>NW_011888939.1:893543-893919 GCF_000151845.1 Pteropus vampyrus
CGTCACTGGGATAGGGGGGCACCGAGGGGCCAGGTGAGGCAGCAAGCAGCTCCCTCACAGAGCAAGACTTGGGGAAAAGCACAGGTTGCGGGGAGCAAGCCACAGGCCTTAAACTTGCCCCACCCTGCACCGTGCATGAAGCTTCTGGAACTTTGGGAAACTCCAGCCTGGTCAGGCCTTTAAATCAGTAATAAGTAGCCTGACCCGTGGGGGCATGGAGCTGGGATTCAGGAGACCGTCCCTGACCCCACGCATGAACTGGGCGGGGCCTGGCCCCAGCTGTGCCTCAGCTTCCTCGCTCGTGAAATGATCGCGTTCTGACGCTGACATCTCAAAGCCTAAGCGCCTCGGTCGCCCTGGCCACTTGGAAGGAAGG
>NW_011888939.1:895094-901549 GCF_000151845.1 Pteropus vampyrus
GT
Source organism: Pteropus vampyrus (assembly GCF_000151845.1). Lineage (NCBI taxonomy): Eukaryota > Metazoa > Chordata > Mammalia > Chiroptera > Pteropodidae > Pteropus > Pteropus vampyrus. The sequence goes on from NW_011888939.1 coordinate 895,097, forward strand.
GCCTCAGCTTCCTCGCTCGTGAAATGATCGCGTTCTGACGCTGACATCTCAAAGCCTAAGCGCCTCGGTCGCCCTGGCCACTTGGAAGGAAGGGAGACACATCCCCACGTCCCCTACTCCAGGGAGAAAGCCAGGGTGCCGGGGGAGTTCTCCCTGACAAATGGTTTCCTATTTATTGTTAAGAAAAGTTGCAGAGGGGATAAATTATTAACAAAGCGGAAAAGGAGCCTCTGCTGGGAGCGGAGTCTAATTCCAGCGGAGTCTAATTCCAGCCCTGCCCATCTCTGTCTCTCTCTCCTGCCTCCCTCCCCCTCTCTTTCCCGGCCCCGCCCCCCCATTCTCATTCTGTGGTTTCATTGATCCCTCTTGCTCTTGGCCTCCGACTCCCTCCCCCACCCACAGGCTTCTCTCCCTCTCTTTCTGGTTGCTTTTCTAGCAAAAGCTCTGGACAGCAGCAAGGTCACCCCTTCCTGTTCGTGAATCAGCGGAAACCGACCCACCCGGCATCTCAGGGCAGGAGCTGCAGCTGGCCAGGAGCTTCTCTGGTTCTTTTGGATTTTGTTCCTCGTGGGAGCCCTGTCTATCCAGCACGGCCAGTACTCAGGCAGGAAAGGGCCGGGAGCCGAGCGAGGCATCTTCCTGGGACTCATCTCTCCTGGTGGCGATAGCCAGCAGCCTCCCCCTAGACCCTGACCCTGGACCAGCCGCGTGGGCATCCCCTGGGCAAAGGCCCACCTCAGGCCCGGAGTCCCAAGCGGCCTGGCAAACCCCTGACCCGGCAGCCACCCTAGAAAGTGCCCAGAACAGCTCTCCACTCTGCTCCAGTTGCCCCAATTGGTGGGGAGGGAAGGAGGGCCTTTCATTTCAACCCTGCCCACGATTTACCTTTTTCCAGAAGCTTCTGTGTCTGAGACTGGACTCTAGAACAGCAGGGGTCAGGCCTGGCCCCGCCTCGTCCCACAGCCCCCCACAGTAGTGGCATTTGGTAAACATTTCCTAATCGCCCGAGGGCCCTCAACAACGCCCCTCGACAATGCCCTGTTTGCTGAGCGCCCACTAAGCGTGCCCTTCCTCCCTCGCTGAACCCCACTGCTCTGCTGCAGCTCAGAGAGGGCAGGCGACATGCCTGGCGTCACCCAGGGAGCACCGTGCAGTTGCCGAGGGGTGCGGGAAGCAGCCGGCTGAGATGCCATTCCAGTAGTCCAGCAGGGAGCCCGCCGTCCTCACCCCAACTCCAGTGTCCCCAGCGGAGCCAGCCAGCAAGGCTTCCCCACGACCCGAGGGCATCAGGCTGCCCTGGGGGACCAGCTGGCTGGGGGAGGGATGGCTGGGAAGCCGGGGTCAGAGGCGCGAAGGTGAGATGCCCAGCCCTGCCCGTCACGGCCCAGAGTGGCTGGTTTCCTCCGTCAGCTCAGCAGCCCGGTGAGGGCAGGGGTTTGCCAGGGCTCTGGCTGGATAAGGGTTACTCTCTTCAGGAACTTAAAATTTCATTATTAAAAAAAAGAGAGTGGTGGAGGGGGACACCTTCCATTTTGCCCTGGGCACAGGCAGATTCTTCCCACAGCCAGGTTTCTAGGACTGTCTGGGCTGGGAAAGTCTACCGTGGCTGATCCCCGTGGCACCCCCCCCCACAGGTGACCGCCACAGCCCAGCCCCTCACCTGGTACCACATAACAGACCAGACACACGTGGGCATCTGTCTCAGAGAAGCGACGGCTTCCCCTCCTTTGCATACCCCCGGTGCCAGGGAGCTCATTACCACAAAAACAGACAGGTCTAACTGCACTGCTCGCCCCTTAGAAAGCTTGGCGATATATTTCGGGTCACGTGCCACAGATTTGCTTTGCTGTAGACCTCCTTTCTTTCATTCGTTGGTCCTGTTTTCTCTGGCTGTGCTGCAAACATTTTCTAACTGATTTGAAAAAGGACAGGAGAGGCCCAAGCCCTCCCCCCCTTGGGCACCCTCGGGTGCTTCCCCAGAGGGGCCGGCAGGAAGGCTCAGCCCTGCCCCCCGCCTCCCCCCAGCACGCAGACTCAGCCTGTCCACCCTACACTAGCCCTGGCCCCTCCCTCCCCACCTCCGACTGGAGGCTCCCCCGCAAACAGCTCAACACAATTCATTTAATATTTTTTTAAAGTAAATAAAAGTAAATTAGGAGAGAAGGAAGGAATGAAAGAAAGGGAGAGAGAAAGAAAGGAGGGAGAGAAACCGGGCCGGGTGGGGGGAGGCCGCAGGGCAGGAGAGAAGCGACATCCAGAGAAGCAGCCCGGCAAAGTGCATTATTGATTCCGACTTAGAAAATGCTTAGAGAGTAGGAAAAGCGTCCTGCTCTTTAAAAGCCTGTGCGAAGCATAAGCTAGACACACGCAGCCTTCCCAAAGAGCGCTTGCTCTGCGGACATGAATATTTTATCACGGAGGAAAAAAAGTGGCTTGCAGGATTTCAGTGCTGGGGTGGGAGCTGGGCAGGGCAGAGAGCGGCCCCCTCCCAGGGTCTGGCGAGAGCACTCAGGGCAGCTGCCCGTCCCCAGGTCCCTGGGGCTTTCCCAGAGCCCCCTCTTCTCTAAGAGGTGCTCTGGCTTTCTTACTGAAGAATAGAACAATGGGGCCTCGCTGGGTCCTGAAAGAGGCTCAGGATTCGGGGGACAGCGGGCGGGGGGGGACACTGCTGAGAGTCTAAGAGGGAGTGAGGATGAAGCTTGGTCCCGGCAGCCCGCACCCCCAATCTTTGCTCCCCTCTGCCCCCTGCCTTGCCACTACCAACCCCTCCGGCCTCCCCACCCCCGCCTGCCACCGGATGTCCTTTATAAAACCCCCAGTGTGTTTTCGGCTCCCCTGCTGAACCCCACTTTGGGGAAAGTCCAAACCCAAGACGACCTGGCTGTGTCCGCCTCTCCCACCTGCCTCACGCCTTCCTGCTTCGTTTTAAGCCTCCACATGGAGGATTTTATGGGCATCGGACCTTGAGACGATGATTCTCCTCGTGAAATTTCATTTTCTCTATTTGTGATCATCCTACGTGATAAAGTGCAACTCCGAATCTCGTTTTTAAAATGGGGAAACTGAGGCGCGGGTTCGGCACGGGAGACAGAAGTGGCACGAGGCGCTCCCACGTCCGTGCTCGGTGAAAAGCCCACCTGCCTCTGTTACAAAGTCGGTCCCTGGTTTAGGGAAAATGTAATGAATTTTTTGTGCCTCAGACGTCTTTGTCTACAAAACATACACAACATCCTTACGGATCTTTTCATGATCTCATTGAAGCCATTTCCCACCTTATTTCCAACTCCTCTGTCCCACCCTAGGCTGTCGAGGGCGGCACCCACTGTCTGGAACTCCTCCCCCACCCCCGACCCCTTTGTAGGTGTCTGCTCGAACTCCCCTTCCCCAGGGAAAAAGTGCCTGGCCACCGCCCCACCCCGGGGACAAGTGCGTGATCGGTGCCTTAGTGGCTTCCTCGGTTAATTACATGTGCGGGCCCCCTGGGTGCCCCGTGGAAGCACCCGGCCCACGCAAAGTGCTTCATCAAGAGTTGCAGAGCAACTCCCCCTCCTCAGCGGGTCACTCCCCGGGCACTCCACACTCAAGAGTAGGTCTCAGGACACAGTGCCCAGTGGGACGGGGTGCCCCCATGCCGACGGCCACAAGCCGAGACCTTCGAGGGTATCCTCTTGCTGGTCTCTGAGGAGTTAAGTGGTGGGGCGGAGGAAGAGTAAGAAGTCCCTGGGGCTGCCCTACACCTGGGCATACCTGGACAGGTGCATCGCTCTGCGGATGAAGCCCTTGGTGGGGGTGAGAGGGGCAAGGCTGACTAGTAAAGTTTCATTCATTCATTCATTCATTCATTTATTCATCAGCTCTTTCTGAATGTCCTCTGTGTGCAAAATCGCCCCTGAGAAGCAGCGACCCGACCTGGGAAGGGGGTACGAAAGTATTCTTGGCCTTGGGGTCAGAAATTCTGCTCCAAAGTGAAAGCAAATCAACCACAACCAACAAAGCAGAACCCTCTGTAGTGACTGAGACGCCTGGCCGGGTCTGGGATCCAAGGAAGGGCCGTGATGTCAGCCCAGCCGTCACCTTCCACCCCACTTCACAGGTGAGGACACTGAAGCCCCTAGAGGCCAGGCACTGACTCGAGGTCACGCTTCCGGTAACCTAGGCACGCCGACCCCTCATGGGAGCGTTTAGCGCTCTGCTGTGACCACCGGAGCAGTCACTCGTGGCTCGGTCCTGTGGATGGCATACATGATATGCCATCCTGGAGGGGAGCTGGCTGGGGTGGTCAGGAAGGCTTCCTGGGGGAGGCGAGATCTCAGAATGACAGGCTCAGAAGGGCGGCGGGGCTGGATGTGGACAGGTAGAGGGAGATCAACCAGGCCGTGAGGAAAATTCCCTGTGCAGAGAGACCAAGGGCAGGGGCCGGCCGGCCGTGCAGCAAGCTGCAGGGAGAGAGGGGTTAATGCATTTGGCTGGGCCGGGAGCCTGGTGGGGAGCACTGGAGACAAGGCCAAGGGGGAGGCCTGGAGCCAGGCGGCAGCCTTGACATTTAGCAGCTGCAGGAAGGCCCTGCCTCTGGCCAGCCAGCCTCTTCCAGGAAGAGAGGGTAGGAACCTGGGAACAAAAGGCGAGCGGGGAGTTGGCACCCCTCGCCCTGAGGAAGGCGGAGCAAGGATGGAGAGCCTGCAGCTCAGATGCAAGGCAGGTTCTGAGAGCAAACTCGGCATGCCTGAGGCCGGAAGGGACCCAGCCGCGGGGCGGTTCTCAGACCTGGCTGCGTCCTGGGACCACCGGGAAGCCTTCGCACATCCAGATGCCCGGGCCCAGCCCAGAGACGTGGCTGAGAACTGCTCAGGGACCTAGTAGAGCCAGGAGTCTGCGAAGCCCGGCCCTGCCACCCCCACTCCGTCCAGAGCCCCAGCTGCCATTGGGGACTGGGGCCTCCGAGAAGGTCCCAAAGCTTAGACGTGAGGGGAATGGAGGAGACAGCCGCACAACAGGAACCCCCTTTCCTGCCGCTGAACCCCCTTTCCTGCCGCAGAGACGCCCCTTCCGGTTAGACTCAGCCAAGGGCACTCCCGGCCAACCACATCGGGTCCTCGGGAGCAGGACCTGTCCTGGGTGCCTGGCTGATGACAGCTTCTCGGGAGACTCCAATATGCAGCCAAGGTCGAGGCCACTGCCTTGCGGACCCTGCGGTGGGACGATTCTCCATTGCAGGGGGGCACCGGGTCCCCCGACCGCCTTTCCTACCCGTCCTCTTTCCTGAGCCTCTCTCCCTCCTCAGGCCTGAGGGGCAGCCAGGCCCTTGGGGACCCCGAGCGGGAGGGGCGGGCTGCCCCCCGGGCAGACGCCACGCGCCCCTCCGCACTGCCCCCCCACCCTCTATTTTTAGGTCCATTATTGCCCATTGTTGGGTGCATTTTTTTCCCCACTCCTTCCCCAGAAAAGCAGATCAGATTCCCCTAGGCAAAGCCGTCTCGCCTTCCCCGGAGCTGGTGCGTGGGAGCGCGCACACTGCCAAAAAGACATGAAATAAGTGAATTATCGAATAAGTGGATTAGCAGACTCTGTCATGTCTCAGAGGGCAGAGGGGGTGGGTAGACGCCACCGTCACTCCTCCCCAGCCCTCTCTCCTGACATGGTGTGCTGGGGGAGGAGAGGCTGACAGGGACAGTATGCTCGCCGAGCACAAATGGCCACACACACATACGCACACGCGCACGCGCGCGCACACCAGACTCAATTTATTAGGTGTGTTCTGAGATACTCAGAGGGCCTCATGTCAGCTATGTGGCCTGGTTAGGAGCTGGCGCTGCGTCTCGGCAGCCCGGGAGGGAGGTGCCAGGCTCCTCTACTTAGAAGCTGTGTGACTTTGGGCAAGTGGCTTAACCTCTCTGAACCTCAGGCTCCTCGTTTTCAAATGGCTACAAATATGGGATCTATCCTAAGTGTTCTGTGAGGATTCAATGAGCTAGTTTAGGTCAAGTTCTTAGTATACAGTAGGCACTCAATAAATGTAAATTGTTGCTGGTCTGAGGAAGAGAAGGTGGAGGAGGAAGATGGGGAATCAAAGAAATCCTCAGACAACAGGACTGGTCGGTTACAAGACAAACGGTGATTTTCCTGAGCTTAAGGCCCCCAGAGGGTCCACAGGGGCCACAGGTGGACTCGGGGTGGCTCAGGAAGCCCTGTGAGTGTGTGCCACTCTGTGTGTGTGTGCTTGAATGTGTGTATACGCTTGTGTGAATATGTGTGTATGTGTGTGTGCACGTGTGTGTTGTTGAAAGAATGCCATAGGTTCTTGAAGGGGCTATGACCCCCCCCAAAAGTAGGGCCCTGCTCTGGGGTCTTGCTGCAGAGGTGGGGGCTGGTCTCCTGCCTTTGTCTGTCCCCGGGTCTTCCCCAGGGGTCACTGCTCTTCCCCATGCCTCTCCCTCTCGCTCTAGGTTTAACAGC
>NW_011888939.1:902977-914559 GCF_000151845.1 Pteropus vampyrus
TGCAGGGGTTTCGAGGTCAAATCCATGGGAGCAGGTCAAACTCCTGGGTCTGCCGCTCCCTCACTGGTTGCCCAAGGAAATCACTTCCTCTTGCTGGGCCTCAGTTTCCCCATGTAAGAAATGTGGTGGGCAGATTCTATTGCGGCTTCATCTTGTGTCACAGAAGCCCTCGGACTGCCTGGCGTGGGGGGCTTGAGGGCCCAGGGTGGGGCAGAGGGCCACCAGCAGCCAAGCTCCAGACACCCACTGCCCCTTAAGTGCCCACTGTAATGCCTTATGGATCTTGGGGTGCCTCTGGGCTTAGACGATCTCTAAGACCCATTTCACATTGCACACTCCTCGTTTGAGATGACGGATAATTACCATCGGCATTCGTTTATCACCTACTATGTGCAAGCACTATGGCATATCAAAGGTAGCGACACAGAATCTGGTGCCCCGCTGAGTGCGGGAGAGAAGCTGAAACCGGAAGACCAGAGAGAAGTCACAGGCGACAACATCCCCTCGCCGATTACCTTCTTCTGAGATTCAAGAAGGTAATGACATGTCCTAAAGGACATGTCAGGGAAACAGAGGGCAGGGGAGGAGGAAGTGAGGGGGGGGAGGAGGGGGGGAGCATTTGGGCTTCCCCCTCCTCAGGCCTCACCAGAGTCCAAGTGACTAGGGCTGGAGTTTGGGCCTGGACTCTGCCACTCAGCATCGGAGCTTCAGTTTCCTCCTCTGTGAAATGGGACAATGAGATAGAAGTAGGGGACGCGCGGGAGGGCTCGACGAGATGATGCACAGAGAATGCTCGGCGCCTCCGTGGAATGATTTCCGTAGCCCAGAAACAAACGCTCACATCTACGGTCGATTGATTTTCAAGACGGTACCAAGAATATCTGATGGGGGAAGGAACAGTCTCTGCAACAAACGGAGCCGGGAGAACTGGATCCTCACATGCAACAGAATGAAGCTCATCGTAGACCACGTGCAGAAATGAACTCGAAATGGATCAAAGACCTAAAGGTAAGAGCTTAAAACTATAAAAATCTTAGAAGGAAACATAGGGGTAAACATTTATGAACTTGCATTTCGCAGAGGTTTTCTAGGTATGACGTCAAAAACACAAACGACAAAAAGAAAAAATAGGTAAATTAGACTTGACTGAAATAAAGAAGTTTGTGCATCAAAGGACACGATCGAGAGTAAAGATTATCTGGAGAAAGGGGGAAATGTTTTCAGTGTCCGACAAGAATCTAGTATCTAGAATTTATAAAGAACATGCACCGCTCAACGACGAAAAGACAAACAACTCAATTTAAAAACGGGCAAAGGACTTGGACAGAGATCTCTTCTAAGAAGACATACAAATGGCCAATGAGACGATAACACCCAGCATCACTGGTCATCAGGAAAATGCAAATCAAAACCGTAATGAGATACCACTTCCTACCCACTAGGATGGCCATAATAATAAAAAACAAAAATGGAAAATACCAAGCGTTGGTGAGGATGTGGAGAAAATGGCCCTCTTGTGCAGAACGTGTGGTGGGAATGTAAAATGGTGTAGCTGCCATGGAACACACTTTGGCAGTACCTCAAAAACTTAAATATAAAGATGACCAAAGGACTCAACAATTCCACTTCTTGGGCATATATACCCAAGAGAAATGAAAACATATGTCCACACAAAAACTTGTACACACATCTTCATAACAATATTATTCATGATAGCCCCAAAGTGGAAACAACTCAAGCGCCCGTCAAGTGATTAACGGATAAATAAAACGTGGCAGATTGTACAATGGAATATTACTCAGCCGTGAAAAGGAGCGAGGCATGGACACATGCTACAGCTCGATGAACCTTAAAAACATCACGCTGAGTGAAAGAAGCCACTCACAAGAAGTCATACATCGTGCGAGTCCATTAATATGAAATGTCTGGAATAAGCAAATCCATAGACACAGAAAGCAGACACGCAGTTGCCAGGGGTTGCGGGGGATGGGGAGTGGTTGTTAATGGGACCAGATTTTCTTTTGGGGTGATGAAATGTTTGGGTACTGGATAGAGGCGCCGCTTTGCACAACGTTGTGAATGTGCTAAATGCCACTGAATTGTATACTTACGAATGGTTAGAAAGGCAAATTTTATGTTAGATATATCTTACCACCATTAAATTGGGTTGGTTAATTTCATGTTATGTGAATTTCACCTCAATTTAAAAATTAAAGAACAAAATTTTAAACGCCCTCATCAGAAGAAAATAAATTATAACTATGTATGGTGATGCATGCTAACTTATTGTAGTGATCTTTTTGTAATATATACATGTATCAAATTATTATGTTGAACACCTAAAACTAATACAATGTGGTATGTCAATTATGTGTCAATTTAAAGATTTAAAAAAATTATTTAGAAGCGGACACCAGAGTGGAATCACGTGATATAGCATTGTAGTGTTAGCAGTTGCTTTGTTTTTCTTTGTTTTGATGTTCATTTACGAGGATACTATAATAAAGGGATTTGAACAACAACAAAAAAAGCCTAGTGCTGTGTTGGGCACAGGATACACACCAGAACCCCTCTTTCTACACTGGAGTCCCCATGTCATCTGTTTGTGACCATTGTCAGCCTAGATTCCCCCAAACTCCCAGAATGTATCTGGCAATCACCCAGGAGCACTGGACGATTAATCTAGGCAAAACTCATCATCGTACAGCTGGGGAAACTGAGGCTGAGGGCCTGGGCCTGGTGTGCCAGCAGCAGGGAGCTCCCGGCCAGCGGTCACCCTGCTCCAACGTGCCGCCTCCCCCTCGCCCCCCGCCGGCAGTTGGTGTGTACTCAGGGAATTAGAAACACATTTTCATACATTTAAGCAAATCTGCTGCTGCTGATGAAAAACAAATTAGAACCTGCAAACCAAAGCTGCACAGGACGGGTTTCGGCCTCATCTGCTGTTTCTCACTTTCCTCGTCCCCCCGGGCCCCTCCAGGAAGGAGCGGGCGTCTTTGTGGACCACACGGGGACCTGGCCAGGTCCGGGGCAGGAGGGTCCGGGGCCTGCGCTGCACGACAGGAGCAGAGCTCTGCAGCCCGGGCCTGTTCCTGGGGTGGGGATGGCTGGGCGTTGAGGGCGAGGGGTGCGGCTTGGCACCTGCTCCTGGGAGCCTGCCAGGCTCTGTTCCAGCCCCGTGGCCCGGGCCTTCTGCACCCTGTGGGCACCCTCAGGCCTCTGCCTACCCACTGTTCCCTCCTCCCCTCCCGCCCACCACGCCCTTGGCCGAATCCTCCCCACACCCCAACTCTAGGGTTGACCAGCTCCCCCGTTTAGTGGACCTCAGGAAGCCTCCGTCTATTCATTCATCAAACGGCACAGTAACATCCCCAGCCCACAAGCTCATGGGGGCTTCGATGACGTGAGCAGGTGCGGTGGCTTGTCCCCTCCCCGCCATCCACGCGCTCTCCCCTCATGTCACCCGTACCCCGTTCCCCTGCATCTTTGCACACGCCATTTCCTCTGCCCTACTACCGCTCCTCTGAGCCCTTCCAATGCTTCAAGGCCATAGGCCACCCCGGTGCCCAGCCCTGTGACCGCCACAGCCCACGCGACTATACCCCGCGTTCCACTCTTGGCTGACAGGATCATCTTCCGTCTGTATTTTCTACTTTTACTCTTTTTGTCTCTCAAGCTAAATTCTAGGACTGGGCAGAGAGAGGGGGGAATCCCTTTCTGGAACATGGCTTTGGTGCCAGTCTCAGCTGAGGCCTTTACATGCCTGTCTCATGTCATTCGGACAAACTTTGAGGCTGTGTCTAGAATCGCCCCCATTTTCAGATGGCAAAACCGAGGCTCAGAGCCACAGGGGACTTACCCAAAGTCCCACAGCCCAAGGGGCGGGAGAGGCACGAGCCCACATTTGCCCCGTCCCACATCCCAAGTTCTTGTCCACAGCTGGGCAGCCTGCCTGTCCGTCCACGGTCCTTCTCCCCGACCTCGGCACATGCGGGATTGGGGTGACTCGTGATAATACACGCAATAGAGGAGCAAAATGAAAATGCATTCAAAATTGGGGCCGGGGAATGTGGAGACAGAAGAGGAAGCTGAGCCTGGGGGAAGCAGCGCTATGTAGACAGGAAAGTTCCAGAACCCTTAAGTCTCCGACACTCTTTGGAAGGATGTCCCCCCCAGGCCTATTCCTTCCCCACTGCGTTCCAGTTGCACCGGCCCCTACCTGCGGGGTATCTGGACCCAAACCCGCTCTCATAAGTAAGGGGCAAGGATCTCACCCTGTGGGCCTAAGACATCGCAGGCAGCGCTGTCTGCCAGGAAGGAGACGTCACTGTGCTACAGGATGTCATGCATAAAACTATTCTCGGCCCAGGCTGGGCCCTGCCTCGGGCGGTTCAAGAGACTGAGCGGCTTTAACGAAGGGCTGGGCGAAGCTCCAGAGCAGCCACTTTCTGCTTAAGGACAGAGCCGTACAGATCTGGTGTCATCCGAATGGCAAATCCCACAGAACAGGGACTCAAAGGAAGAAAAGCAGAGACTCTGGGGCCGACTCTGTCCTGATCGAAACCTTAGTTCTTCCTGCAAGACTCAGCCCCGATCTCTCCTCCTCCGAGAAGCCTTCCTGGATCACACCGTCCTTCCATCCACCCATCCACTCGTTCGGTAAGCGCTTACCGAGTGAGCACTGACTGAGCCAAGAGGGAGGGGTGTAGAGATGAAGCAGACAGCCCTGACTTTGAGGAACTCACAGTCCCAGAAGGAAGCACGCATTGGGAGTATAATAACTAGCATGACTTGAGCATCCACTATCTGCCAGGCACCGTGCTCGTGACAGTCCCGGATGTGTTAATAGCCCCAGTTTAAGGAGATAAGGCTCAGAGAGGTTAGGGTCATGCCAAAGGTTGCACAGCATGAGATGCCAACGTCCACCTCTTTGCCTCTAGGGCCCCAGCTCTTACCCATTAGGCCACAATGGCAGGACGTGCGCGGATGGGGATGTCCTAACCCACTTGGGCTAGGCAGTCTGGGAAGGCCTCCTGGAGGAGGCGAGGTCCACCCTGAACTTCGAAAAAGGGGCTGGGGCTCTCCAGATAAACTCGAAATCCTCGGAAATGGAGGACGCAAAGAAAGGCATTGCGGGTGGAGGAGACGCACGGACACGGGCAGGGACGGGGCGCGCTGGGCGAGCGGCAAAGGCTGACGGGAGAGACGGGCCTTCGCCTTCTCCGCGCCCCCCACGTCGGTCCCGTCACGCCCACCGGTCAGCCGCGCATGGTCTTTAAAAGCTGCTGTGTTTCCCGTGCCCGTGGACTTGGATCTGCAAGTGACCTCCCTTTCCCAGAACCGCGCCTGGCACGAGGTCAGACCTGGAACGCCCGCCAGCTGGAGGGGTGTAACGGGGAGAGGAGGGAGGCTGCGAGGGGTGTCCCCACGCTCTCCTCTGTGGGTTCGGGGGCCAGGACACAGAGGGAGGGGAAGGGCATCTGAGCCGGGGGCTGGTCAGCTCGGCCCTGCCGGATGGGAACTTTCTCTGAGCATGAAGGCCTGGCAGGAGGTGGGGCGTCTGTGACCTTGATTCTTCACGTGGTTTACAACGTCATGGAGGGGAGGGGCTGGAGGACTCCAGGGCCCACCTGCCATTGGCATTCATTGTGGCCTTGGGGGAGGGATGGGATCGTCTGCTCTGCATCTGGGTAAACTGAGGCACAGAGAAAGTAACGCAGGTTCTAAGGAAGTCGTGTGCTTAGAGATGCACGTTCACCGCCTTCTCTCGGTTTTCCCAACTACCAAGGCCAAGGTGCCTGTGTGCTAAAGTCACCTTAGATACAATGTTTACTGTTCATCTATTACACGGTATAGGATTATCAAGCTCGGATAAACGACGATATCAAAGCCTCACGCTAGAACAGAGCTTCCTCTTTAAGCATGGGGGCGCATCATGAGAGAAGCATGTCCTTCTCCCGGGAAGTTGGTGGGGCAGGCAAGGCAGCCAGCATCATCTCCCTCACGGATGGGGAAACCGAGGCTCAGAGAGTTTAAGGAGCTGCCCACGGGCGGAGTGGCAAAGCCAGGATGTGAGCTCAGGTCGTCAGGTCCCAGCCCGTGGCCCTCGCTGGGATATGGTGCCTCCTCCCTCTGGGACCTCGTTCAGAGCCACCAACATCCCGAGACTGCAGCCCCCCGCTCCATCGCCACATTCCCAGGAGCCTTGCACTCCTGCTCTGTCCTGCTCCCTCAGCAGCGACCCGCCTCGCCCGCCTCCCCCCGCTCCCCCCGCCCCCCGCCATCTGCAAAGATGCCCTGGCAACATGGACCACACGGGTCACCTACTACGGACCGAGTAGGTGGAGCAGTATTCCCCAGACCATGCCCTGTGTGCGTCCGACAGCCCTGGATCTCTGGTTAAAACACAGCTTCTGCCTCAGCAGGTCTGGGGCGGGGCCTGGCACTCTGCATGTCTACCAAGGTCGAGCCTACGCTCCTGGTCCAAGGCCGAGACTTTGGGTAGCAAGTGGGTGGCTGTAGGAGCACTCCGAACACCGCCCGCCCGGCCCGGGGCTGGTGTTGGCATGCTCTCTCCGGGAGAGGCAGTGGGCCTGCCTGCGAAGGGCGGAGAAGCTCTTCCCTCCTTCTCCTTGGCCCTGCAGCCTCACCTGGCTGGCCCTCTCCACTGGGGCCTGGGACTTGGGGGGTGGGCTCTCTTCTCCTGCAGCTCTTGCCCAAGTCTCCTTGGTTGAGAGCCTGTCCCTATTAATTCTTATTGTGCCTTTAGAGCCAATAGGTTTTTATTTATTCATTTATCTTGGTCTCCCTCCCCCCGCCCCTTCCTCACCAGGCTGGAATTTGCAATTCAGTTCTCAGGTGGCCTTGCTGAAGGACAGAAGCCTGGCGGGGAGACAGGGTCTGCAGCATGAACCCTGAAAAGGGCAGCCACCCCTCGGCCTCTCTTCCTCCCTCAGGGTGCTCCTGGGCTCACACTCCAGTGGGCTGGAAGCTGGGGCAGCCCAGCACCCGCTGCAGGTGGGGCACCTGGGAATAGAGACCCACCCCGTGATTGCAAGGCTAAGGGGCAGTGGGCCACCTGGCTACCATTAGGGCGCCCCCTGGTGGCTTGTTAACACCACCTGCTGTGGCGGGACGAGTTTAAGCTGCTTGAGCAGGAACCTCCTTCTCGCTGCCCTGAGACCAGAAATACAGGGCGTGGCGTCCTCAAGGCTGGAGAGAGGCAAAGAAAAGGCAGAGACACCACGGAGGGCGTGATCACAGCCATGATAAATGAGTAACAGCGACCGCGCATGGAGCACCTACTACGTGCCGGCACTGCTCCTGCACACGTGGCCTGGCCGCATCCTCCCACCGGCACCGCGAAGCGTTCTCTCTGCTTCGCAGAGGAAGAAAACGAAGCTGGGACCCGGGAGGCCGAGCCTCCTGCTGGGTAAGTCCCCAGCCTGCCTTCTAGACAAAGTGACCTTGGCGGGATTTGAGCAACACCTTCTAATCCCTAAACCGGGATTAGAATAAGCACCTGCTTCACAGCACCCTAGAGAAGATGAAACGAGACTCGCACCAGACCTGCCTGGGTGGAGCTGCAGGAACGGTGGCATGGGGGGGCCGAAGCCACCTGGCTGTGACCCCTTCCTCCCTAGAAAAGCCGCTCCCCCCCCCCAAGGAAGGCATCCCTCCACCTGTCAAAGCAGCGTCCCCATCCTCATCAGCTGCACCTTCGTAATCAAAGGCAGGACTGACTGGACGGCAGCCCGTAATGAAATATATAAGTCCATCAGACAGGCGTCGAGACACTGAAGACCCACCTTGTGGGAGATGTTGGAATTAAACTCTCCTTACCTGTCTTCTCAGGAGAGGAGGAGGAGGGGACGAAGGCCTCTCCCAGAGCTCAGGGCTCAAGGACATCTGCCTGGGCTCAGGCTAGGCAGCACGAAGACCATGGGGGTGACCGCCCCATCCTGGAGCTACACTGGGTTCTCTTCTCTGTGGGGGTGGGGGCAGGGCAGGGGTCCAGGGCGAACGGCATCTAAGCCAGCTTTAGCCAGGAGAGGGCCTTGGACTCCATCTGATGGTCATGTCCACCTCTCCAGCCCTGACTGGAAGCTGGTCCAGTGAATTATGATTTAGCCATCCTGCCCCCCACCCCCACCCCAGCACATTAAGGCAATGATTAATATTTAAGAGAAGAAATAGAGTCAAGACTCTAATATGAGAGACAGGGCTCGATTCTGCTCAGGGACTGTGTGGAGAAGTCTTCACGTGTGCTGGGGTGGGCAGCCAGACTGAGATGTGGACCCAGAACCGGGCTCTCCCCTTGGCCTTGCCCCTGACTCTCAGGGGCCGGCCCCCTTGCCCATTCCTGAGCCAGTGAAGTTCTGGGGCCTCTGGTGCAGTGATCCCCACAACCATCCGGCCCCTGGCTCCCAGCCCCATGCTGCCTTCTCCTTCTCTCCCCAGCCCAGCCACCACCCACAGTGACAGCCTCATGACAGCTGACCATCCACATGGGAATCTACCTTCCTGGGCCGACTGCTCTGTGATAGGCCCGAAGTGTCTCATGGATTGAGGTGTCCTCAGGGGCCTCGTGCGGATACCCACTCAGTCCAGCCATCAACCCGGGTACCCAGAGGCTCCCCGAGGACAGAGGCAGCAGCCACCCCGAGATGACATAGAGCCCTTTTAGTCAGCTCCTGCAGCCCGGCTGCCCTGCCCAGCCTCCGGCCAGGCACGGGGCCTCCGGAGCCCCATCTAGTGGGGAGGAGCCACTCAGCACGCAGTTCCGCTCAATGACTTCGGAGCTAGATGTCTGAGTCAGTGCCACCACTTCCCGGAGTGTGACTTTGGGCCTCAGTTTCTCCATCCGTGTGATGGGAATGACAACAGTTGATTGCTCTGTGCCAGACCCTATTCTGAGCAGTTTACACGTATGAATTAACTCACTTACTCCTTCCAACGACCTAGTATGTGCTTTATGTGCCCATTTTACAGACGATGGAGCAGAGCTCCAGAGCCGCCACTGGTCCAGAACCCACTCCCTAAAACTCCTACTTTATATAACACAGAATCAACCTTGCTGAGCTGCGGGAAGGACTCCATGGGATGACACATACTAAACTCTCAGCCCACGCACTCAGGAGCTCACATAAATGATCCCTCCTAATACTCCTGTTGTTGTTAATATTACTTGAGTACTGAAGTACTCTGTGGCACAGAGGGATGGCACCAGCCACAAATACCCTCTGCGCTTCCGTCAAACCTTCCCCTGCAAAGTGCCAACTCCGTCCTCGGCATACTCTGGCCTGGCCAAACTGTTTGCTGGGTGGGACAGGAGGTTTCGAGGCAGAAGAGATGAACAGAGGTCAGTCAGACTGCAGCCTTGCAAATAGTACCTCGCTTACTCGCCCAGAATGCTGACTTCCCACAATGGAGGTGGGGCTTATCTTTGAGGCTGGAATTACAACCACTTTGATCTTCCTGAGAGGAGCCGATCTGGCCGTCAGCTGGCCAAGAATTTTCCCACCCCAGTGAATGACGTCATGTGACCCCAGAGTCCACAGGGTGGCCTTTGCTCTGGCACATTTCCAAGGCGGGACAGAGACTTGATCCCAACTCAAGATGCAGGAAAGTCGACCGTGCATCTTGGTCCTCCCACTCCGCTCACTCATCCCAAGGGTCGTTCCCCCTCCCACTCTGTGGCCTGAGCAAACAGAACAGTGGTGGGCGGGCTGACTTACGTGGGAGCAGAATCTCTCCGGCGGGTCTCCGCACGTGATGCCCGAGGGCTCCACCTTCACCCTGACATAGTCCTTCAGGCGCATCACCTTGGGCTGGCAGGCGTAGAACTCCCAGGTGGGGCCCTCATCTGAGGTCACCCAGGATTTGCAGATGTCGTAGTCTCCGGAGGCCAGTGGGAGGCAGTGCAGGAAAAGCGCCAGCAGGTGCAGCATGGCTGTGCAGTCCACAGGGGCACGGCCTCGCGGGGCCCTGGGCAGGCGGCGGCTGGGTCAGGCGGGACTCTGGGCCTCAGCATGGAAAGGCCACATCTACCGGGTGACGGAGGCCGGATGTCCCAGGGACTCGGGCGCTGCCAGGTTGCAAAGAGTGAGGAACTTGTTTTTTCCCAAAAGGCCGATACAGAAAACTCAGAGCCAGCGTTTCTCAGACTGCTGACGAGCAGATCAAAAAGTCGCCCATCACTCGGCGCCCTCCTGACCTTGGCATTACACCTCTCCTCAGAGGTGAACCCGATCAAATCAGACAGACTCTCAAATTGTGACCATGGATGGAAATGGGGTAGGGAGGAAATCCACAGGGATCTGGCATGAGGCCGGCTCGGATTGCCTTTAATTCGTGTCCTTTCGATCAATCCAGGTCTTTAAAGGGCCCTTCATGTGTGATGTGCTCAGCACCACTGCCGATCAGCCCTCTGGCCTGCGTTGTAAAGACAGAATAAAACCAGGAGGTGGACATGTTAGCTGGGAACATGTACCCTCTGTGGGGTTAGACTTGGCGTCTCAGACCCATAAGAGAGATTTCTTTTCATATGGGCTTAAAGCGACAGCAACCGTGTGGCGGGACCGAAACGTAAAAAAGCGACTGAGAGAGAAGCTCATTCGGCTCTGTTCTGGTGGGGACAGGCACTAATGGGGGTCAGCTGACCTTGGCCGGTAGCCATCGGCAACTTATTATGAAGTTTCTGGTACTTCAGCTCTCAGTGCATCCGGGTACCTGGGGTCTGGCTTGTCTTTCATCGTAAGAGGGGAGGAAAGCTCATTAGCAATAACACCTGCAACAAATTAAAGAGAGAGAGGGAAGGCAGATGAAGGCGTCGCGGGACAAAAGCTCTGGCAAAATGCACGGAAAAATGAGGCTGCCTCAGCGAGGTCTCCCGAGGGAGCCGGGCTGTTTTCATGAGCATCAGAGTTGCACCTTTGGAGATCGGGCGCATTATTAAAAAGGTTGACGCATTTTCTCCTCACTTTTAAGAGTGCCAGGGCAGCAGAAGCACCCCCTGCTTAGGGTAGGCGACTCCCTAAAACATCCCCAGGAGCCAAGATTGAATGGTTGCTTTAAAATGCCATGACCGACAAGTCCGAACGTCAAAGCTGTGAATGGCAGAGACGAGACTGTCACCATAGGTACAGATGAGACTGCGCGTATAGGTATAGACAGGTACACAGAACGGTCCACGCGAGGGCCGGCAGTTAGGAACCGGGTGCTGATAAGCATCTCTCCAAACTCTGAAACGCTGAATTTAATGTTTAACTCTAAGGAACTAGGGATGTTGAAGATTTTGACAGAAGTGACAATGATTTGTCAGATTAGATTTTCTGATGGAGGCCACATTCTGCAAACATACCCCATCTTTCAGGGGTATGTTTATAAATGGATCACTATTATGATTATCACTTTCCTATTTTAAGCGACTGGTAATTACTTAAAAGCCTAAATAGCTACAACTAAGATGAATGCTTTATTGCAAAAAAACACAACTCCAGTAACGTGGCGTGTTCCCAGACACTCGATACATTCCCAGCGGGATGTGAGTCCAGCCAGTGTGGGATCCTGGCCAAAAATAC
>NW_011888939.1:915591-916525 GCF_000151845.1 Pteropus vampyrus
GTTGGCCTAAATGCCACGCTTTCCCTGGAAAAATTGGGGAGGAGGGGGCGACAACAACAGAATCTGCCGGGGGCGAGGGTAATAAATGTGTTTACAACTCGTCAATCAGTTGGCCTTCCCGCTGCCGCCATCGTAGGGGAATCGTGAACTCAGCACGCGGATATTACAGTCGGTTTTTGCCAAAAAGAAAAAAAAAAGGGAGGGGAGAGACGGGAGAGTCCGCGGAATCGGGAGGCGGGGAGCGGGCGGAGGGAGAAGCCCGCAGGGAAATCTCAGAGGAAGGTTGCATCCCACGGGTCGTTTCCTCCCTGGAAAATAAATCTTCACCTGATATTATTAAGAAACTGCAGCTCCTCAAACAAATGGGATCGATGCTTTTTATTTTCTTTTAAGAGTCCTGAGGAGCCGAGGGGTGCCGATAGCCAGGGTATTAAAACCCGAAAATTAGATTTTACCAGGATTTCTGAACTCAGATTTCTCTGTCTTATTGAATTAGCGCCTCTCGGAGCTGCCTCCTCTCGGGTTTGCGGCTGCGCCCTCGCCTCGTGGGAAACTTGCCGCCGACGGCGCAGAGCCCCAGGGGTCACTGGAGGGGGGCGCCGGGGGCTTCTCCCGGGACCCAGCCCACCCCGAGGTTCCCTGTCCCTTCCCAGCGAGGGCGGCCGAGGAGAGTGACACTGCCTTCAGGGGCTGGTGCCTGCGGCCAGGAAGGAAAGGGGAGCAGCTCCCGCCGGGGTCACCTTCCTGCCCCCGCCCCCTCTGCCCTGGGTCAAGTTCAGCTGGCGCCCCGCTCGCCACCGGCTTAGGGAGCATCCCGCTTCCGGCGGCCCCAGTCCCCAGCCCTGGAGCAGGAGCCCCCTCCGGCTCCCGGCGCCCCCCACGCCCTCTCCGCCGCCCGGGAGCCCTGAAAAGTTGAGTGCGGGGGGCGGGGCGC
>NW_011888939.1:918267-919687 GCF_000151845.1 Pteropus vampyrus
CCCGCGGCCAGGGTGGCCCCAGCAGGCGGCCGCGGGAGCGAGCCTGCCTTGGGGGGGTCGCTGCCTAAACATCTCCTCCCAGCCCAGGGGCCAGCGGGTCCCTGCGCGCAGAGCGCATCCTCAGCCAGCTCGGGTCAGGCGCCGCAGGGCTGCAGCTTCCTTTTTCCGAAACACAGAGGGGCCTGACGGGGTGCCAGCGCCCATGGGCGTAGGGGCTGCCCCATCGGCACCAGGGAGGGGGGCCAAGTGAGTCAGTCCGCCCACCCCAATATCCAAGGGCTCAAGGCTGCTGCTCGGTCTCCCTCTGTGAAGTGCTGCCACCCAGAAGGCCCCAAGCAGTGGGTAAAGGGGTGGGTGGGTGGATTTGGGGAGATGGGGAGGGGGAGCGACTGAGCGCACAACCAGAGCCTGAATACCAGCTGACACATCGCCGCCTCCACCCTGATGGGCCCTGCTTTTGGGAAGCCAAGCCAGCTCCGGGGGGGAGTGCGGAGTAGCGGGGCAGGAGGGGCCTCGCTCCCTGGTAAGCATGGGAGGAGGGCCGGGGAGGACTCGTGCAGAGGCCAGGGCACAGGCCGCCGAGTTGGCACCACTGGGCGGCTCTTGGCTCTTTAACCCCCCCGGAGGTTTCCTGCCAGGCTGCCTCCCAGAGCTGTGGGGAGAGCTTTCTCGGCTCCCAGGGGACGTGTGGCTTTCAGGTGCCCCTGGCCTCCTCCAGGGTGGGTTCTTGTGCACAAGCAGACAGCACCGTCGTCAGGATGCATCAAGAACAAAGAGCCTGAGGACAGAGAGAGAGAAAGAGAAAGGGAGGGGACTGGTCCAAGGTCACAGAGGGTGTCAGGAGCAGGAGCCGAACTGGCACCTCAGGGCTCCGCCCCTCTGCCATCTCCTACCTCCGCCTGAACCCTTCCCTGCTCTTGGCTCCCCCTCTGCTTGGAGAGGGGGCTGTGCGGCTGAATGACGTCTCGACTGTTGTCACAAAGCAGGCAGAGAGGATGCAGAATCAAAGACTGTCATATGCTTTAATAAAAATAACGATAATAATAATCGTAATTTGACATTTATTGCACACCTGTTTTACGCCAGGCTCCATGCAAACCAGTTCGTGTGTTATCTATGATTCTCCCCAGCAACGCCGTGGCTTAACTCCCATTAGCCAAGTCCCAAGGTAGAGACGAAGCTTTGAGATGTTAATTAACTTGCCCAAGGTCACAAGCTAAGGAGGTCTGTGGCCTGGGAGGCGGGGTTCTCATGCCGCCAGGTGGTCCTCGACCGTGGCCTGACTTGCTGGTTAACTTGGGGCACAGCACAGGTTGCTTCTGGGCCTCAGTTTCCCCATCTGTGAGATGTGAATGGTGAGCCTTTCCTTTTCTTAGGAGGGGTCAAAAACAAGGCTGTCAAGTGCTTCCTCCTGCATGTG
>NW_011888939.1:920962-924644 GCF_000151845.1 Pteropus vampyrus
CATCTGCAGAACAATGCGTTTAATTCTATTCCATCTGTTTTTTTTAAAGGAGATATTTATAAAAGGATATATGTATATAAGGATATATACATATATATGTACGTGTATATATATATGCATATAAAAGACACCAAAGTATGAACAGGGGAGATGGGGCCAATGACATGCTTTATTATCTACGTCTTTTTTCTGTCGCTTGACCCCTTTACGATAAGGAAATATGCAGAGATGGGATAGACAAGTACCGGGAAATGATAAAGTCATACACCCAAATGATCTACTAGCTTTGCAATGAAAGGTAGCAGATGAGGTCCGGGCCCTCTGGGGATTTCTGAGAGAAGCCAAGTCCTGCTACAGACAGACAGAAGGACAGACAAGTAGAGTGAGCTCACGCCACTAATTAAGTCAAGTGTAAGCCCCAAAGCCTCCCCCCACGTGTGTTCTCACCCTTTGCCTTGTTCTCTCCGTTCTGTTATGCCAGACCAAGATTGTGATTTGTCCCCTCGACCTTGAGCAGTTGAAATGCAGCTGTAAGTAGGCGGTAAGATCCCGGGAACTAGCCCAGGACCATCTGGGGGTTTCCAGGCACCCCTGGGCTCCTTACCTCCCCAGCCACAGCAGGGGCAGAGGAAGAGAGACCAAGACCCACGCCCAGGGGTCTTGTGACACCTCCAGGCAGTGGCAGAGGCTGTGAGAAGCACCCCAACTCCTCTCTGCCAGTCCCCCGCTCTCATCTCCAGACCATACCCCCATTAATTATTATTACTACATTAATCATACATGTGATTAATTCAATAATGGTGATTCATAATTGATTGCATTTTATATGGCGTCTTTTATCCACGCATCTCCTGAGATGCACACCGCCTACAAGAGACACGTAAAGCAGGACGTGTTCTTCACCCGCCTGCTTTTTGTTGGATAAACTTCTCTTTGCAGAGGCAGGGGGCTAATGGTTTTCCGGCAGACTGGGCTTGCCAGCCCCAGCTCTGTGCCCATCTCCCTGAGTACTGCAGCTCAGGCAGCGTCTTTCCAGCCAGGGGCTCCTGCTGTGCCCTGCCTTGCCTGGTGGTGGCCATGCCCTGGGAACTCTGCAGACCCCATTTCCTTGGCAGGTAGGTCTGCCAGGGCCCCGGGGCTGCTGGGCAAGGCCAGCTTGGGCTCTGCCGGGAGATGGTGCCAGGAGTGGCACCAGACCAGAGCTCTAGAACTCAACTCTCTGGATGTGAGTCCTACCTCTCCTTAATCAGCCGTGTGACCTTGAGTAAGCTACTGCCCCTTCCTGCCTCAGTTTACCCAAATGAAAATCAGGATTAGTAAATTCTCTCCCTTCCTCGAGTTATGATAGACTTTGCATGCGAAGATGCACACCGAGCACTTGGCGCCTGGCACGTAGCAAGGGCTGTCAGTGCAATGGCAGCCGTGGGAGGCGTCGGCTGGGTTCCAGGTGCTGTGACTGGGCTAATCTCATCCCCTCGGAAAACTGGGCCTCGGTTTTCTCAGCTGTACAGTGGGGCGATTGGTCAACTTCCAGTGTTTCGTCCAGATCTGAAGTGAGCGGTTACCGCAGTAATGGTTGAGATTTGGGGCTTCAGAGCCGAGCGGCCCTGGGCTCACACTCCTGCTCACCTTCCCCAGGTGTGCGGCCTCAGGTAAAGGACTCACCTGGCGAAGCCTCAGCTGCCTCCTCTGGAAAACGAGGATAATAAGAGTGTCCAATGCCTGGGCTTGGCGTAAGAGTTTTATGAGCTCACGGCTGAAACGTGTTTGGCTTCTAGAAAGTGCTTAACACAAGGTGGCTCTGGCATCCCACAGCAGGCATGGTGCACTGCAGTGTGGGGATGTTCTCACACGTCTGCTTCGCCCCGCCCGTGAGAGATGCTAGAGTCGCCCCACTGCACGGATGAGAATACAGGGGCTGAGTGCGGCCTGGGCGATTCAGTTAGGGGTCAGGGCAGGGTTGGTGTTTGAAGCCCGGCCTCATGGCTAGGCTCACTGGTGTGTGGTCCCTGAGCTAAGCTTGTTATTCCACGACTGTTTCCTTCCCAGTGATCCAGGGAGGGAGCTCACTTCGCAGTCCCCACTTGTTCGCAGAAGACTCGGGATGCGGAGCAGTCTGGTCCCTTCTACAGGGCACGTGGTGCGTGATCACCAGGGTGATCAGGACCAGCTCTGTGGAAGGGTGGAAATAACAGGAGGACACCTGCCTTCGCCTGCTGAGTCACCCCCTTGCCTTCCCCCCCCAAAGACAGTTGGGTTTCCTTCCCTCTCCACGTGGGACTGTCCCATTCCTGAGCCCCAGGCAGCATGGCGGGGAGGGAGCTCAGCCCAGGAAAAGTCTCGCGAACTTGCCTGGCTCCTTCGGGATGGGTGGCCGCTGCAAGGAGGAAGCTCCCACCCCTAGTTCCCAGGGGACAAGCAGACAGATGGGGTCTCAGGCCAGTTGGTGCCCAGCTTGCTCTCAGAACGCCTTCAGCAGACAGCAGGTCTCTGGTCGAAAGGCCCCTCAGGCAGAACCAACTGCTGCGCATGCTGTGGGTTGAGTCTCTGGGGATCCCTTAGGTCTGGGAGATGGGGGATGCGAAGAAGCATTGGCCTCCCTCTCTCAGCCGGGGCCTGCCAGCTTAGATCTCAGGGGACATCTCCCTGCAGGAGACTCTGGGTTACCCACTAAGCACCTACTGTGTGCCAGCACCCTGCTGGGCCCTGATGATGCAAATGGCGACAAATCTACTGGGTCCTGCCTTGGGAGTGCGGCACGTCTGTTAGAATTATCCACGTCGCAGGCACCAAGCCGCCTGTGCACCTCACAAAAATTTACTAAGCACCTACTATGTGCCAGATGTTGTCAGGCCAAGCTGGGGAGGCAGTTGAATCTGGAGAAGTACGAACATATGTGAGTGTGTGTGAACCTGTGTGTGTGTGTGTGTGTGTGTGTGTGAGCATGTACACGCACACATGCGTGCAGGCCCAGTGTGAGTGGGCTGGCTTGGCAGCATTGCCAGAAAACACTAGACGCCCCAAAGTTAACTGCAGAGGCGAGCCCTAACTCTCAAGGTAGGAGAAGGAAAAATTCAAGCCATCGGCACCAAGAATATTAAAACCCGGGCGCCGTGGGGACCCAGCCCTCGACTGCCACCGCTCTGAGCCTGTTTCCTCACCTGTCAAGGGGGGATCGATAATAAAAGCACCTACTTCCCAGGTGGAAGGGTCCACGGAGGGTCCACGGAGGGTCCACGGAGAAACAGGTAGGGGGTCGTTCCCCATCCGCGAATAGGAAGGGTGTGGTAAATGTTGGCTCTGGTTAATTGCCACTGGCCGAGTACGTCCCCCGGATGTGGCCCTCCGTTGCTCAATGAGGAGACATCCAAAGCCCTGTGGGAGCCTGTGGCTCAGCAGAGGAGACTGTTCTGTGTTAGAAGAATAACGGGGTTCATGAAGTCTGGGAAATAGATGGGAAGCCAGCCCCAGCTCTCGTCTGGGTCGAGGCATCTCTGCTCAAAAGCCAAGACTGGGAATCCACTCTTTGGAGGGGTGAATCCCTACCTCACTCCCCTTGCACCCTCAGATGTGAGGAATGTCCCTCTCAGCTCTCAGCACGGGGTGGCAGTGTCCAGGGAGCTGAGGACAGAGCCACACCCACTCTCCCAGGTGGAAAGCCTCCCCTGGGTCCTCCACTGCT
>NW_011888939.1:925444-925780 GCF_000151845.1 Pteropus vampyrus
CCAGCCCTCGACTGCCACCGCTCTGAGCCTGTTTCCTCACCTGTCAAGGGGGGATCGATAATAAAAGCACCTACTTCCCAGGTGGAAGGGTCCACAGAGGGTCCACGGAGGGTCCACGGAGAAACAGGTAGGGGGTCGTTCCCCATCTGCGAATAGGAAGGGTGTGGTACATGTTGGCTCTGGTTAATTGCCACTGGCCGAGTGCGTCCCCCGGCTGTGGCCCTCCGTTGCTCAATGAGGGGACATCCAAAGCCCTGTGGGAGCCTGTGGCTCAGCAGAGGAGACTGTTCTGTGTTAGAAGAATAACGGGGTTCATGAAGTCTGGGAAATAGATGG
>NW_011888939.1:925830-927605 GCF_000151845.1 Pteropus vampyrus
CTGAGGACAGAGCCACACCCACTCTCCCAGGTGGAAAGCCTCCCCTGGGTCCTCCACTGCTGCTAGCCAGGTGTGCATGCAGCTAAAGGGGCTGGGTAGGGGCAGGAGTCGAATAAGGTGAGCAGCCCCAAGGGGAAAGGAAGCCGCTTCCAATCCTGCAGCACGCCCGACCCCGTGACCCCCCACCGCGAGGAAAACACTCCTTACCGAGCAGGTGACCCAGGCCTCCTCTCTGACATGTGCCGATCACAAAATAATTCGGCCAGTTGTAGAAATACCTGCTCCATAGCCTCTGCCCTCGCCCTCCCGCTCCCCCTGGCGAGCCCGGGGTTCCTAGAGTGACCTCTGAGCATCAGGTCCGTACCCTGTGACCCCCTGATCATTAGCACCGTCTGAAAAGAGCCCCACGTGGGCCCCAACCCCAAGGCAGCACGTGAGGGCATGCAAAGCCCTGGGCAGACGGGTGTCCTCGCGTGGGTGAGCTGAGAGCCGGAGGCCCCGTAACCAGAGGCAGCTGGAAATTCTGAAACATAGCCCACCGTGAGAGAGAGAGGTGAGCGAAAAGCCAGCCCTCCGACCTGCTCTCTCCTGCTCACGCACGCTCATGCGCGCTGTGGTGCGTGCAACAATTTCCTCGTTGATTTGCTGAGTTCAAGGCTGCTGCGGCAAACTTCTCTCCATCAATACACTGAATTCTGGACCCTGTCCCCTGTCCCCTAAGGGCATGTGGGGATGCTGCCCCTAAGCCCACCCACGGCTGTGCTTTTGGACACTCCTAGGTGTGAGACTATGTCCCTCTCTCTTCTTCACTCTCGGTCACTTTCTGCCCAAAAGAAGCTCTCGGAATCGGGGTCCCTAGGACGTCACAGTAACAATTACTCATGATGGGCGACTCTTGATCTTGAGAATCTGCTTTGATTTCTCACTTAATGACTCGTGGCCTAGTGGATGGAGACAGCTCACGGCTGCCACCGTCCTCTGGTTCTGTTGACTTGGCCGGCTGTCACCATGGCCTCTTGATGTCCACGATTAACCCCTGCTGCCCCCACTCCCTGGGTCCCTGACGAGCCTTAGTCTCCATCCTGGGGTCCTCTTCGTCCCCCCTTGCCCCTTCTTCATTATGGGCCCAATAAACTCAGGCAAGTGCAGGGCTGGGAAGGATGAGCCATCTGGTCACCTGACCTGGTGCCTTAATGTCATCCGAGAGTGGGAAGGACATGGCTTCTGGCATCCCACCCGATGGAGGATTCCCAGCGTTTTTCTTTTTCTTCTTTTTTTTTAATCTGGAAAAGCAAAAGCTCTGGATCCGATACCCTCTCATCTTGACTCTGCTAATTCCTGAATCCAAATTTGCCGGCACAGTGCAATTACAAGGCTCGTCAAGACTAGCCCCCTTCCGTGTCCCTGCCTGGTGTCCCATTTGGGACCCCTCTGCATAGCTCTGGCCACCCATAACTTTCACTGCTCTGTGGGGGCCTACAGGGTCCTGCGCCAGGTGTCCGTGGACGGGGGTGCCGAGCGAATTGCGATGGCCTCCCACACCGGGCACAGGCTTCAGTCCCGTGTGAAGGTCTTCGGACACATTTGCGGTTAGCCTGGCATTTGTGAGCATGGACCCCCAAACCTGATGGCCTACGTTAGAACCCCCACCGTGCCACTGCTTTCCTTGGGCACCCCTCTGCACCTCAATTTTCCATCCGTATAATGGAGACCACGATAATACCCCTCTCTCAGGGTTGTCGTGAAGATCTAATAATGAAATTCTGGTTGCAGGG
>NW_011888939.1:927655-929456 GCF_000151845.1 Pteropus vampyrus
GCCAGCCCCAGCTCTCGTCTGGGTCGAGGCATCTCTGCTCAAAAGCCAAGACTGGGAATCCACTCTTTGGAGGGGTGAATCCCTACCCCACTCCCCTTGCACCCTCAGATGTGAGGAATGTTCCTCCCAGCTCTCAGCACGGGGTGGCAGTGTCCAGGGAGCTGAGGACAGAGCCACACCCACTCTCCCAGGTGGAAAGCCTCCCCTGGGTCCTCCACTGCTGCTAGGCAGGTGTGCATGCAGCTAAAGGGGCCGGGTAGGGGCAGGAGTCGAATAAGGGGAGCAGCCCCAAGGGGAAAGGAAGCCGCTTCCAATCCTGCAGCACGCCCGACCCCGTGACCCCCTACCGCGAGGAAAACACTCCTTACCGAGCAGGTGACCCAGGCTTCCTCTCCGACATGTGCCGATCACAAAATAATTCGGCCAGTTGTAGAAATACCTGCTCCATAGCCTCTGCCCTCGCCCTCCCGCTCCCCCTGGCAAGCCCGGGGTTCCTAGAGTGACCTCTGAGCATCAGGTCCGTACCCTGTGACCCCCTGATCATTAGCACTGTCTGAAAAGAGCCCCACGTGGGCCCCAACCCAAAGGCAGCACGTGCGGGCATGCAAAGCCCTGGGCAGACGGGTGTCCTCGCGTGGGCGAGCTGAGAGCCGGAGGCCCTGTAACCAGAGGCAGCTGGAAATTCTGAAACATACCCCACCGTGAGAGAGAGAGGTGAGCGAAAAGCCAGCCCTCCGACCTGCTCTCTCCTGCTCACGCACGCTCATGCGCGCTGTGGTGCGTGCAACAATTTCCTCGTTGATTTGCTGACTTCGAGGCTGCTGCGGCAAACTTCTCTCCATCAATACACTGAATTCTGGACCCTGTCCCCTGTCCCCTAAGGGCATGAGGGGATGCTGCCCCTAAGCCCACCCACGGCTTTCGGGCACTCCTAGGTGTGAGACTATGTCCCTCTCTCTTCTTCACTCTCGGTCACTTTCTGCCCAAAAGAAGCTCTCGGAATCGGGGTCCCTAGGACGTCACAGAAACAATTACTCATGATGGGCGACTCTTGATCTTGAGAATCTGCTTTGATTTCTCACTTAATGACTCGTGGCCTAGTGGATGGAGACAGCTCACGGCTGCCACCGTCCCCTGGTTCTGTTGACTTGGCCGGCTGTCACCATGGCCTCTTGATGTCCACGATTAACCCCTGCTGCCCCCACTCCCTGGGTCCCTAACGAGCCTTAGTCTCCATCCTGGGGTCCTCCTCGTTCCCCCTTGCCCCTTCTTCACTATGGGCTCAATAAACTCAGGCAAGTGCAGGGCTGGGAAGGACGAGCCATCTGGTCTCCTGACCTGGTGCCTTAATGTCATCTGAGAGTGGGAAGGACATGGCTTCTGGCATCCCACCCGATGGAGGACTCACAGGGTTTTTCTTTTTCTTTTTTTTTTCTTCTTTTTTTTTAATCTGGAAAAGCAAAAGCTCTGGATCCGATACCCTCTCATCTTGACTCTGCTAATTCCTGAATCCAAATTTGCCGGCACAGTGCAACTACAAGGCTCGTCAAGACTAGCCCCCTTCCGTGTCCCTGCCTGGTGTCCCATTTGGGACCCCTCTGCGTAGCTCTGGCCACCCATAACTTTCACTGCTCTGTGGGGGCCTACAGGGTCCCGCGCCAGGTGTCCGTGGGCGGGGGTGCCGAGCGAATCACGATGGCCTCCCGCACCGGGCACAGGCTTCAGTCCCCGTGTGAAGGTCTTCGGACACATTTGCGGTTAGCCTGGCATTTGTGAGCATGGACCCCCAAACCTGACGGCC
>NW_011888939.1:930322-934348 GCF_000151845.1 Pteropus vampyrus
AGGCCTCACTCCTGCACCCACCTGGCACCTGCTTGGTCTGGTCAGTCCCGTGAGGCCCCCAGGTTGTTAACCATTCTGCTTATCACTGCTGACAGCACACACGGCCCCACATACACACGGTGCCGAGATCCGGGGTAACGGGCTCGTTTGCTATCCCATAGAGTCCCCTGCGGGCGACTTCAGGAAGACCCCAGGCCCAGCCTATCGGGTTGGCCTCCTCGGGGTCTCCCCACAAGCAGGGCAGGAAGGCAACTTGGGGTCCTACAGGTGCCTCAGAGTGCGGCACCCACCCACAGGGCCTCTCAGGACCTGTGACTTCCTGTCACCATAAACTTCTCCCCAGCCGAGCCCACCCACCACTCCGCATTTTATAACTGAAGAAAAGAGTAGCTTTTGCTGCTGGAGGAGGGAGCACTCCTCTGGCTGCTCCCGAGGCTCTCTCAGGCTCTAGGGTGGAGAAGCACAGGCGGCAGAGAGAAGGGGACATTTCCCGTGGGCAACAACCACTGCCCAGAGGGCCGCGCTGAGCCGATCGGGTTATCGGTGCCGCCGTCTATTAGTCACGTCTGTCTGGGTCGGGGAACCGCACGGTGGACCTCTCCTTGCTCTCCCTGTTCTAGAGGGGGGCGCATGAGCCTCTGTGCACCCCACAGAGAGCCCAGAATCTTACCAGACCCCGCTTCTAATTGCGGCGATGTTAAACGTGAACCGAACGACCTGCTTTATTGAGCGCGGACTCTGAATAATTACCCGGATGAAGGAGTAGGGGGCAACGTTTCTGGGAAAACTGAGAGTCAGTTTATATACCCATCCTCGGTGATTTATTAGTTCCTTCGCGGTTATTTATCGAGTGCCTACTGTGTGCCAAGCTCTGTGTTGGAGCCGGGGGAGGCAGACCAGCATCTGTGTGCAGAGACAGGCAAGGTGAGTACAGGTGGTGTGTACAGGTGGTGTGCGCGCTGCCACGGGTGGCAGGGGGCAGGTGCAGACAGCCCTGCTGTTCTCCGGGCAGAGCCGCCCTCCCAGGACCCGCCAGGGTTATTAATATCCTGCTGAGTCAGGGGGCTCTGGAGTTTCGGCATCACAGGACGTTAGATGTTCTTGACTCCTGGCTGCCCTCCTCCTCCTCCTTCCCACCATCCTTCCCCGGCCTCTACCTGCCCCAGGCTGTCGGGAAGGCAGCAGGTGCTGATGGGAAAGGGTCTGGCTTTGGAAGAAAGAGGTGTAGGGGGAGTAAGACCTTGGGAGAGAACAGGTTCAGGTCCTCACTCTGCCACTCAGCAGCCCACCCTGAGAAACACCACCCCTCAGAGTCCCCTCGAGAAGGAGACAAGAATAGCAACTATACAGCATTAAGCAGGCTGTTAATGCCAAGGGCGGACGCCTAGTAGGTGTTAAAAAGCGATGGCTATTCATCCGAGGCCCCTGGAACTGAGGCCGTTTCACGTGCCTTGTCTGGGGAGTGACAGAGAACCAGAACGGTTCAGCTTTACCCTCGTGAAGCTCAGATGGGTGGGGTGGGGGGGGTGTCAGATGGTCATCTGGGGCCTATGAGGGGGGACCCCACGACCTGCAGCTCCCACCAGATCCTGTGCGCCCCCCGATACAGAGCCCTCCCACACCGTACTGAGAATTCCTGCCCCTCTCCACACCCCAAGCTCCACGTGGGAAGGCTTTGCCCATCTGAGGCAATGTAGACCTCCCAGTGCCTGGCCCATAGTAGGTGCTTGGTGCAGATTCGCTGGCTGAATGAACGGACGAGCAACAGGCAAGAAGACGGGGTTGACGCTGCTGAATTTAAATGACTCCTGTGTACACAGGTAACGCTGCGTGATTACTGGATTAATAGGATCAGCCCTGTGGCTAATTGGAATATTAAAGTCAAAATTTCTTCTTATTCTTGCGAGTGCACATGCTCATTCTCTCTCTCCCTCTCTCTCTCTCTCTCATAGAACTGTCACAACTGTCGGCCCTTCCAAGGTACACTAGGCTCTGAGAATCGCAGCTCTGAAAGGTCTTCCTAGTGTTGCAATGAGATGGTGAGCAAGGTCCATGTGTGTCTTACGAGCATCACTACTAATCAAAACAGCCCGTCCGAGCTCGCCCGCTGGGTCTGGGGCTCCCTCAGCGGGTCCAGGGCAGCGAGAACCCTCACCACCGAGAAGGCAAAACACCGTACGCGGCTCACGTCGGCTGCCCGGCACCCTGGCCACCCCCGTTTCCTCTCCCCCAGGCCTTCCTCCCGATTTCACAGGCATGGCAGGAGCGGGGAAGAGGAAGAGGGGAAGGCAGCGCCTGGAGACCAGAGGGCCAGCTGCGGGACGGCAGGAGGTAGTGACACCACCAACAGCACCAGGTTGGACATCGTGACCCCGATGGCCCCACGAGACCCTAGAAATATGTCCCTCCTCTTGACCCCAGTGAGCCTGTGCTTTAGTCAGGGAGCTAGAAAGAGAACTCAGCTGAGGGATGCCTCCGATAGGCAGGTGGATGGTACTTGCAAAGACCTTCAGGAGACAGCTGACTCCTAACGCCTGTCTTGGGTTCGGTCATCCCCAGACCCCTGCCTTCTGCCTTTTATCCCTTAGCTGGCCACACTCAGCTTCTCATCGCCTGGAAAACAAGTTCGAAGTGACGCAAGTGCTAGCCCAGCTTACCTCCACCATCCTCTCGTGGCCCCATACCTGCCCCACAGCCAGGCTGTTCCCCAGATGTGCCTGGGATGTCCCCTGCCCAGGTCTTCCTTCCACTGGGAACAAAACAGCAGGTGCTTCAGTGGTGGGGTTTGAGCCTCGAGATCGAGCCCTCTGGCTCCGCGGGTCTCTAGGACGTCCTACGTGGCTTCGGAGGCTGGCGCCGATGCTCTCTCCTCTGAGGGAAGAACCCCAAGGCCCCCAGACCACTCTCGTGGGGGAGTTGGCACAGTGTGGTGACGAAGCTCATGGCTCTGCGGAGGACCGGCTGGAACACCAGCTGCCCTCCGACGCTGCCTCAGGAGGTGTGACTCTGCGCGCGTCGACTAATCTCTCGGAACCCCAGTCCCCTCATCTGCAAAACGAGGATAAGAGCAGCCCCTCCCCGCCACGGGGTTGCATGAGGATTAGAAGAGATGAGGCACAAAACGCGCTTTAAAACCCTGTCTGACATGTCGGAAGCGCTAGCGAACGCCGGCCCTGAGTGTTCTGGTCGCAGTCTGACTTGCGTTGTGGCTGTTCGGACACACGGCTTACGTCCTCTCGAGGCTGTGAAAACTTGAAGGCCCCGACCACTTATGACTCATTATAGTCTTTTATTTCATCCCCTACTTCCCAACCGCACCCCCACCCGCTTTGGGAAGGAAGGAAGGAAGGAAGAGGTGATGCTATTACCAGCTCCCATTACCCAGCAGCGGGTTCGTGTCAGGCCCCACGCTCTATAACCATCACCTCTGTGTCCGCTGCTCTGTGCAAATGGAAAAAACTGGGGCTCAGAGTAGTTAAGCCACTGGGCCAAGGTCGCCCAGCTGGTGGGAAGGGAAAGCCAGGATTGCCGGCTCTGCAGCTGGGGCTCAAGGTCCCCACACACGGCTTGGTTGGAGCGGGCTCTCCCACGTGTACACGCCAAGCCAAACGCCACTGTGGTCCCCGGCCCATCTTTTCTGTAAGGGACTACTTTTAAAACCAAGTCTTAATCGGAACTGAGGATGGTGGAGGAGTGGTCTGGGGACCGCCATTCTCTTGAGACGGAGCGCTGGGCGTGTGGCGTGTTGGGCCAATCCCGTTCCACTCTACCCGGATCCTATTTTTACACACGGTGGGAAAAATAACTATTTCGTTCCCCCTCCCACCCCAGAAAGGGGTGGCCGGTAAACATATGGGGAGCGGGGAAGATAAGTGCTGAGCGCCTTGACTCCGATTGTCACGCGTGTGCCGGTTTCCATGCGGACTAAAATGAAAGTCAGTGGTGAAACACACAGGAAAACGAAATTTGGATAAAGGGAAAAACAGCCCAGGGCGGCTCCTCCCGCGGCGATTCCTGCTCCCTGGG
>NW_011888939.1:937878-943163 GCF_000151845.1 Pteropus vampyrus
GGGGTGAATCGGGTGGCGCCCACACTCACCACTCACTTCTCAGGGCTAAGGCCACGCCTGGAGGCTGTGACCAGGTGACAGTGGGCTTCATCTCCTGTGCCCGCATGCAGGAGATGCCCACTAGAGCTACAGGTGAGCAACAGGGATCAGCAGATCCTGGAGCCGAATATTGTAGGTTCCGCAGGGAAGTGCAAGGAGCCCGGCCTGAATGGTGGGGGCTCTGGAAGGGCTGCGCTGCCCCACCTGTCCTCACAGCCATCGACGAGTCGGGAAGCAGCCCCTCAGGAGAGTTTAACGGCAGCCGAGGCCCCAGGTGGTGCAGCCATGGGGTTCTGGACCGGTCGCTATTCAGGACAATGTCTGATTAGGCACGAACTGTACCCCCGGTAAGCGGGGTGGGACGGGGTGGGGGAGGCAAGCAGGTGTCGAGGCCACGCCCATCACTGCTGGCTCCTGTTTGAGCCCCATCAACACCTGAGCCGCCAAGCCCCTGGCATTAACTATAGCAGTCAGGTCATGAGCACATAATTGGATAATTCAATTGCTTTCCAGGGAGAGCTGCTGTTTAATTAAAGAGGACTGAAGACAGAACTAGGAGGCTGGGGAGGACCGGCCTGATCATCAAGAGAGATTGCCGCGATCTGACAAGGTGACGGGCACACCGAGCTGTGGCTGGGACCGCAGACACTGCTACAGGCAGCGTAGCAAGGCGGGTGTGGAGAATAGCAGCTCGCTCCCATGGACGGGCTGGGAGCGTGTCGTGGTCATAGCGAATCAGAAGGTGGTCAGTTAGCCTAGGTGTTGAATACATTTGCATTTAAATAAACTCAGTATCCTAAAGTCTGGCAGTTTCTAGCTGTGTGACCTCAAGAGACTGCTTAAGCTCTCTGAGCCTCAGTTTCCAGATCACAGCCACAGGTGAGGAATGTACCTGTTGGGTGAGGTGAAGGATTCTTTTAGCATTTGATGATCTGTAAAACCTTCTCGTATTGGGACATACTGATGAGGTTGCGCTCGGCCAGCTGTGGAGTGAGGCTGATGTCACCCCTGCCTCCCAGTGTGTGTGAGGGTTGGGCGGACTTGCACATGGCATCCCTCAGAACGGGCCCGGGGGTGTCCCCGGCACCGAGTGAACATCAGTTACCTTTAAAGAAAAAACAAAGCAAGTAATACATCTCGGGCCCGGAGAAGAAAATTTCTGCTGAGTTCCTAATGCATATGTTTATTATGAAACGTCGGCTCAAGAAACACACCCTCGTGACAAATATGGATGTTCGAATGGTCTCTGCCTCCCCTCTTAATCATTTTCAGACACTCGACAGTTGCTTATAATAAATTAGGGATAAGTCACCCAATGTTAATGTCAGCATTATCATTCAGTGAGCATTTACGGAGCGCCGGCTGTGTGCAGGCTCCATGCTGGGCACCAGTGAGCAAGGCGGGCAGGGTCCCATACCAGTGGGGGCCATGCCACGCCATTGCCTTTGGTTTCGGAGGTGGGAGGCCCTACGTGACCGATGGATGGTAAAAATGCCACAAGGGCAGGAAAGAGACACAAGGTACAAGGGAGTGACACTTTGCTCTCTGCCGTCCCGGCCAAACAATCAGCGAGACCGAGTTCTCGCCACCCCATTTCTTGCGGGACGTCCCTGCACGCCTTCCTCGAAGAACAGAGCTGCCGCTCCCGCCGTGACCAGGCCCTGTGTCCGGAGCCCTGGTGTCAGGGTTAATATTTTTAATTGGAGCTCTCTCGGGCTGGGGTGGAGTGTCCCCAGCTGGAGCTGCCAGTTGAGCAGCCGGGCTCCTGGGGAGACAGCCCACAGGCTTTTCACTCTGCTTGCCATGAATGGCTCTCTTTGAGCTCCCCTAGTGAAGCAGCCCTTTCATCCACCCCCCCACCCCGCACCCCGTGTCATTTCTCTGCTGCCGCCTTATTAGGGAAAGCTTAGCTTCCTCCCCCAGGGTCAGATATTGTCCCCCTCTTTCCAGGGAACGCCATGGTGTTTCGCTACAAAATAAAACCATAAAAAGGCACATATTTCCTGCTTCCTGGCCGGAGTGGAGGGCATGGCACTTTCTGAGCTGCCCAGCAAGCAGCTCATGGGGCTGGGGGTGGGGAAAAAAGACCGACAGTCTCTGAACCAGTGAGTGGCAGAAACTCTGGCCTGGTGCCCTCCAGAGGGGACAACTTGGGGGAGGAATCCAAGCTTTGGAGAGCTTGGGTGAGGGATGATGCGATACTGTAAGGAAGTAGAGAAACAAAGAGGAAGAGCCTGTATGCGAAATATTTTTAAGGGTCATTAATATTAATAGCATCGTGCCAAATAGAATAATGAGGACTCTAATTAATCATTTTTAATGGCAGTTTTGCTCCCACTCTCATACTGTATTTTTAATCAACAAGTCTCCCAAGGGACCTTTCGCCATAGAATATTGACTGGAGGTGGCTGCTCCCATCCCCCCGAAGGAACCCCAGTCAAGCTGGCAATCTGGTCATTGTTCGCAGGTCAGCAAACCCATGAGGCTGCCACAAAGACCCGGCATGCAGAGATTATGGTCATGTATTCATTCAACAAACATTTTAGAAGTACCTACTATGCACCCAGTCCTTCGCTAGGCTCTGAGGATGCAGTAGTGGTCAGAACAGTCACAGCCCCATCCTCTTCAGGGTAGACAAATGCATGAGCAATTATAGCCACATGGAGAAGGGCTTACCTGGAGATGGCTGAGCATTATGGGAGCCTTCCAGGATGGGGACCACTGGACTGTCAAAGCAGAGCAGGCAGGCTTCCTGGAGGAAGTGGCATGAAGCTGAGCCCTGAAGTGTGGGTAGGGGGTCAACAGAGGGGAGACGGGGCACCGGGGATACACAGGCTTGTGCAAAAGCCCAGAGGCAGGAATTGAGAACAGACATCTGACCGCAGTGCAGGTCAGGAGCTTGTGAGTTGCACACCCATGTTCGCAGCGGCACGATTCACAGCCAGCCCGAAGTGGAAGCAGCCCAAGTGTCCACCGATGGACGATGGCTAAACAGAGTATGTTAGATCGGTTCAACGGAATATTATCCAGCCATGAAAAGGAATGAAGTACCGACACACGCTACAACAGGGGTGGACGTCGAATCCTTATGCCAAGTTCAAGAAGCCGGGTGCAAAAGGCCACATATCGCATGATCCCACTTACATGAAATGTCCAGAATAGGCCAACCCACAGAGACAAAGCAGGTGGCGGTTGCCAGGGGCCCGGGGCAGGGGAAGTAGGGCATGGCGGCAACGGGCATGGGGTGTCACCTGGGGGTGGTGAAAATGTTTTGGAACCAGATAGAGATGCTGGTTGCACAACATGGCAAATGTGCCAAAAGCCACGGAATCGTCCCTATAAAACGGTTAATTTATGTTTCGTGAATGCTGCCTCAGAAAAAGCCAAGCGAGAGAAGAAAAAGAATGTGTGAGAAGCCAGGCGACAAGACGTAAGCCGTGTGTGGCCCGTGCGGGCCCGTGGCCCCCAGCAAGGGGTCCTGCTGCCTGCATACGCCCCTCCCCACCCCCCTCACAACACGCTCCGAAACCTGGCATCGAAACCGCTCAGGTTCTCAGATTTGCAAGGGATCTTCCAGAAACTGTCGTGATGACTGGCTACTCACCCATTATTGAGGATCCGATGAGTGAATGTAAGGAAAAGGGCCCGGCACAGTGCGAGGGTCAGACACGCACCACAAACACCAGCCCAAAGGGGTCGGCTGCTTTCTTTGGCCCACACGCGTGGGCCAGACCCTGCCCGTATTATCCCATTTAACCTCCCATCAGCCCCATCAACTAGGCCCTATTATGATCCCCAATGTACAGAAAAAGAAACCAATGGCTCAGAAATGTCAAATCGTTTGCCCCAAA
Source organism: Pteropus vampyrus (assembly GCF_000151845.1). Lineage (NCBI taxonomy): Eukaryota > Metazoa > Chordata > Mammalia > Chiroptera > Pteropodidae > Pteropus > Pteropus vampyrus. Next base: position 941,769 of record NW_011888939.1, read on the forward strand.
TCACACAGCTAAGAAGCAGCAGACCAAGACCCGAATTCGGGCACATCCAGCTCCAAACTGACTCTTTCCCTGACCCAACCCTGCCCCTATGCCATGTCCCCATGATGCTTTCTCTCCGCCTTGAAAGCTTCGACATCATCTTTTCTGTCCCCATTGCAACATCATCCAGAGGACACGGATAAGGGCAGCGACGGGGCTCCCAGGCTCCGTGCAGTGTCCTGTGCGTGGATGCCTACGTGGTTCCAGCTCGCAGACAGCTCTGTTCCCTTCAGGGCCTGGAGGAGCTGTGCTGGCAGCCCTGGGAGCAGCCCTGAGGCCAGGACAAAGCTGGAGATGAGCATCGCTACCCCTTTACTGAGGGCCAGAGAAGCAGGCCGGTGGAAAATGGACAGTGAGGGCAGTGGACACTGTAACTTGCAAACCTGAGTATTGACTGGCTGTCCGGAGTGTTACACGTCCCCAGCAAAAGCGTGTCCTCATCCCAGACCGGTCGGGAACAGGTGATTTCAGCTTTCTTTTTGTACCACAAGGTGGGCACCTGCCAGAAGCCACCTCTTTTGTGAAGATCCCCTCCCCCACCCCCGCTAGGTGGTCATGGAGATGCCATGCACCAGCCCTGTTCCTCAGGGCTAGAGGCTGCTGTGGAATGCTTGTGACAAACGGGTACAAATCGTCAGGACTCAGAGCACCACGGTGTGGAAATGCAGCCCCCTAAGGTCACGGGGAAGGTAAGGAGGCTAAAACAGAGGTGGGCATTGTAGCCGTGTAATAAAAGGTCGCCGTATGTGACGAGGACGACTCATGGACCAGTGACTCCCCTGGAGCCACCTCCAAACCAGCCCTTTTTAGCACCGCACCTTTTTGGCGCCCATTGGAGGGTGATCGGCAGGCGTCGGGCCTCACGTCGATCTGCAATATAAATGCTGAAGACAGGAGAGCGAGGTGACATTTTTACCGACTTGATTGTAAAGAAAGTCAGAGAACCAGAGGCTGCGGCCAAGGGAACGGCACCCGGTTGCCATGAGTTCGAATCCCGCAGCAGCAGACTGGCCAGAAAACCACCCGTACTGCCTGAGGGCGGAGTCTGGGGAAGAAGGCGGCAGGACGGTCGCAGATGACACTTCGGGGGGTTCTTTGGCGACAATGAGGGAGGAAAGGCTCCTGTGCTGTGGCGAGGGCGCCCACACACGAGGATCCATGTCTGCCCAAACCCGGGCAGAAAGGAGGGCGCATAGGGCCTCGTCTTGGGGGCTGAAGCTGAGCCAGGCTCAGGAGAGGGGTTGACTCTGACATGGGCAGCCACCAGATAGCCAGCACCCCATTAGGCAGGGACTGGAATCTCAGCCACCAGCCATCCTTTGTGATGGGCAGAGGCTCAGGCCCTTAGCCCTCCCC
>NW_011888939.1:944488-946940 GCF_000151845.1 Pteropus vampyrus
GGGGTTCACAGCAGTAAGCGGCAGGACCCAGATCTCAGATCTGTGTGGCTCGGGGGGTGCGATGACTAAAGTGGCCACTCGAGGAATTTGCTGCTTTTAATATCAGCAGACAGGAATAGGTGTGGGGACCAGTTCCCTCCCTCCAAACTCAACCGCCTGCTGCATGAACCGCGAGTCCCACACCTCTGTCTTCGCTTGTGCTGTTCCCCCATCTGGAATGCCCTTCCTTCCCTCCTTCCTGATATGCATGTTTAAATTCCACGCAGAATAAAAGACTCGGGTCAAAAGGGTGACAGCCACCAGTCCCTGAGCCCAGGCGTCTGACACCAAACGTGCCCTCCCATTCCCAACACCCTCCTACCTGAACTTTCTAACAGCAGGTAATTACATGGTCCCCAGATCGAAACTCCACAGGAAGGGTACGCTGAGAAGGCTGGCTTCCACCCCGCCATCCTCCCACGCCGCCCCTGCGCTGCAGGCAAGAGTTTATTACCTTCTTATTTATCCTTCTCAGTACAAACAAATAGTATTCTTTTTTTGCCTCTCCTTTTCTCCTATAAAAGGGAGCAGACTATAAGCTCTGACCTGTAGCTGTGTCGTTATGTTTTTACCGGGCGATGATGCATTGTGGGGAGGGCCCCACGGCAGTCGATCCGTGTTGATTGGCCGCCTTCTTTTTCACAGTTGCATAGTATTCCATTGTGTGGACTTGTGAGTCTGTGTGGACTTGTGAGTCCGTGCGAACGCAGCGAGGCCTGAAGCTCACTGCGTCAGACACTCACTCCCGGACGCCAGAGTCACATCTAATCTCTTGCTCCTGCGAAGAGTACAGTGCAAGATGTTTCACTTTGCTTCTGACGTGTGCAGACGGGCCCATCCGTAGATTTCCAGACGTGGGATTATCGGGTCAAAGGGTAAATTACCAATAGCGTGTATAGGCAGCAGGATGGCTCAGACCAGTGGTTCTCACACCTGCCTGGGCATCCTGGGGGACTTGGTGACAATATAGATTTCAGGGCCCCATTCCAGGCCTCCAGCAGCAGAATCTCCAGAGTCGGAGCCTGGGAACCAGTATTTTCTATGAGGGCATTATCACCAGCGATAGTGGTTCTGTGTATTTGTTCGCGTCTGTGGTTTCTGCCTCTCCCGGGTAGATATAAGCGCCCTGCGCAGGCCTAGCTCATCGACGCTGATAGATGAAGGGGTAGACGGAGGGCTATGGAAACGCGCGGCCAGGCTAGGGAACCCCTGATCGTGCCCTCCCCTCCAGTAGACAGGGTCACCGGAGTGGCACCAGGATGTCAAGTTTCCGACAGCAGCAGGAGAGGTCGGAGGTCGGAGGTCGGAGGTCGGAGGGATGCGTGCAGGCAGGAGCACGGCAGCGTGGCGGTGTGTCGCGCTCTGGGGCTGGCTGCCCATGGAGATGGGGTCGGGACCCCAGCCATCTGGGTGAGATGGTGCCTCAGTTAAACCATCCAACCTGGCCCTGCCAAAGGAAAGGGAGTTTTTAACACCGGGACAATGGGAGAACACTACGTCCTGTACGTCCAGTACGACCACCCACACCTGCGATGGGCGGTGACGAGGGAAAGGATGCATAAATCAACTTCCGGTCTTCCGTTTCCCTGACTAGTCCTGTCCCCGCCCCCCCACCCCAATTCCTGCTCCCAGCACCGCTCTGGGGGCGATTTTAAAAGGCTTCATCTCCTATGACGACCCCAAAAGACTCAGGTTTCCTAAACTCCCAGCATCCCCCACGTCACCTTGCTATATCCATACACCACCCGGACTATTATTTAATTTTTTAAATCTCGAATCATCTGATGTTTCCCTGAGACATATGCGCTTTGAACGGAACTTCGTATCACGAGGGTAAACGGAGAATCAGTACAACCGGCTGCGATCATAAGGTAAGTAGAGCAAAAATAAATATAAAAATAAATATAACATGAGCCAAGCAGCGCTGTCAATTTTTAGAGGTTCTGCGGCCTGAGGACCGCTCACCTCGTTGAGGGGGGAGATGAGCAGGCTATTAGGGGGGACGCGGGAGCCCCTGACTTGGGAGCCCCCCTTACGCAGTGTGAAGGTGGAAAGAGAATCGGAAAGGGAGGCGTTCGTGCTGCGATTTCACGTTATTTGACACCGGATTCCACTGCAGCCCTTTGGCTTCCCGCCGGGGCCGGAGGCCCACGTGTTGGCAGGAGGTGAAATAATCCATAAGGGGGCGCCACTGGGGGTCCCCCCGCCCGGTTTCAGGAACCTAAACCACCGGGGCCTGCTGCACCATCCACCCCCCCTTTGCCCTTGGTCCCTGGGGGCACAGGGGAGGAGGGGGAGCGGTGTCTGACTGACCCAGTCTTCTCTGAAGGATCTCCAGAGGGCCAGGGGCATTGACCAGGCCCAAGGCCTCCATCCGCCTTGGTCTTTCCTGCTGTGACAGGCACCCCTCCCC
>NW_011888939.1:948130-967605 GCF_000151845.1 Pteropus vampyrus
AAACCACCGGGGCCTGCTGCACCATCCATCCCCCCTTTGCCCTTGGTCCCTGGGGGCACGGGGGAGGAGGGGGAGCGGTGTCTGACTGACTCCTTCTCTGAAGGATCTCCAGAGGGCCAGGGGCATTGACCAGGCCCAAGGCCTCCATCCGCCTTGGTCTTTCCTGCTGTGACAGGCACCCCTCCCCCGCGAGGACCAGCAACCTCTGACACCCCATCGCGAGGGCTAATAAATTGGTAGCATTCGTATTTTGATAACTTGAGGCCTGGAAGCCGCTCACCGGGAGAGACAAGCCCACCCCGGGGCTAAATTATTAATAAAATGACAATGCGATTGGAGAAGCTGGAAGGAGTCCGCGGTCACTTCTCCAGGGACCCAGTGTGTACACCTGCACACCGTGGGGGTGGCAGTGGGCCTGGCTGGCTGTCTCCGCTTTCATTCATTGCAAAGACATCGGCTCTCTGGTGGTACTGCTTTCTCTTTCATAGTTTCAGTAACAGGGGGTGGCTGGCGGAGGACCAAGGAAATCCCCCTTCTAAAAAAGAAAGTCGAGTCAGTGTTGACTACGAGACGCGGGGGAGGGGGCCTCTCGATGACTGGTGGGCTTTACCGGGGGCTCCTGGAGAGCCGGGTAGAACATGAGACTTGTTTATCAGAAAGAAATGATCGATTGCTGGAAACCGAGGGCGTGGAGTTCTGTCTGAATCGCGGGCTTCGAAGGACTGGAGAATCGCATCCTTCCTGGCTTTCTTCTCGGGCAGGTGAGGGTGGAGTTGAGCCGGTGCCTGGCGCAAACAGCGAGTTGGCGCTCCTGCATCCAGCCGGGAAGGCCTTGATTCTGGCACCGGATGGCATGCTGAATCCCTTTCCCGACGCGGATGGGAAAAGCAAAGCGGGGTTTCCTGGGACGGGGTCTCAGCGGTCACCGGAGAGGGCTTGGGGAGGAGGTAGGAGAGGCTCCCCCCGAATGATGGGTTTCTAATGGACTGAGAAAAGCTTTGCTGTGTCTCTGGTGGTCTCCTGAAACCAAACCGTCTGCGGGAGGCTGGCCGTAAAGCAGGGAAGGCCAGAGGGGCGGCGAGGCTGCTAACGGAGGAGGAGGGGGCCCAGCCGACGCCCCATGCCCAGCTGCCACGCTGACCTCGCTGCAGCAGAAGGCTAAAATTAACAAGGACCAAAGACTGCTGTGAGTTCAGAAAGACTGGGTAAAAACGAGGAATTAAGCATTATGAGCCCTGATCAATACTGAGATGATGCCAGTAACAGCTTGTACTTCTCTTGTGATGGGCCCAAATCTTTTTTGCAGACATAAGACATTTCCCTCCAGATTCTTTTGTGGCTGGGAGGGTGGGAGGCTGAGGTTCTCCTGCCTGGTCTTAAGGCACTGTGGGGGACCTGGATGCTGTGTTCCAGGGCGCTGGCCAGAGGAGGGGTCCGGCTCTCCCTCACCTGGATCCCTCCAGGTAAACAAATGCACCATCAGCACATCAGGGAGACGAGCATCCCAGGGCCCTGGAGGAATTACCTAACCTACTTAGTATTGGGGGAAAATTACACAGGATAAAGCTGAGACTGGAAATGCGGGATGATCTGCACGTGGCACAAATATCCCAGGAAAGACAGGGGGGCTGTTCTCAGGTCCCTCACCCAAACTTGGAATGTCCACTGTGACCGCCTCCTCAGAGACACCACGCGCTGACGAACTGCTCGCCTTTCCCGCTTCGTGGAATGTTTTATAAACCCCGCCCAATCAACCTGTTAGCAGAGCCGATCAATTTGATAGATTTTCCCCAGGCAATGACCCGCGGTTGAGCAGAGCGAACAGGTTGTCTGTCTCGTGTGGGACAGATCGAGCTGAGCCAGACCAGCCACAGACCCCAGGAGCCCCACCGTCCCCCTGCATCCTTCGGCTTCACATGCACGGTGACCTCTGAGATGAGAGTTGTCGACACCCAGGTCACTGGGGAGGAGACCGGGGCTCAGAAAGGTGAAGGCTTTGCCCCCCAAACAGGCAGGCCCCCCACCCGAGCGGTCCGGTGTTGAGCTGGTCCATCCCGGCTGGGCGTTTCAATCCTGGCCTTATCTCTCACTCCGGGCATCCATCAAGTCTCCGAAGAGTTCAGAGGTCGTCTCTCTCTCTCTCTCTTGCCTTGTGTTCTCTTTTCTCCCTCTTCCTTTCCTTTCGGGGCCCTTTCCAAGCACCTTGAGGCCAATAGATGTTTGCTATGTATTTGTATAAAGATAATTCGTAACCATTGCTAAGCCAAATAATATACATTTTTGATATGCCAAGGGATGATTTGCCGTACAAAAGAATCACGAAGTGAAGAGGGTGGACATCTGTCGCGGTCATTGCCGACAAGGCTGACATATTGAGGGAGGGGGCTGGGTTGGTGTGAACAATCTGTAGGCTTCCTTCCGACTCCGAGGGTCCATGTTTCACACGTTTTGGCATTCTTGGTTTATCTTTAGTTTACCTTAGATTACGTCCTAGTTTATCTTTCTCTGTGTTTCTATGTCACGTAACAAATGCCCTTTAAGATGGGCTACATTTGGAATTCTACAAGATAAATGACTCAGTTTCTTCAACAAATAAATGCATTTTAAAATGTCATAGGTTAAGAGATGGAAGAGGCATGTCCACCAAATACAATATGTTATACTTACTTGGATCCCAATTCAAATGACCCAACTGTAAAGACAATTTTTAGACAATTTTGGACAAAGCCGAACAAAGACCAGATATTAGATGATATATCCTAAGGAATCATCTTTAACTGCGATAATGGTATTATGGTTATTTATTTTTTATTTTTAAGTCTTATCCGTTGGAGGTGCTTTCTGAAGTAATTACTGGTGCTATGATAGGACGTCTGGGATTTGCATCAAAGCGTTTTATTTTGTTGTTGTTGTTTTTTGTTTTTTCAGTTTTTTTTTTAAAGGAAGACGAGGAGCAAGGTGATGGAACGAGAGTGGCAAAACGTTGCGACTGTCGAGACCGGATGATGGGCGCGTGGGGGGGTGTCCTATTCATTCTGCTTTTTTTCGTATGTTTCAAATTTTCCACGATGAGAAGTTAAAGGTTTAAACGTGCGCCACATTCAAGTATTTTAAACCTCGGCCTATACCCGATTGCACATGGCTTTTATCAGAATCCTCATCTGTTCACGCCCCTCTGTGGTGGGGGCGGGGGGTACATGTATGGAAAAGTTCTCTCTGCTTAGCTGGACCGTGAGATTTTTGAGGACGAGGATCATTTTTTCCATTTTGTTATCTTTCCCCAGCACAGGCAGAAACCTGAATCCAGTAGGTATTTAATATATGTTCTTGGCTGATCCATCATGGGATCCAGAGATAGTCAGGGAAACTCAGCTAACATCCTAAAGACCACGGACTTCCTGGCAAAGAAAGCAAGCAGATCCCCAAGTTTATTCATTCTTCTGCTGGGACCGCATATGCAGAGGCACTGTGGATAGCTATACGATTAGATCTGATTGAAACATTTGCCATTTATTATGAAAACGCTCCTTATAAAATTAAATTCAGAGCAGGATGGAGAAAAACCTCACCTTGGAGATGGAATGGTGCACGCACACAAAGCGAAGATAAATGATGGAGCATGGCCTCGACGAAGGTGTGCGGACCGGTGTCCGTTCTGCTTGTACTCAGCATCTTTAACAATGATGGGGAAGACGGAGTAAACAGCCCACTAATGAAATCTGCATACGGTCCTTAATTGGAAGGTGTCTCTAACCTCCAGGAAGGGCAGGGAAGGAATGCAGATGCCTCGAAAGGGGTTAAAGATGTAGACGGAAAATAACAAAATCAGATTTGGCTCAGAGGGAGAAAGACAAATCCAATTGGGAGGAAAGTCTAAAAGGGGATATTCCCTGGGGAGGAGAAAAATGCAAAAATAATGCTGAAAGAGGTTCGGGCAGAGAGCGACCTTGGCTGGAAGTCTGATATGAGGGAGAATGGTGAAGATTAGGGAGGACGTTCAAAAATGAGATATACGTGCCCATGGAGGGAGCCCCGTGACTCCCCGTCCCAGTCCCCCAGAGTGTAGTAGACCCCAGAGACCCCATCCGGGGCCGCGCAGGCCACGCGGGCCCCTGTGCCTCTACTTGGGAACGTGTCCTTACAGGGCTGTCGGGAATTTCGATTCTGAGGTCATGCTGGCTCCGTGGAGGTGAGTTTCTCAGAAGTTCTATTCTCTGGGAGGGCACGGGGAGCCAGGAAAGGTTAGCCTCTGGCAGGCCAATGGACTTGGGCCGGCAAGGCTGACCCAACAAGCCGCCCTCTGGGGTTTTCTGGACCAAAGAAACAGAAGTTGCAGCTTTCCCAGAGACTGGGAAATAGCAGATCGGGCTGCTATGCATTCCGAAGGCATCTTACTCTGCTCGAAGATGCCGGTATCCTTTCTGCCCCACAGAGATAGGAAATTCATTCGCTCAACAAATATTCTGTGAGCACCCACCACAGTGCCAGGCATCCAAACAGACATGGCTCCCGTCCTCCTGAGCTTAGACTCTGGTGAACGTTATACCGGTGCTTCGGTGGCCTCCTGCCTCTGAAGGAATCAAGAAGAAGGTGGCGATGAGATTATATTCTTATCTAGAAAGATATCATCCTTCAGATGGTTGCACAACACCCTCCCCCCAAAAATAGCAGGAAAGAAAAACCCCTCCAGGAATTCATCAGGTGACAAGCAGTGAGTAAAGAAGTGGGGAGAGGGGCCTGGAAAGGTGAAGATAAATAACAAGAACAGGAAAGTAAAATGTGAATCGTTGCTAGTTTCTGAGACCCCGATGATAGAACAGTATTTTTTAAGTAGTGGCTCCCGGGCTGATGGCTGTTAGGGTCTCAAGTCTACAATACAATGAGAAGGACAACCAGCCAATAACTTCCCATTAACTAGTTAACTTTAAGTTAACACACCTTTGGAGCAGACTGAGTTTCAAGTTCAAGCTGCCGCTCTCACCAGCTGTGGGACCTTGAGCAAATCACTTAACCTCTGAGACTCAGTTTTCTTCTCTGTAAAGTGGGAACATCAACAGCATCTACTTCTTGGGAGTCGGTGTGAGGCTTGAGCGAAATAATGCATTCAAAGCGCTGAGTGCTGCGCCCGACCCCTGGTGAACATCCAGTAATGTAACTCTTACGACCTTGTCACCACGCATGAGACAATTGGCAGCGTCAGCGCTTTCTGAGAACCTGGTGGTAGACTCTTGGCCATTTGTTTATACTTTCTCTCTGTCCACACTCTCTCATTCTCCCTGGTGTGCACTGTCGAAGGGGCATGGGCTGTACTATGTTTCCTGTGTGGCACTTTTCTTTCTCAATCCTCCCTTCGGTAAGGTCATTTTCCACACTCTTCATTTATTATTCACCAAACATTTATTGAGCGCCTTCTCTGTGTCAGGCTCTGTGAATACAGAGATGAATAAGACGCATCTCTGTGCCCAGGACACTCCCGGTACAGAAGAAACGACTCAACAAATTGCCCTCCATTTCCTTGGGACCTGGGCCAAGAGGCTTGGTCCCCAAAGACAGCCCTTGGCCTTTTCTTCTTCCATCTTTAAAATGTGAGCCTCTTCATGCTTTATTGTTACTCTCCTGACTTCAGCTCTTAAATCTCATCAATATTGAAGCGATGGGCTTTGAGCTAGAAAGACCTGGATTCAAAACCCAGCTCTGCCTCTCGTTTGCTGTGTGAAATGGAGAAATTACTTCACTTTGTTGAGCCTCGGTCTTCTCGGCCAGGAAATGGGAATAATGGCACCCTCTTCCTAGGATTGCTGTGAGGATATCGAATGAGTTAAGTCACCTGCCTCACGAAGGCCCTCTCCGAACTGGCAAGAAGTGTTCGGTGTGTTATGTACGCGTTATGCTCCTGTCGAATGAACTTAACCATGACGGTAATATGCATTATTTTATCCAATAAAATCCGATGACTCATTTCATTTCGTTTAATTGTATATTTATTTATATCCAAAAGGCAAACTATCTTGAAAACATTGATCTTGCAACTCTGTCGAGGTCATCGCTCCCCTGGGCCTCAGTTTCTCCACCTGTAAAATAAGGGCCGGGCACGCTTTCATCTCTAAGGTCTCTCCCATCTCCAAAAGTCTAGGTGTCCATGGGCGGGGCAGGGAGGGAGGGATGAATTAGCTGGGCCTGAGGAGGCATGATTGTTGAAATTTAGGAACACACGATGTAGACTAAATATCCAGGAAAAGTTCTCTGACTTTTGAGAAAGAGGTGAGAGATCGACCTTATTAGAGATTCCCAGCATGCACGACCGGGATGGCCCAGGAGTCCTGAGTGGGCTCAAGGTCGCCTTTGCTGGATGGGGCTCTGGCCTCTACAGGCCCCAAGGTGTTTAAGCCCGTTAGGACTAGAGGTGTGGGGAGTTTGGGAAGGAGTGCTCGGGAGGCTCCGTTTCCAGCAGCAGGTACCCAGGCCTGGGTGGGCAGAGGACAGAGCCTGAGCACACCCTGAAAGCCATTTGAGGACCTTGGGTACCTGCCGTGCTTCCAAATTCCAAAGATTCCGCCCAATAATCTACATAAGTGCTCTCCTGTCTCCGTGACCACCCAGTGAAGCAGGAGTAACTATCTCAGTAGATAAGGAGGCTGAGGGTCCAGGATATAGATAAAGAGACTGAGGATCAGGGAGGTTAAATGACTTGCTGGGGTCACACAGTAAGCAAAAGGTGGCAGCGGGATTCAAACCCTAAGGCCTGGGACAGTCCACTACATAGAGGATGAATCCGTGATCCGCAGAACAGAGTGGGTGCCCTGGCCTTAATCCTGTCCCAGTAAATATTTATTACACAAATGAACTCAGGAAGAGCTTTTATCTCAATAACCTTGCATATGAGCCCCATGCCACAGGAAACACCTCATTTCATTTCCATTTCACAGGTGAGAAAACCGAGTTCTGCGGAAGCCAAGAAGCAAGGTCATCGAATGAGCTAGTGGCAAAGTTAGGCCTGAAACTCTACATTTTTAACTCTTAACCCAATACTTTTCTTCGTTTTTGATTCTTCTACTTTAATTACACCCTACTGTCATTTATTTTTTTCTCGAGGGCTTGAGGTGTGGTGAGAACCACTCCTTTAATAGGGAGATGGTGGGAGGTTTGGGGCTAGCTTTGATGAGATGACCAGGGAGTGGCCATCAATAGAGACAAGATAGAGAGAAAATGATGACGAAGAGAAAGGCAGGTGGTTTGGGGCAAGTCTTTTAACTTCTCAAAGTTCCGCCTTCTCTATAAAATGCAGGATAATGACCGCCAACCTCTTCCAACTTCTGCAGGCCTCACCCCCACAGCTCTCATAAGGAGGATTCGTGGAGAACTTCCAGTGGGACGCCTGTGCATAGTAGGTCTTCTGTAAATAGTACCACTGTCTTTAGGAGGAAAAGGGGGTGTTATGCTACAGCTTAGTGCCCTCCCAAACTGTGGAGCTGCTGACCACTTTTTAGGAAGAGAGACGAACTTCAGAGAAGCCTGAAACTCCAGCTCTGATACATCTGAGGACACAGACGGTTCCAGGCCTTTTTGCCCCTCCCACCCCAGGGGCTTTGTGTGATGATTAATTAAACAGCAGATCACTCACCGGACTCACCGGGCATTGAATGGTCAATTTATTCTGGGCCTCTTGGTCCAGGACCTTCTCTGCAGTGCCCATGCCGACTCTAGTCCAGCAGAAAACTGGGGGCAGGGTCCCCGCTTGGCTCCTTTTTTTTCGCCCACTCCCTCCTCCCTCCCTCCCATCCCACCCCATCCAGTGACCCCTCGCTGATGGAGCCAGGTATTTGCAAACAGTTTAGGCACACATTCACACAATCAATATCACAAAAGATAAATCTGCAGCAATTGACTCCAGGCTGTACTGTCCTAAGTGACAATGAAAAATGATCAGCCCTTGAATACATTGCATTTTTATCTTTAAATCTTTCTACAGAAGCGGTGTCAATATCAGAGCACTAAATAATCTCTAGATAGCGGGAAGATGCAAGAACATTTTTTTTCTTCTTCATGGAAGATGGATGTAGCTTTTTCCAAGGCCTTAAATACTGATGCAAGGAATTAGCTCTCTAAATGCCCTGCAGTGACGGGGCCTCCTCGTCAGTCCTCTGAGAACGATTTGAATACCTCACTCCATTCTTCCATCAGTGTTCTTTAAATAACAGTGCTTGGCTCTGAGGCCCATTCCAAGCCCTAATGAATCCATCAATCAAGGCTTGCTGCATCTTCTTCCTCGGGCCAAGCTCGGTGAGCCAAATAGGGAAATTGAGGCAGGGGGAAATTTAGAGCCTTGTCTAATGAAAGCCACATAGGACTCGGTTTTCCTGCAGAGTTAATTTTATGGTCCTTGAGAAGAAGACAGGGCCAGTCTCACTTGGGGCTTAGATAGAAGTTACTTGAGCAATCGGATTGCTGAGTTATCATCATCAAGTGCTTGCTGGGCCCTATGAAGTAGAAGATGCTGATAGACATTAAACACGCCAAGAAAAAAATGAGCCTTACTCTTTCAAGTTTATGTGGTATCGGGGTGGAAAGATGCTTGCTTAGCAATAATAACCACCAGACACCGAGTGGTAACAGACCGGGCATTGTGCTAAGAGCTCTCCATGCTCCCTCTCAGCTAAGTGGGCCTCACAGTAGCCCACGAGGTGGGCATCATCAACCCCACTTTACAAACAAGGAAACGTTGCCAGTGACAGGGCGCCAGGGCAGGCAGCAGACCTGGGCTCAAATCCCAGCTCTACGTGAACTTGGGCAGTCCACAAGCCTCTTTGGCAGACTCAGTGTCCCCCGAAAAACCTCCTGCCTTTCTCATTGTTGGTTCTGTGAATATCCAAATAGATGGGCAGACTGTGTCCCCCAGCATTTGCTGAGTGCCTGCTGCATGCCAGGTCACATGAACACTGGTTGGCAGAGCCGCCACTGAGCAATACATCTTTTGTCCTCTGAGTGGAGAGAGAGGCTGTGCACACTCGACCCCTCCCATGAAGTTGTCACAAAAGGTAATTAAATGTTAATCAGTTCTAGTGTCAGGGGTTGATAGAGAACGTTCAAAGAAGAAGAAAACAAAGTTTCTGACTCAAAAGATTTTGCAATTATGCTGGAGAGAGGAGACTGGTGCCCAATAAAATATCTTCCACTATGGGAACAGGGACTGAGGAGACTGTGGGGTAGGAGAGAGAGCACTGGCGTTGGAGCCCAAAGCCCCCTCGTCTGTAGTCAGTCCTTATGGAGCGAGGGTAAGGTACTCCAAGTTTGCAGCTGGAGACCGTCTTTTAATGCAGCTCTAGTAAGAATCAGCACAGAACATGCAAACTTAGACATTTGCTCACTCCGAGAAGTAGCCCACGAATGCCTTGCTGACTTGGGAAACACCGGAATCCGATCGAGAGGACCAGGGCTGCATCTTCAGGACTGACTGAGAGAGTGGTAATCTAATTGGTTGTGCTCTAAACTGCCTGGAGAGGAACTGTTAAACAGGAAAGTGCTGATCAGTATCGAACATAAAAAGAGGGGAGTAGTATAGCAGGAACTGGGCAGTCTTTATCCAGTACCGCCCCAGGAAGAGAGGCACTGTCTCGAGCAGCATCTTCAACATCTCTTTGGCACCTCACCAGTTCTCTGAAATTCTGCAGTAAACAAACAAAAACCCCTTCTTTATCCTTGTTTAACTGGGCATTTCCCAAATTTATTTGGAGGTGGGGTGGGAAAAGGAATGTCTGTGACTATGAAAAACCATTTAGAAAAGAACGATCTGAGGATTTGGATCAAAGACATTAATTGGTCTCAGAGGCAAAGATAGGCAATGGAAAAAAGCAGGAAACAGTTTGGGAGCGATGGGATGCCTTAAATTCTAAACTAAGCTGTATACCAATTGAGGAAGATCTCCCAGAGATATTGTATCAGATGAAAAAACGCAAGTTGCAGAAGAGTGTGTCAAGTATTCTCTCATTACGTTTTAAACAAACAGTGGAAAATGTATGTGAGTGTTTAAATTATATAAACACACACGTACTTTTATAGGCACAAGACATCTCTGGAAATATAAATAAGAAATTAATAACATTGGTTGACTCCAGGTGGAAAAAAAAACCTGGGGAAAAATAGAGTTTTCAATGAATCCTTGCAAATTTTGAACCATGTACAAGTATTATCTATTAAAAAGCAAAATAAAAATATACTGAAGTATACATAGATATCATTCGACGTGGATGAACCTAAAAAGTGACTGAGTCACTGGTCCCCTTAAAATACGTCAGTGGGTTCCCACGTCCCTTGGAATAAAGCCGAGACCCCCGAGCCCCTGCACCATTCGCTTTATCCCTCCTCACGTCACCGCGCCTTCCCCGCAGCCGCCACCATGGCAGGCTTGCCGCTCTCCAAGCAAGCCACAGTCTTACTCTCTCCTCTGGGTTTTTACACAAGCCAGGCTTTCCACTTGGAATATTCCCTTCCCAGGTATTGCTGTAGGAAACCCGTGCTCACCATTCAGGTCTCGCCTTAGGTGTGCCCGACCCACCCCGTGAGCTGCGTCCCATTGCGTTGACCACCCGGCCGCCCTCTCCGCCGAGGGCGCTGTGCGGGCCGCTGTCCGTGGTGCTGACGACACGGCGGCGAACGGGGCTGGGACGCTATAGTGAGGGAAACTGAGTGTACACAGGGAAGGAAACAAATACAGGCTATTTATTGACGGTGACCTTTTAAACTCTCATAGTGACATTTGGATTATAAGTTACAGAGTCACGCCAGCTAGGAAGAAAATAAACCACACCCAAAATGTAAGAGTGTCTTGTCGCTGCCTTGTGCTCGGAGGGTTTTCATGACTCTTGTTGAATGTGTGTGTGAAAAACAAACAGCCAGAAGTAGAAAAACAAAGGGAAAAAAAGATGTTGCTTAAAAACCCTCTGGAAACAACGAGGCCTCTAAAAGCAGGGTCTTGTCCCTCTCGAGAATGACTTCTGCTCTTTGTACCTTTTCGTAGATGATGTCTCTTATCTTCAATCTACCGGCAGTCACAGAAGTACCGGGCTTCAGTGAAATAGAGCCTCGATCCAAGCAGAGTGGAAATTTCCCACCTTGGGGACCAAGACGCCTCACAAAAATATTTTATACGTATGTGTTTCTAATCAGCCTGTTGGAGACTGTTGGGAACCAGGACACAAAAATAAAGTTATGGAGCTAACAGAGCCCTATTCCTTCCCCACAGTGTCCTGGAGTGGAAACCGTTTATTTATGAAGATGCTATCACTTTTTTAAATTGACAATACAGACCTGCACAAATGTCTTTCCATAACCAGTTGTTAATCCATTTACTCTTATCGATTGCTACCCTCTGAATCTTGATCTGGTTATTTTTATTATTATTATTTTGGAGTATTGCCTCACCAGGATGAGAAATGTGTATTTGGGTGGGTGAGTGGGTGGGTGGGTGGGGATAACAGGAAAATTCAGTTTTGATCAGTGGAGAGATTTTATTTGTGTACCTGAATGTCTCGGTGAGAATCAGGATCCAGTCCTCCAGGCATGTCGTCATTATCAGCCGTGGTTCGTAAGGAGTGTGTGCTTTCCTTGTACATACACGTGGTTCCTGATACGATGCCAGAAGTACATTTTAGGACAGGCTTTTCTCCCCCTCTCTGTGCCCAGAACCTGAAATTGCCAGCTATATTTGAGAAGTGAGCTCAGATGCAGATTTCTAGGCTGTATGTTGTTGTACACAATTCTCGTCCTACCCGCAGGACATCTAGTTAAACTGTTTGTATCAACCTGAGTTTTGCTAACCAATATCTCTAAAGATTTCATCTGTGTTACCACTGTGGTCGTATGTAGGTTTTTTGTTTGTTTGTTTGAGGGGAGTTTGGTTTATTTATTTGTTTGTTGCTTCTCGTGATTATTTATCAAGCATAGTAAGCAGTACAGAGGTTTTTGAAAGTTTAGAGGGGCAGAAAAACCCTTTTCTAAAAAGACAACTATAGAAGCGACTGAAGTGTCCTACGACAGATGACTGGATAAAGAAGCTGTAGCACATGTATACAATGGAATATGACTCAGCCATAAGAAGAGATGAAATACTGCTGTTTGTGACAACATGGATGGACCTCGAGATAATCATGCTAAGTGAAATAAGCCAGACAGAAAAAGATGAAAATCACATGATATTACTTATATGTGAGATATAAACCTAAAAGCAACAAATGAACAGTATAAACAGAGACTCATGGACGTGGACAATAGACTAGTGGTTACCAGAGGGTAGGGGAGGGGGGAAAGGGGGTGAAAGATAGGGTAAAAGGGGTCAAATATTTGGCAACAGAAAGAAATCTAACTATGGGAGGTGAACACACAGTGTAAATACATATATATGTGCCTTAATGTTAAAGTGTACAGATGAAACTTACTGGATTTCATTAACCCATGTCACCATAAAAAAATACATAAAAAAAGAAGAGAGTAGAATTTACATTATAAAATCTATTTTACAATCAACTTGATCTAGTATTAATGTATAGCTGAAGAAAAAACTCTCATAATTATTACTTAAAATATAAATAAAATATATTATATATTTTATTTTATACATTGTATTAATATAAACATAAACTAGAAAATACAAATGTAGTTGAGTTTATTTTGATGCCAACTTCTCAAATATAGTTGAGAAGTTGGCATCATATCAGAAAAGTTACTGATATGATGCCAACTTCTCAAAATTTAAGTACGTCGAATTTGAATAAATGCTTTACGCAGAAGAACAAATAACATAATAAAAAAATAAAAAGACAACTACTCAGGGCTCAGTATCAATGGGATACAAGTAGAACCGTTTGGGTTGAAGAGAGCCTGAGGACCTACTCTCTGACCATCCTTTCCTTGCCTCTACCCTGGGACAGAACCTTCGCGATACTTCTGAGGAGTGTTTGTGGCTTGGAGAAACCCATTTTGAAAACCACCGGTACAGAGGCAGAGCATGACCTTGAAGTTGGGAGCCTGGTTCTATCCTAGCTCTGCCCTTGGCTGTTGGACCTTGAGCAAGTCATTCAATCCCAGTGGGCCCTTTATCCATCTATACAGCGAATCTCAGAATGGCTGATTTCTGGAATCCTGAACTCACGGCCTTGACAGGAGGAAAACTCCATGATTGTACAATTGAGATTCCAAAATTTTGTGATTCTCAGATTCTGGAAGTCCGCATCGGAAGATGCTCTGAGAGTGATTGTGTCCTTTAACAATAATTTTCTAGTAACTTTCATATTTTAAAAAAAACAAACAAAAAACAGGTTTGGAGAGTTAGCTTTCTTTTTTATTTTTTTCTTCAGAAAGAGTGGTTAGAGAATGTCTTCATGGAGAAAATTTTGGCTTTGAGTTATACAAAGATCAGTGGGCAAAGCATTCCCGGGAGATGGATCGGCATATGCAAAGGCCCTGTGGTGGGCAATGAGCTTGGCTCAGTCGAGGCACAGCGAGCAGGCCAGCAGGGCTGGAACGAAGTTAGCCAGGGGGAGAACAGGAAGGGGTGACGTGGAGAAAAGGGCTATAGTCTTCTTGGGCAGAGCACTGAGTTTAGATTTTATTCTAAGTGCAACGAGAAGTCGTAGGAGAGTTTTAAGCGAGGGGCTGGCCCAACCTGATTTATGGTTTCAAAAGATGCTTTTGGCTTCTGTGAGAAGAATAAACCATAAGGAGGCAGGAATGAGAAGCAAAGAGACCGGAGAGAAAGCTACCGCAGCATTCCAGATGAGAGTTTACTGTGTGTGACCCGGACCGGGGAGACGACAGAGGTGGTGAGAGCTGCTTGGATTCGAAATACATCTTGACGGTGGAACGATCAGGACTCGATGACTGATTGGATGGCAGGCCACCCATACCAAGGTACTGTGGATGCAGAAAACAAAGAGCAAATTCTAATATGAGCCTTAAAGGTCGTGAGCGTGATGTTCAGAATTGTCGATGCTGGTCTGCAATCGGGCTGCTTCTCACGTGGGCAACTTCAAGGGCCCGGCTCTGGGGTAGAGCGTAGCGGGGATGTATTCACTGAACGATTGTTCAAGACTCTCCTGAACCACACGAGATGGGCCAGCTAGCATAGATGTAAAAGAGACATTTATGAATAGGATATATACAGACAGCATATGCAGCCCAAACTGAAATTGTCAGCAATTTTCTTTTTCATCATCTTTTCTATTTTCTAAGTTGTTTTCAATAGGTAAGCATAACTAATAATCAGGAAAAAAATCCCTTTAAGACAAAAAGAGAATCGAATCCAGTCCTACCGTAGAGAGTCGCGCTTTGATGGGTTCAGGGAGAATCGCGTGTTTGCTTCTCTGGCCACCTTTGCTGTCCTTACAATTCCCAGTTCTCAGCTCTTAACTACAGCTTTTGGTGATTGACCTACTGGTCAACTGACATGTGCTCCACCTTGGCCGCCCGCCTGGCTTCCCTCCCAGCTCTCACTTAGGTTTGAGCTTCATTCGCCCGCAGGCTGCACAGAGAGATTCCCTGCTTTGGCGCCCACAGTATGCCCGCACGGGGCCAGGCACATCGTGCTCAGGTAGTCACCGTCACCGGGCTGCCCGATGGAGTCATTAGTCTGATGATAACACATAGCAGGGACGCTAAGTTTGCCATTTCCTCAAAATGCTTTGAGGTTTTCCTCCTGACGACTGTGCTCGTTGCGTTCATGGAGAAAACAACAACGTGAAAAGGCACCTCACGGGCCACGCAATTCTCAGCGATGCAGGGAAACATTTGGTTTCTCGTAGCTGTCAACACAATTATACCCACGGAGAAAGGAAATGAAAAGCGAGCCTGAGACAGCTCAATTTGGCGTGGAGAGTGGGCAAAGGCTTAGAGACTTCGCGCCCAGCCAGGAAGATGCCAAGACCTCTCTGCAAGATAGGCTGGTGAGAGCAGGTTGCAAAGTTGACGATGCAGGAATCTCTAGCCAAAGACCTGCCAGCCCTACCAAGAGAGTTCCACTAAGCCCCGGGGAGGAGGTAAAGGAACTGTGAGGCTGGGGACTCGAGGAGGGTGATCCTTCCCAGCACAGCTGACAATGGCTCCTAAGCTGCCCTGGATTTTTTTTTTTTTTTCTCTCTGGGGGCTCACGTGAAAGAACAGTATCGAACGATGTATGATTTTAGAGAAGGCAAAATTAAGTCTTCTGGCCATTCCTTGGGGCTGCTGGTTTCTAAATGGGAAGAAGAGTTGTCCCCTTGGGGGAGGTATCAGATTGTTAGAGCTTTTTCCATCTAGAGCTTTTCCAGCCCACCCTACATGTTCTAATTGTGCTGCAATGGGGAGAAGTGGGCCCCCCTGCCAGCCACAGCTACTATTATTGACAGAGTGTGTTAGTCACTCATTCAGAGACTATTTACCCAGCACTTACCCCGCACCCGGCACAGGCATAGCCCTCAGGCGGACTGGGTCTAGACAAAAAGGTGTGGGTCCCTGTGGTTTAGACTCTGTGACGAAGACCAAGTAAATGTGACAACTGAGGTTTTGTCGAACTAAATTGTCTCCCTCTCTCTGATATTCCTTTTTCAAAAGGCAGTGGAAGAATATGAATGCCCACATTGATTGAGTGGCTGCTACGTGCCAGACGTCACGCTGTAATCCTAACAAGTGTTAAAAGGTGGGTATTCATCTGCCTGCCTTACAGAGGGAAAAGCTAAGGCTCGGTGAAGGTAAGCAACTCGCTCAGGTGCCACCATGAGAGATGGCGGAAGCCAGGCGGCTCTGATGCCAGAGCACGTGCACGTGGCCTTTCAGTTCGTGTGGACCGGCTGCGTGGTTGTTAATTGGGCACTTGTTAGAAAGGCACCTGCTGAATCATGATTCACATTTTAATGAGTATCGAGGTGATTCATTTACACATTAGAATTTGAGAAGCACTGAGCCAGGAACTCACACGCAAAAATAATCTCACTCTCAAACACAGAGCACACTTTGGAAAGAAAAAAGATTCGTTACATTTCCCCATTCTATATCAAACAGAGTTTCCTCAAATGCTCCAATACAGCTTTTAAAGAATATTCCACCCCCTAGGCATGAGAAAACATTTAAGTTAAGTGGTAAAAATGGCCACGTGTCCTTTGTGGCCTGCTGATGTGCCCTCATGAGCTATTTAGGGTGGATCAGAGATTTCGAGGGGCATGTGCAGGGGAGTGGGAGCAATTGTCTTTGTAAAGCTGGGTGCCTAAGGCTGAATGCCCAGCTCCACAAAAGATGGCTAGAGGACATGGATATTTTCGAGAACAATCAGCACAAATTCTTCTATAATCGGTGAAATGTCACTTGTCCATGTCTCCCTTCTAAGGCGAGCCGCTGCCCTTCGTGTGGGTCTAACAACCACTCAGCTCAACTTGGGAGCTTAAGACCCTAATGCTAAACCCGGACACCATTGGCACGAGGCTACTCACAGGTCTCTAAACCCTCTAAACTCCATAACCTTAGAAGTCAGAGTCGCTGCTAACCCGCACAGCAGCACCTTCGTGTAAATTAGAAAAAGGCGCCCCTCCGGGTAACTGCAGCCCCAGACCACGCTGACTCAGTAACTAGACCATAGGATACATTTCAGCTCCCGCTCACGCGCTTGGCCTGGCGCCCTTGTGCAGTGAACACCCGCAGGAAGTAGTCCTTTAAGATCAGTCATGAAGCTGGGAGCGTCGGCTCCGCCAGGTGGAAACTACACAATTCTCTTCCTCACTGCTATCCGCAAGCATCCGGCTCAGCGCCTGACTCGGCGGAGCTGCTGCTTAATTAAATATGTGTCGGATGGATGCGTGGATCAGGGAAGGGAGCTAAGGGGTGCCGGGCTCCGATGTGCAGTCAACGTCCTTGGAGAACATGGGCCTGGGGACACCCATGAGATTGCCTTTGTCACCTGTGACTTTCCATGCTCTCCAAGGCACGACTACTGCATGAGAAGCCGCTGTCGCGAGGGGACCTTATGGTGGTCCGCCTTTGGAAAAGGTAAAGGGGACCTTTCTGAAACCGTCGCATCGGGGCTCTTCCTAACAAAGGCATCAGTCTTGGTTCTTGGGACTAAGGCAAGGAACTAAACAATTCTGATTCTCACGGGGGTGTGGCTTAAAGATTCTCATGATAATTTTTTTTAGGGGGAATGGGGTTGAAGAGAGATCCAAGGAATCCGGAAAGAACCAGAGGAATCAGGTCTCTGAAGGTCCTAGTTCCCGAGGCTCTTCTCCACGTCTGAGGAAATCATCGCAAAACCAAGGCACCTTGTGTGAAACCACACGAGAAAAAGACAGTCCATTCCGCACACATCCGGGGAGCGGCCTTGCTGGGTGGGGGCTGGGAACGAAGGACGCAGATGCGCGTTCTGACCAAGCGCAGCACAGACAGATGCACTAGATTCCCACACCCTGAGGTGCTCGAGGTGCGTGACCAGCGTTTCCCAGGGTGCGTCCCATGGAGCGTTTAATCCCATGCGATGCTTCTTGAAAACAGGTGCAACCGTCAAAAGGTACCAACTTCTCTAAGATATTTACGGTGCAAATGAAAGGTTTTAGCATTCCTGCCCGTTTCTTTTCTTGAGCCTAGACATTTCCAAACCCGTTTGACCCCGGACAATCCCTCCATCTCCTTCATGCACCTTGTTCTGACATGTTACTAATTAGCAAAGCTAGTTAGTTTCATGGAATATAGGTTTCAGTTCCGTGGAGAATTTGGGGAATAGGCTTATTCCTTCTCGGGTTCAAGAGGGATAAGTCCACTATCCAAGGGCCTCGGGACTGGTTTGCCATGTCCCTTGGGGAATGTTAGGCCCTGACATCTGGGCTCCAGTGTTTTGACAGCATATCTCAAATGTACTTGTGAGAGCCAGGCATAATTAGATGCTGACCCATCATCACATTTTAAAAGAGGGAGAGAAACCAACAAGAGTCACGTGCCATTCTCCTCTCCCCAGACCAGAAGGGACCACATTCTTTAACCCTTTCACCACTCTTCTGGGTGTGCTGAGTCACAGGGCGTCCGAGCCCATGCAGCCAAGTTCTGCCTGGGGGTCCTGAATCCCAGGTGTGGCTCACTTAGGAGCCAGGCTTTTCATTGTCGATGGAGGAGAGCACTTCCGTTAGCTCCCCGAGTGGCGCCCCTGTCGGGACTGCCCCCGCCCCGCCCCCCGAGATCTTCTCTGAGTTGGAGACTGGAATAGAGAGGTAAGGACAGCAGAGGACAGAGAGTGTCTCTGGCTGCAGGCTGCGGAGTGAGCCAACCTGTATTCACATTCCTGATGAGTGTCAAGGGATGGAAGGCAAGGCCGAGCCCTTCTCTGACCTCTGCTCCCCAGGGCTCCCTCCAGTTCTTCTCTCTGCCTCCCCAGCCCAGGTCTGTCCCAGAAAGCGCTGTCACTCCCAAGCCACCGCCTGCCCCCCGGGGCCACTGGGCCTTCTGGGAGGATGCCGGGTGTTGACAGGAGCCTGCAGTTCACAGGGCCCCGTCTGCAACTCCTCTGCTCTCCTAGCGGCAGCCACTGTGATCTCTGGGGAAGGCTTTGTGGCCTCGAAGGACCACCTGCAGGTTTGATGTCCTTTGCTGAAATCATCTCCCTCTTGTGATTTAATGAAGCCGAAATCGGAGAAAACCTGGACCGGGCAGAGGGGCTGCTTTCCCAGAAACCACCACCTGCCACCTTGTTCAGGGAGCATCAGCATCCTTCCCTTTAAATTAACTTTTTTTCTTAAAGTAATATATGACCATAGTTTAAAAAGTCCAATGACCTACAAGGCTTATATTTTAAAGCAGCCCCATCCACTGTCCCTGGTCTCGTGCCCCAGAGGCAGCCACTTTCAACTCTTTCAGCTTTATCTTGATTTTTTTTCCAGTTTTCGGCATCATCTAATTGACTTCTTGCTATAGAAAGTGAGGGTTTAGCTCTCTTACACACACACACACACGCACACACGTACTTCCTCTTTGCTCATCCTCCAATCTCATAGATTCTAGTTAAGTTAGTATTCAGTATTTACTATCCTATACTTTATGTAAATATGGTTTGCCATACAATGCCCTACGATGACGTCTTTGCACAATTTTATTTTTTCCAGAGTTAGTCATTTTTTTTGGTTGCTTAGTTTTCCGTGTTGCTAACTATGATGTATCTCTAAACTCCCCCGTCGTAACTATAAAGTCCTTGTTAATATCATAAAAACCTCAGGAACCTATTGCTTGTCTCTGAGCCCTACATCCTGGGCCCAATCAAAGCAGATGGCTGTGCTGGGCCCGACGCACACCTGGGGACCGAGGACACCTGTCGACTGGGTCTTCCGGGATAACGTTTGCCTCTCTTCTGCGTTACATCTGCTCTTTTCCTGGATTCTCTGTTCTCCCCTTGCTTGGTTGACACTCTCATTTTGAGGGAGCACATCTTCTAGTAGCTTCTTGAGAAAGGGTGCGTGGGAGGAGAATTTGGTGAGACCTAG
>NW_011888939.1:967655-981004 GCF_000151845.1 Pteropus vampyrus
CCTTGTTCAGGGAGCATCAGCATCCTTCCCTTTAAATTAACTTTTTTTCTTAAAGTAATATATGACCATAGTTTAAAAAGTCCAATGACCTACAAGGCTTATATTTTAAAGTAGCCCCACCCACTGTCCCTGGTCTCGTGCCCCAGAGGCAGCCACTTTCAACTCTTTCAGCTTTATCTTGATTTTTTTTCCAGTTTTCGGCATCATCTAATTGACTTCTTGCTATAGAAAGTGAGGGTTTAGCTCTCTTACACACACACACACACGCACACACGTACTTCCTCTTTGCTCATCCTCCAATCTCATAGATTCTAGTTAAGTTAGTATTCAGTATTTACTATCCTATACTTTATGTAAATATGGTTTGCCATACAATGCCCTACGATGACGTCTTTGCACAATTTTATTTTTTCCAGAGTTAGTCATTTTTTTTGGTTGCTTAGTTTTCCGTGTTGCTAACTATGATGTATCTCTAAACTCCCCCGTCGTAACTATAAAGTCCTTGTTAATATCATAAAAACCTCAGGAACCTATTGCTTGTCTCTGAGCCCTACATCCTGGGCCCAATCAAAGCAGATGGCTGTGCTGGGCCCGACGCACACCTGGGGACCGAGGACACCTGTCGACTGGGTCTTCCGGGATAACGTTTGCCTCTCTTCTGCGTTACATCTGCTCTTTTCCTGGA
The DNA here is from genome assembly GCF_000151845.1 of Pteropus vampyrus. Classification (NCBI taxonomy): domain Eukaryota; kingdom Metazoa; phylum Chordata; class Mammalia; order Chiroptera; family Pteropodidae; genus Pteropus; species Pteropus vampyrus. The sequence continues at coordinate 968,341 of NW_011888939.1, forward strand.
TTCTCTGTTCTCCCCTTGCTTGGTTGACACTCTCATTTTGAGGGAGCACATCTTCTAGTAGCTTCTTGAGAAAGGGTGCGTGGGAGGAGAATTTGGTGAGACCTAGCATATCCGAAGTGTATTAGTCCACACCTACACTCGATGGATAAAATGACCAGGAAATACTCGGTTGGGAATTATCTTCCTCAGGGTTAGGAAGGTCCTGCACCGTATCTTCCAATTTACGGGGACGAGGGTAAAAAGTCCAGTGCCCGACCCCTGCTCCTTCACGTATGACATTTTCTCTTCAGAAGCTTTTGCTGTACTTCCGTGCTGGACACTCCGAAGGCTCTTTAAATCTAGAAATGTGTGACCCACAGTTCTGGGAAATTGCCGTGTATTATTTCTTTGATAATTTCCTCCCCTTTATTCTCAATATTCTTTTTGTCTGGAACTTCTGTTCTTAGATATTGAACTTCTTGGATGTGGTAAACGGAATACTGCACACCCCCCTCCAAGATGTCTGCACCCTACTCCCTGATACCTGTGAGTATGCTACCCGATACGGCAAAACAGACTTTGCAGAGATGATTAAGTTAAGGATCTCGAGACAGGAAGAATATCCTGCATTATGCAGGTGGGTCCGGTGCAATCACAAGGACGTTATAAGAGGGAGGAGGCAAGGTCAGAGTCAGAGAAAGGAGATGTGACGATGGAAGCAGAGATCTGAGTGATGTACCTTGAAGACGGAGGAAGGGACCACGGGCCAAGGAATGCAGGTAGAAGAGGCCGGATGATGGATTCTTGCCTCGAGTTTCCCAAAGGAGCACAGCCCTTCCGACACCATGAGTTTAGCCCAGCGAGAGAGACCCCATTTCAGATGTATGACCTTCAGAATACATCTGAGAGAATACAAATCTGTTGTTAAGTCGCTAGGTTTGTGGTAATTTGTGACAGCAGCCGTAGGAAATCCAAACAGGACTAACAAGTGCCTACTGCGTGCCCGGGCACTGCCCAAGAGTTTACATTCATCGACTTGGCCGAATCACTCCTGAGCCTTCAGCTCAGGTGGGGTCCCACGAGGCAAACTTTCTCATCACATTCATCTCGATTCTGATCGAATAACGATGGTCGTGATTATTCCTTAGGTGTCTCTCTACCCGCTAGACCAAAGGCTTCGTGAGGGCTGAGATCTGGGGTCTTTTCATTTTATCTACTACTTTCGTCCTGCTGATATTAATGAATATGTGCTGGGTAAATTACTAAATGAATAGAATGAATTATCTCTGGTAGTCCTCACAGCAACCCCTTGAAGTGGGAACCATTATTCACTTCATCAGTGAGAAAACCGAGGCACGAATGAGACCCCATCACTTTTCCAAGAACGCATGGACTAGAGGGGCAGGCCCAAGATTTGAACCCAGCATTGTCTGTCTGCACCCTAAAGCCTCTGAGTTTAGCCGCTAAACTAAAGATGTCCCTCTAGGCCGCCTGCTTCTGCCTCTGTGACCATCCCACCTCTAGGTGACTTCTGCCCAGGACCTGACACTGGAGGAAAGAGCATCTTAATTAGGCTACCCTGCAGCTGTTCGTGGAGCTGTCTGGCCCCACCGTGGAGGCGGAGGTTTCAATGACGTGTCCCCCACTTAGCTGGGCTGGGGGCGTGGAGCTATAGGATTTTTCAAGCTGCTCTGGGAGCCTCAGAAATGGGCAGTGTTCCAGAATCAGAGTGTCATCATCATTATTATTGTTTTTATCTAATCTGCTCTTGAGAACAACCATTATGAAATTGGGCAAAAATACAGCCTAATATATTTAAACATATATATATTTTTATTTTTATATAATTTAAAAATAAACGCATTGATGTACATTTTCCAAGTGCCTGCCTGCTGAATTCCTAATGTAATACAACATGACTCAGAGCTAAATTTAAAGAGAGAAGCACATATGTTTGAAGCAGGCACCAACTTTCAATCTGAGGAGAAACAGAGTCAAAAGTATTTTTTTTAGCGTATGAACGGACGGAGTGCAAAGTGAATTATCTCCAAGCCATCTGGGAAGTCTGGTGTTTTTCAATGCCTTCGCAACTCTAATTTTAAGTCGTTATTTGGCCTTTAAATAACAATATCTTTTCTTTCCATTGGAATTTGCACCAGATTCCGCATTTATGGCGCTATCGACTCCAAAAAGAGACCTAGATTTGAGAGCAAAAAGAGCAAAAGTTATTGAACGTATTACTCTGCAGATTGGCTCTGGGAAAAAAACAGCAGTCTGATATTTTGCAAATGAAGTTTGACATATTCTGAGATGGCATATTGCACTCACCACAAACAGGCTGATTGTGCCCGGAGGGGAAAGCTTAATTAAAGCCCCCCTTTAACAGCATGCAACTCGAGGAAGAAGACTCAGGGTGCACTGCAAATGACCTTCGAGTGCTTCCACGGGGTTCTCCTTCATGAATGGTCCCGGTCTTTACCTAGAAGAAAGACAGGCGGTAGGATTGTCGAGTCTTAACGCCGAGGGGGTTCCGATCCACGCTACCAACCGATGCTGGAATCTCCCACAGAGACTCCCAGATAAACGTTCATTCACTTCCTCCTCGAATAACGTTAGTCCTGGAACTCACCGCCTCTCCACTTGTAGAAAGTCCTTTCCAAGATTAGGTTGAAATCTTCCTCCCTGTGGCTTCCCTACGACTGTTTCTCGTTATTGCCACTGGGTCACACAGAAGGGGCCTCGCCCGTGGTTGACACGAAGGTGAGTTGAAGGTCACCATCACGACCTTCCTTCTGCTCTCATCGCCTCTGCTCCATGCTGAGCGCATCCAGCTCGTCTAAGGAACGAACATGACAGCTTGGACCGCCGCTCTCCAGTAACGAAGATAATAATTTTTCGGGAAGCTGCTCGTAGTCGAAGGGCGAAGAGACAAAGGAGGGGATGTCGTGAACCTCTGTGAAGCCAGATGTGGCCAATATTTTGTTCACTTCCTTTGACTCCCAAGCCTTGCGTTTCTTCCACGGCCTCTGTGGATGTTCTCTGCAGAGGCGCAGATTTCGCTGAAAACCGGATTCTGATTAGTACGGAGATTCTCGAAGGGAAAGGTCTGAAGCCACACCATCCAGTCAGGGGACTGTCAGACCTCCTGCTCCTACCCGTTCTCTCTTCCACCACGAGCAAAAAATGTGCCAACGACGCGTCAGAATCGACAAGCGATGACTCCGAGGAAGCTCCATGGGATGCATCCACGCAGCAGCGTCAGCCCGTGGCCCTAAGGATATTTGCATGAAAGGCTCAAGGGGGGTCTCACCCGTGACCTCTCTTTTCCCTCTTCTGAGGGAATGCTTTTCCCTCAGGTGACCTCCCAGCCCCAACCCTGGCTTCACACGGGTCACCACTCACAGGTGTTTTTATCAGACCAAGCTATCAGAGTGGGCCCCTCCCCATCACCCCAACCGCTCATCATGCTTTATTTTCCTTGTTACCATTTCTCACTACGTGGCATCATTTATTCATTTATTTATTTATCCATCTACTTCTTTCTTTATTTATCTATCTATCTATCTATCTATCTATCTATCTATCTATTTATTTATTTATTTTTAAGTTAAGTTTATTGGGGTAACATTAGTTATATAATTATATAATCTGCAGGTATACATTATAATTTGACATCTCTATATCCTATCACGTGTTTACCACTTAAAGTCCAGTTTCCTTCAGCTACCATATATTTGATCCCCTTCACCCTACAAGGTATATTTTAGATATAGCTATTCTTTTTTATCGTCCACTTCCCCTCACTAGAATGTAGGCTCTGTAAGGCAGGAACTCTGACTGTGTACACCATGGAATCTCCTGGGCCTATCGTGTTTAATTAATCAATATTTATCGGGCGAATATTTGAGGATCGATCAATGGCTATCAATCTGTGGATATCGATCTCAGAATATCCTGCAGATAGACTCAAGAATGACCGGATTAGTTTTTAATGCTACGTCCTTCACGAGACCTTTCTGACTCCCAGATAAAGCGATTCTCCCCTCTGTGAGTTCTCTTCAAACTCAGTGATCATCAGCCATATCACCTTGATCTTCCAGCAGTTTGAGTTTTAGTCGACTTTCATTCATATCTCTCCTGTTAGGAGCAGATCCCGGAGAGCAATCACTGAGCCTGTCGCCAGCAGGTGCTCAGAAAACACACGGTATGAAAAGGAAACATATCCTTCTTCCTGTGTTCTCTTTAATGCAAAGGTTTTGGAGATATTTTGGTTATGGTAGCTATTCATGATGAAACCCTGTCATATCCAGTACAATTTGGGGTGCTGGTTAACAGTTCAGGTGAGGTGCAGTATAGTGAATGTCTCAAAGGACTTCCACTATCTGCTCAGTTATGTCCACTATAAGGTCATGTATCATTTAGAATTAATTTAAAATTCTTCTTACAACTCAACAATAAAAAGACAAATAACCCAACTTGTAAGTGGACAAAGGATTTGAATAGACATTTCTCTAAAGAAGACATACGAACGGCCAATAGGCACAAGAAAAGATGCTCATTATCATTAGTCATTAGGGAAACGTAGGTCGAAACCACAGTGAGATTCCAGTTCACACCCATGAGGACACGATAATAAAAAAGGCAGACAATAAACAGTGCCGGCAAGGATGTGAAGAAATTATAACCCTCGTACATTGCTGGGGGGAGTGTAAAATGACATAGCCACCGTGGCAAACTTTGGCAGTTTTTCAAGAATTTAAACAGTCACCATATGACCCAGCAATTCCACTCCTAGATAAATAGCCAAGAGAATTGAAAACATATGTCCACACAATAACTTGTACATATATGTTCATAGCAACATAATTGATGATAGTCAAAAAATGAAACCCAAATAGTCAAAAAATGAAATAGTCAAAAAATGAAACCCAAATGTCGAAGAATAAACAAAATGTGGTACAGCCATCCCTTTTGGCCAAAAAAAAGGAATGAATTACTGATCCATGCTACAGCATGAGTAATCGTCAAAAACATTAGAAGTGAAAGACACAGAAGACTACTTGCTGTACGATTCCGTTTACATGGAATTTGCAGAATAAGCAAATGCATGGCGACAGAAGGTAATTAGTGGTTTCAGGGACGGAGGGGCGTGGGAGACGTTCTGGAGTCAGATAGCGAGGGTGCTGTACGACGCTGTGAATATACTAAAACACTCTTTAAAGGTGAATTTTATGGTATGTGAATTATATGTCAATGGAACCGTTATTTTAAAGAAAAGTCCACGCCTTTAAGTAATCGGACACTTAATCAAAATGATTACAGAGTTAGCGGTTACTTATATTCAAATCCCTTATGAAAACAAGACGAAACCAAACCAAACCGAACCCCTATGCGAACTGAGCAGTTGAAGAGTCAATTACCACTTGAGTGGCCTTGGACTACCCCTGCCCAGCACAGATAACGCAAGACACCACCTTTCGGGGGAGAGAAAACAGGAGGCTCTTTCTGGGGGAAATTATGGAGGGGAAGTCGGGATTGTTGCTGACACCATGCTCTCTTGATCCTTTCTAGCAATAACTGTCACAGTGGACAGCAGGCGGTCTGCTGCCGGTGCCCAAGAGCCCACTGGGACCACTGATTTCTACCAGGCGGTGACCAGAACCAACCAATTATTGAAGGAAAAAAATCTGAGAAACTCAAGGCATGTTGAATACCCACATAATATCCTTAAAAAAAAAAAAAAGTCAAACTTTGTAGTATGAAAAATATCAAACAATAGGACAAACAGTATAATGAAACCCACACACTCATCACTCGTCTCAACAATTATCGGCTGACAGCCAATCTTGTTTCAACACTTCCCCCATCTACCTCTGTGCCCCCAAAGCTATTTTCAAGCACGGCTCATCTATCATATTATTTTACCCATAAACATCTCAGTCCGCACCTCTAAAAGATGACTCTTTAAGAACAACACAAATATATTCAAATCTCTCGTATTGTATTACAATTTTTTTAAAGAAACGTTTCGTAGGAAGTCCTTTTTTATTGTTATCTCTGTTCTCCATGGAAACATAGATACATGAATAGCAATCACAGCTATTTACAGGAGCAGCTATTGTGTGGCAGACCATTTCCTGGGGGCTTTCCACGGAGGATCCAATGTTATTCTTGCATCAATCACGAGGAGTTTAGCTGTCATCACCGCCCGTGACCCCATATTCCAGCTCAGGGAGGTTAAGCGACCAGGCCAAGATGCAACAGACACGTCGAGTTGGCTGATCCAAGCTGTATTTCCCACTCATGCTTCTCCCTTACCTGCCTTTATTTTAGGGCGGTGCTGTCCAATAGTGTAGCCACTAGCTACAGGTGGCCGCTGGGTACGGTAGCTAGAGTACAGACGAGCCCAATTTACACACATGCTGTAAGTGTAAGCTCCGCAAAGAATTCCCAAGATTTCATTGGAAAAAAGAATGTAAACTATCTCATTAGTAGATTTTATATTAAAATTATATTTTGATATGTTGGATCAAATGAAATACAGTATTTAAATTAATTTCACTGGTTTCTCTTTCTCTTTTTTCAACCGTGGCAAACTACACATAACATAAAATTGACCATCCTGACCATTTTTTAGTGTATAGTTCAATTGCCTTAAGTACTTTTACGCTGTCGTGCAAACGCCACCACCGTCCGTCTCCAGAACTCTTTTCATCTTGCAAAACAGAAACTCTGTCCCCATTCAACAACGCCCCATTTTCCTTCCCGTCCGGCACCCCCCATTCTACTTCCTGTCTCTATGAGTTTGACTACTCTAGGCACCTCGTACCAGTGGAATTATACAGTATTTGTTGCTTTGTGCCTGGATTATTTATTTCTCTTGGAGTAATGTTTCATGGTTCACCTATATTGTAGAGTATGTCAGAATTTCCTTCCTTTTTAGGGCTGGAGAACCTTCCATCGTACGTACATACCACATTTTGTTCGTACATTTATCTGCTGATGGGTACTTGGGTTGCTTCCACCATTTGGCTATCATGAATAGTGCTTCTGTGAACATGGGTGCACATATATCTTTTCAAGACCCTGCTTCAGATTCTTTGGGGTGCACACTTAAAATAGAATTGTTAGATAATACAGCAATTCTATTTTTAATTTTTGAGGAACCTGCATACTGTTTTCCACAGTGGCTGCACCGTTTTACTTTCTTACCAACAGTGTACAAGAGTTCCAATTTCTCCACATCCTCACCCAAACTTTTCTTCTTTATCTATCTATCTGTCCGTCCGTCCGTCCGTCCGTCCATCCATCCATCCATCCATCCATCCATCCATCCATCCATCCATCCATCCATCTATCTATCTATCTATCTATCTATCTATCTATCTATCTATCTATCTATGACATTGGTTAACGAAATCTAATAACTTTCAGCTGTACATTTTAACAGTAAGGCATATATATATATATATATATTTATACTGTGTATTCACCTCTCATAGTTCTATTTCTTTCTGTCACCACATATTTGACACCTTTTACCCCGTCTGCCTCTTCTTCTTTTAATAGTAGCCCTCCTAACAGGTGTGAGACTCTTTACCTTTTTAAACATGACTACTAGAAAATATGTCACTCACATTTATAGCTCACGTTCATTATATTTGTATTGGACAGCAGTGCTAAAAGAGGCTAGGAAAAAAGATAAAACTCAAAATTCCTGGCATCCTTTGCAGGTAGAGCCAGCCATGTGACACTGTTCTGGCCAATGAGATGTTAGCGGAAGTCGGCTGGTGCCACCTCTGCTCCTTACTCCTCCTTCCTGCTTGTGCTTCAGAGTCAGGACCCAGCCAGCTTTGCGACCATGAAGAAATGGAGCTGAGGGTGGTGGGGCAGACTGAGGAAAGGGGGTGGGTTCCTGATAAGCCATTGCACCAGCCCCATATGACGTACCTCTCAGACCGCTTATCGTTGGGACTAAGAAGCCCTTCTCTCTTTAAACTATCTTTAGCTTTTGTGTGATTGTTAGTTGTAGACAAACACTTCTCTGATGTGATCACTCCCCTAAGTGGCACAGCTGGGACTCGAGCATGGGTCTGTTGGTCCTCCCTGGCCTGTGCTCTCTCCACCTCTACACCTCACTGCCTCCCAAGAGGTGGTGGCCTCAGTGAAGTGGAAACTGGGCTCTTGGTCATCCTCTGCGCCTATTATCCCAAACAGGGAACATGATTCACAGTCGAAGAGTGAACAGACTTCAATTTCAGGGAATGTGTTCATTTTTTATGCAATGATATGCAGTTGGGGTGTCCACAGCTTTCTTGTTTATGGTGGAAAACTTCGGTGGTCGACAATGGGGGACTCAAGAACTTACCTAAGGCCATCAGGTAGAATCTTTGGCGGTCATTAAAACGATGTTTTAGAAGACTATTTTATGATAGGAAAGGTATCTAAACTATATTATGAAAAACGGAGGTCATAAAATAGTAGAATTCGAATTTCGTAGAAGAATGTGCACCTGTGATAATCAGAATGCCGAGTGGTAGACTTACACATGACTTAATTTCTTGTGCAGCCTTTTTCTACAGCTTCCCAGACTTCAAAGTAAGTATTTTGTCATAGGAAAAATAAAGCAACACATTTAAAAAAATAAGAATCCAGCTTCGAGGTGAATGGATTGTTTCTTTGTCAGGAATCTGATGTACCTTCTTTTGCGGTCCTTCCTGAGGCTTACCAAGTGTTAGAGGAGGCGGGTGGGGAGCCGAAGGGGTCTTGTGAGGCACAGGGGCTGCTGCTAAACCAGAGGTCCCCAGACAAAGCCCCTCGTGCTGCTGGGGCTGCCTCAAGTGCCTCGGCTCCCCCTGGAAGCCACAAGCCTGGCATCTGCCCCCTGTTCCCAGGTTCTGGGTTGATGGTTCCAGGTTTAGTAGCTTCTGAGCCTGGCAGTTCGTTGTCCCTTTTGATTAAAATGCACCATCCACCTAACACAGTAATAGAACTAGAATGTGATTCCTCCCTCGGATGGGCTGCGGTCGAGGCTGCACGAACAACCTGCGTTTCGCTCCACTATGATTTAGCCTAATGTGTTGGTAAAAGGGTCCATTCCTGAAATGTTTTGTACTTAATTACGTATGAACATGGCAGTAAGTGGAGGCTCCTAATAACATGCTTGGTGGTTGATTAAATGAGCATCCAAATGGGCAATTAATCATTTATTAAAATATTTAAAACACCTCCTGGCTTCCTGTGATGAGGAGAATATGGCTGGTGTGTGGTCCTTTGTCTGCTGCTCTGCAGGTGGAGGGAGGGCTTCCTGCCTTCCTGTCTCTGCCTCTAAGCTTGGACACGTGTGCCCACCTTTCTCCATGGCCAGAGATTGGACTTTCAAAAGCAGAGATCTAAGCATATCACATCCCCCACTTAAAACTGTCTGCTGCGCTCCCTCTCCTGTACCCCACACTGCACCTGGTTAGTCCCTTGTCACCTTGGCAGGCTTGGCCCAGGCCTCCCCTCTGCAAGAGGACACTGTGACCACCCTCTCTTGGGACTCCAAAATTCCCTGTGCGGTTCTTTTATCCCAGACTTGAACCTCACAGCGTTTCACGTTCCATTTGCATCTGTCTCCCCTGTCAGATGGAGAGCGAGTGCCACCTGAGCCAGGAGTGCGTTTTGTTTGGGTCCTTATCGAATCCTCGTATTTGGTGAATGTTGCTGAGTAAGTGAATGCATCAGGAGTGCAGGAATCCTGGTGCCGCGCCTGAGATCAGCGTTTTCGGTGAATAACGCTCTCTCTTTCCTCCTTCTTAGCTAATAACTAGCACCTCCTAAACGTCTGCTCCTGGATGGTTAGCTCTGGAGGGATTCTCACTTCCTTATCCTCTAGATGCAAAACTTGAGATCCGGAATAATTAACTCACTTGCCTGAGACGCCCGAGTCAGGGGCCGAGGCCCCAGTCTAAGCCGATGTCCCGATCTTCAAGATCTCCTTGGTCCTTGGAGTCACTTTGGTCATCGCCCTCAATGTCATGTCAAAATCATGCCGGGCAGGAATTAAGAGGAAAAGGAGCAGGGGAGAGCAGATTCTCTCCAGACTTGCTTTAGACTAATTACAATAAACCCGATTCTAAGCAGTCTAAAAATGATCGATGTACCGAGTCTTAACTGGCGAATGTGGAGGAACACGGAATCCAGTCCAGATAGCTTCAGCGACACTGACTGGGCCGGACCGGGCCTGGTTTTATCATCGGCTCCCTGGCTGTTTAGCAAACTGTCGAGCGCATTCGATATCTATATTTGTTAAATGATTAACTTGCATGCCTACCATGTCCCCAGAACTGTATGCTGCCTTGATTTAATCCTCACAGCAACCCCAAGGTCTTAAGCATTATGCCACGCTGATTACGACAGGTGGCTTAGTTACATTGTGGCTTATCCAAGGCAGATTTGGTTTTAAATCTATCTGTGACATTCTGCCCAACCCTTCAATGCAGCGTTCTGCATCTAGCGAACCCTTAATAATTATTAATTGATGAGGCCGCTTTCGCAGTCTGAATGCTTAAACCACGTGCCCTCTGATATGATGGGGGTCGCAGCATATTTTAATTAAATACTGACAATTTTTATTCTGATTGCTCACGCTAATACTCTTGAGCTGATAGCACCCAGCTAATGGCTTGTTCATTTCGGAAGATATTAGCAGCTGGGCGCTGCCTTTTACCCAAACATAAGATCATAATAATTAAAATCTGATATTGCTTGAAATGAATTCCTTTAAAGTAATTTATATCCCACAAACACACACAGATGCAAGCACATATATGCCAACGTTCCCGAGAATTTATGGCACCTTAGAGAAACTCTGTCCATTCCTTTCCGAAATGAAAAGTTTTCTGTTGGTATGATGAAAGACGCCTTACTCCTTTCAGGGGAATGTGTATTTCCACTGATCAATTTCTGAGTTTCCCAGGAGAGAGGAGCCACAGAGAAAGCCTGAAAACTAATGACTGTGGGAGCAGAGTGTATTGTACTTTATTGCACCAATCAGAGTCTAAACCACTGAAATCAGAGACTGAGACAAAGGAAAATTTTATTGCGTGTGTGTCAGGGGGAAGTGTGGGGGATGCAGGAGGAGGGCTGAGCAGGAGGGGGAGATGATAACTTAGTATACAAAGAGATGAAATAATTTGGAGAGAGGATCCAAGAAGGCAAATGTAATATACTGTGTTTACTCGTTGCTTCAACTTACACGGAGCTTCTATTATGCCCCGGGCATTGGAGACTCCATGGTTACAGGATCGCTCGTGCCATCCCCCCATGGGGTGCCTAGGGTGTGATTCTGAACCAGAGGTCCTCGTTTGGGCTTTGGTGGGGCTTTGAACTGCCCTGCCCCTCCCCACCACAATTATATGCAAAACCTCATGTTTATAGGTATGGGCAGGTGTGGGCAGAAATAGACTAGGACATTTGTACATTTTTTTTTCCTGAGGACAAAGTCTACAGTAGAGGTCACATTCCCTAAGCCTTCAGGGATCCCCCAAAAGATGAGTAAACACGATAGTAGAGTTTGCCTTCTCTAATCTTCCCTTGGAAAGGATGAACCAAATGAAGCCAAAACTCAAGCCAATGAGCACAGATATTTCCCTTCAGTTTTATAAAGTTAAAAAAGTATTTTCTACAAAAACCTTAAAAACAGCATGGCGACTCTTATTAATAATACTGTGCTGCATATTTGAAAGTTGCTAAGAGAGTAAATCTTAAACGTTCTCATCACAAGGAAAAAAAATCCCATAACTATGTGTGGCGACGGATGTCAACTAGACCTTGTGGCGATCATTTCGCCATATACCCAAGTATCAGATCATTATGTTGTACACCTGAAACTAATATAATGTATGTCAATTGTGCCTCGATAAAAGAATAATGTAAAAAAACCTAAATTGGAAAAAGAAAAACCTATAAAAAGAAAAACCTTACACTCCGAACGAGATAAGGCCACCCCAAAATAGTGAGTGATAGGACATAATTAATTGACGAGCTCTTGTGTATAAGTTGCCACTTATTCCATTGTATGTATACATACAATGCATGTTACTTACACATTCATATGTTGTTAGAGCTAATTAGAAGCAATAGGCCCCATTGCTTGACTCGGTGCAAAGCGTCAGGTACAGCAAGATGCACAGGTCACAGACCCATCGGAAGCTTCCTCGGCACATTTTCCTACCAGCTACAATCTTCTGAGTGTTCATTATTTGCCAAGCATTATTTCAAGAGCTGCAAGGTGTTATTGTCCACCTATTTTATAAAGAGAGCTATTATTACCAGTCGTATTACAGATGAGGAAACTGAGGCTCAGGGAGATTCAGTAACGTGTGTAAAGTTCACAGCTAGAAGTTTCCTGCTATCTCTACCTCTTTCCTTAAAAAAAAAAAAAAAAGCTGCAAATGGCAACACTTATAAAGGTGAGGTCCACGCCAGGATGTGAAAGCAACTATATAAACCCAAGATAACGAAACACCTTTCTTTCCCATGGGACTATTAATTCATTTACATAGTGTGTATGAGTCGTTTGTCTCATGGAGAGCCACGTCAGGGCCCAGCTTTTGAGCAGAATTTATCTTTAATGTTCTAGAACTAGAAGATTTGAGTTGAGGTGGTGTGGGGGATAGAGCAGGGGGAGCGAGGTTGGAGA
>NW_011888939.1:982038-1002243 GCF_000151845.1 Pteropus vampyrus
AAAAAAAAATATATGGTAAAATATACACAACATATAATTGATCATTTTAACCATTTTTAAGTGTCTAGTTCTGGAACATCAAGTGCATCCACATTGTCGTGCAACCATCACCACCATCTACAGAACATTTTCGTCTTCCCCAACTGAAACTCTGTACGCATTAAATACTAACTCCTCATTCTCCCCTTCCCCCAGACCCTGGGAACCACCATTCTACTTCCTGTTTCTATGAATCTGATTACTCTAGACATGTCATGCAATTAGAATCACACAGTATTTGTCCTTCTGTTTCTGGCTTATTTCACTAAGCATAATGTCTTTGAGGTTCATTGACGTAGCGTGCATGTGTCAGAATTTCCTTCCTTTCTAAGGCTGAAATATTTCATTGTATGTATACTTACAATGCATGTTACTTATGCATTCATCTGACGCTGGACATTGGGCTGCCTTTGCCTTTTGTGAATAATGCTGCTATGAGCACGGGTGTGCAAATATCTGCTCTAGTTCCTGCTTTCCCTTCTCTTGGATATATACCTAGAAGTGAAATTGCTGGGTCATCATCTTCCCCTTATTAATGTTTCTTGTGGAATGATACTTTGTGACTATGTAAATATCCTGTTATGCTCACGTGTTCACCCACTGGTTTTAGCATCCCTTGATCCTATCCTATCCTATCCTATCCATTATTCTAATGTTGCCAAATGGTAATTTCCTTCCTATCAATCCTTCCGCATTTATTAGTTGGCATTCTCCCGTAAGGAAGGAATTTCTCTTATCTCCCACTTATTCACTAACATGGACTCATTTTATTCAATGGGTTATCGTTCTTTTCTCCATGGACACCTCACCGCTCTGAGCAATTCTTTTCCATATAACTCCCAAGAGCGCGTTTAGGGAGGCGCGAGAATTTTCTGTATTCCCTTGTCACCGTTAAGAAAGCCCAGCGTGCAGCCGGACCTCCCTTAATGGGAAGGATCACTTTCCGGCCCACGCGTCCGTTCAGTTAAGTCCGTTCAGTTAAAGCGCGGAAAGCCTATTGCGATAGCGCCTCACAAACCACCTGGGCAGCCCCGCCCCCAGGAAAACTACATTTCCCATAGGCCTTTGGGGGTTGCGTCATCAACGAGCGCGGCTTTTTGGTCGGGAAGCCGGCTTTGGCGAGCCGGTCGCAGCGGCGAAAACATGGCGGACGTGCTCAGTGTCGGAGTGAACCTGGAGGCCTTCGCCCACGCCATTAGTGCCATCCAGGCGCTGCGCTCCAGCGTGAGCAGGGTGTTCGACTGCCTGAAGGATGGCATGCAGAACAAGGAGACGCTGGAGGGCCGGGAGAAGGCCTTCATTGCTCACTTCCAGGACAACTTGCATTCGGTCAACCGGGACCTCAAGTAGGTACCCGCCGAAGGGGTGGGGGTCGGCCCGGCTCCCATCCTGTGCCGACCCCGCGCGAGTCTGCCCACTCGGGCGCGGTCCTCCCTTTCCATTGCTCCCTTGTTCTCTTTCTGTCCTCTCCAAGCCTCTGCCTGTCCCTCTGGCACACCTCATCCCCCCCCTCCGAACAGGACCCGATCTGCCCTGCCCCAAACCCAAGTGCACCCGGTCCGATTAGCCCTAATTCCTCGCCCCTGAACCTGGAATTCGTCAAGTTCAACCCTACCCCATCCTAAGCACGACAAAACGCCTTGATCTGCCTTTCCCTCCTCCCCGTCCAAAGCCACCTGATCAGGACGGTCACTCCCACTCTCACTGCGCCTTCCTCAAGAGAGGACTAATCTCAGGCCAGCCAGTTTAATCACTTATGCCCCTCCCCCATTATTTGTGGTCCTTTGGGGTTAAGGGTTGCACATTTCTTTCTCTCGCTTGCAGGTTACTTTCTTTACTTCTATGTTACAAGTGGAGTCAGAACGAAATGGGAGGATGTGTGTAAAAGGCACATAGTAGGCACTTTTTAACTGCTTATGTTCTTGACTTGTCTCCTCTTCCTTAAGAGAGCCTGTCCTTTCTAGGGAGGTTAGAATTTCAGGATTTTGGCCTTTTATTTCTCGGAACTGACCTTAGCAAGAAAAGGCATTTGGTGAGCTAGCTATCCTATGAATTCTGAAGTGGTTGGATTTTTGTTTTTTTCTTCTCAACTTGGTCTCCTCAGTAACCAGATGGAAGGAGGAGGTAGAATAGAGGAGGAGGTGGTGACCAGATGATGGGAGCCTCCTCCCCTCCCCCCAAGTAGCTGCCATTCTTTTCGGTGGAAAGCCAAGAAACCACACACCCTTCCTCAACTCCCACATCCACGTGCTGTTCTCTGGCACAGTGCCAGCTAATACTTTCCCTGCTCGAGGGATGTGATGGTTGCTCTTTCCTCCCGTTTCCCCTGGGATTTGCTTCCCTTTGTAACGTTCAGGTTGGTACAGCCCCTCACCACTTAAGAAAGTTTCAGAATATTTACATTACCCTTTGTCTTCTTAATCTTTATACAGTAGCGCCAAGAAGGTGGCCGAGGATGCCAAAGTGAATGTGGCATGAGGAGCTGTGCCTAGGGTCTTGTGTTGGCGGGTGGGGACTCGCCACTCACGACGTGCTCCTGCAACGTGCTTCTGCTGTCGGCTCTCTTTTCCCAGCGTATCTAGAGTTTTCCCACTAGGCCGAAGTGCGTTCGTTCGACACAGTCCCCTCCCTGGTGTCTTCCCATTCCGTTTGTTTATTTTATCCCTTGTTTCGTTAAGTTTTACCATCTGTGAAGCACCGTGTACAAGTATATCCCTATGTGAATGATAAATAATCATCATTTATTAAGGTACTTGCTGTTCCGCCAAATGTAATGATCTGTACGTGGTTCTGAAAACTCTTGGTGAGAAGCAGCATTGTACCCCGTTTCAAAATTCCAGGTGCTCTCCAAGTCTCCTCTCTTGCAGAGATAATGCAAGTTGTTAAATCCCAATTTGAGGAGTCTTATTGATTCTGGTACCCTAAACTTTTTATTTTCTCCTTTGGAATGGCACCAGAGAACTGGTTTTAAATCATATAAGCGCCCAATTAGAGATGTTCTTATTTGTCACTAATCTCTTTCACCTTTCAGAAAAGTACTTCTCCCTAAGGGACTTCTGACGGACAGCTTGAAGAGCAGTCTTCGACCAACAGGGTTGGCTAAACACTAGAGTTTCAGCGAACTCAGGTTTATTTGCTTTATCTATTTACTTTTCAGTGAGCTCGAACGCCTGAGCAATTTGGTGGGCAAGCCATCTGAGAACCATCCTCTGCATAACAGCGGCCTGTTAAGCCTGGATCCTGTGCAGGACAAAACTCCTCTCTATAGTCAACTCCTTCAAGCATATAAGTGGTCAAACAAGGTAAGAGTGATGTGTCCGAAGTGGAGCTGACTTAGGGAAAGCCGCATTTTCTTATACTGCAGGAATGCAGAAGGCGAGGGTGAATTATTGTCTTTTTGTTCTCGATTCAGCATGGGCTTCCAGAGTTGGAAGTTTCCGAATTTCCCTATGAGCTGTTGTGTAGTTCTTAAAGTCTGGGGCTTATTCGTGATGCTCAGGTAGTTAAATCAAGAAAATCCAAGTCAAGTGTATTTAACCTGGAGTCTGGCTATAGAAAGCAGCTTTGATGAACCCCTTGAAATTATATGTGCATTTTTTTATGGGGAAGACAGGAAGCTTCATCACATTCTCAGATGAGGCCATGACCCCCAGAAGGGTAAGGACTGGTGGAATAAAGGAGGGGTCTCCAACCCCCAGGCTGTGGACTGGTACTGGTCTATGGCCTACTAGGCACTGGTCTGTGGCCTACTAGGCACTGGGTTGCATGGCAGGAGGTGAGCGGCGGACGAGTGGGCGAAGCCTCATCTGTATTTGCAGCCGCTCCCCAGCGCTGGCACCGCCACCTCAGCTCCACCTCAGACCATCAGGTGTTAGATTCTCATGGGAGCACCGGTCACTGGTGCCATAAAGGTTGGGTACCGCTGCTCTAAAGGTTCAGCCACTCACGTTGTTTCTGTTGCTTGTACTGTCTTTTCCCCTGTCGTCGATGGAGGAACATCACTAGAGGACTGTTTGTTAGATTACTCTTTAATTACTTTAGACCCTGTCCGAGGGAGATTGTTCTAAACGTGCTCCATAGGATTTGCTATTCATGGTTCCCGTCTGCAAGCAGGCCCGTGGCACAGACCCTAGGACAGCTATAAAAGGAGAACTAGACTGTAGTCTAAAAATAACAGGAAGAACTAGGCTCATGAGCCTGGAAACAGTTTATTGACAAGCTTCTTTTGTTTGGGAGCTGTGGGCTGTGTATTTTTCTTTTCCCTGCTGATAGAGAACTAGAACGTATATGTGGACTGATTTTGGAAGCGTTTCTCATTAGTCTGTGCTGCCGGCCTGGGGGCAGTTGTTCTTACTGTTACTGGTCCGGAACTGCCCTGCCCCCTCCAGTTATCCACTGCTTTCCCTCCTTTCTGTGGTCCTTTCACCCTCAGGTGAGCCTGGACAGTGTTTCAGGTGTGTGGAATTTTTTCTTTGACTTTCTCCACGGGGGCTTCTTAGTATTCTTAGGTTTGGGGTGGAACGCCCGAAGCTGAATCTGAGGGATCAGGGAGAAGTGATTGATCATGAAGTGCTAAAGAAAGAACTTGAGCCTCAGACACAGGCATTTAGCCTGTAAGGCTTGTCCCCAAACTCTGGGCTGGGCTGTCAGACAAACTCAGTTTGGCCTTGAGGATCAGGGTGCCCAGGTAGTGTGGGGATCTGTCGCTCTCTTGCCGTCTCCAAGCCTGCTCTCCTGTGTTGGCCTGATGCTCTCCAGGTGGTGGAAAGGACAGCCTGGCAGTTGTAGGTGTGTGCGGTCCCTATACCAGGTGATTTCTGGTCTCCACGTCAGACCCTGGAAAGGGATTCTGGGCCTGCTGGGTAGGTGGCCCTCGAGGCAGTTTATTAAGTCCAGGGGGTGAGATTCTCTGATTAGCCAACACGGATCACCTGGAGCACAGGAAGTAGGGCTCCTTGGAGTTGGCTAGAGGCAGTTCCCTAAAGGTGGGGATGCAGGGCGGACAAAAAATGATGTATATCTGTCGCAGTTGCCAAGGCTGGACACGAGACGGTCCCAGGCCTACAGAGACAACACCGCCCTCTCAGGCTGTCCCGTTTGTGGTCCGTGTTTTCCCAGCAGTGCTCTTGGTCATCCTGACGTGAGCTTGCCTGGTGCTCAGGTGGGAGGTGGTCAGTAGGTGCACGGTGCGATTCATTTCTCCTTGTCAAGACTCCTAGTCTTGCTTATTGGTGTTTCGACATGAAAGTCGCATTGATGTGTCACGTGGATACACTTGTTCTAGAATAGGCTAGAGCAAGGGGCGCTTTTCAGTGTTGGGAAGATTTGGGCTGATCTCAGAACCATGTGTGAAGGGGACTCTGGGGTAGGTGACTGGTTTTAAATCGAAGTGGTGATACTTAGCTTTGGAACGAAGGCAGTTTAATTGCTGGATTTAGTAGTTGGAGTATTAAAACAGAAGTTCCTGCCCCTGACCCCACCCTTGCCCCCAGGTGGAAAAGGGGCCATATTAAGGGAATTAACTATACAGAACTTGTCCTGGTGATGCTGCAGGTTAAAAATAGACGTGGAAATGTATCAGATTGTAAATCCCATATGAGCAGTGCGAGAGATGTCAGGGTTTCAGTCACGTCCTGTAGAGTGACTCTGTAAAGTAACTGCTCTTCCGCCAGCTCCCTAGTGCCCCAGCAGAGAGGGGATTTGGGGCTGCTCGTGACACTGATTACTAGAAACGAAGAGAGCGGTTAAGAGCTCTTTAGTTCAGCCCCTTACAGCTGAGCAAACCCAGGCTCAGTGGACTGACCTGCTCGTGGCTCTATAGCTAAGCTGGAATTTGCATTTCCTGACTTAGGTAAGTGTTCTTTCCTCTAAAATTTGATGTTTAATCTAGTTGGCTTCAGGTTTTTGACTATAGAAATCATTCTCCCCTCCTTTAACTTACGCGCTGGAAACAATTCATGTGTTATATTTTATTCATGAATCTCCGTACACATTTTACTAATTTTTAATGGTTTATGGAAGGACAGAGATGGCAAATGCACGGTACAGGGGTCCTGAAACTGTCGCTTTTGTCCAGGACAGGCATCACTAATCAACTGCTGCACTCTTTCCTGTGGAGGCGGGCTCTCTGCTCTGCTCGGGGGCTGTGCAGGCCCTTCCTGTCACTCACAGGTGGGCTGTGGGGAAGCCGTGTTTTCTCGTTGCTGCTATGGTAGATAATGTCCTATCTGACTGTGGCTTATTCAATATCTTACCTGACTCTAGAAAGGATTTAAGGTAGATTATGAGAGTAACACCCTGAAAGAAAAGAGGAAATCAAAGGTAAGGATGTCTTATGTACCTTTCTTAAAAAACTCAATAAATAACCCCAGGAAATGAGCCAGTATTCTGATTTCCAGCTGGGGATATGGAAGCAGCAAACAATGATATGTGTTTATCTTGCCTCTCTACAAAGGAAAAGAGCTTTTTCATTGCTAAGGCTTTCATCATTCAGAATTTTACCCTCAAAGAGTTCAAACCAGCAAGCGCATTAATATGTTAAGTGACGTTTGGGATAACTTGCCAATGTCAGCTTTACGCACTGTTGGCTAAGAATTGGAGGAAGTATGGAAAAAGCTTTGATACCGCCCATTATGTGATGAACTTTCTGCTTTATGTGCTGTCGGCCATAGAAAAATCTCGTTCATGCCTAATGACTAATTATTTTCTTTAGGAGATTTTGTAATTTTTGTAAAGTCAGTTGGAATATTAATTATATGGTAGTTGGCATAATTGTTAGGATAACACATTTAAAAATTAATCTAATGAAATGTCAAGTTGCTGCGAGCAGCACTTTTTCCATGCTGAATTGGGGGAAGAATTTAGCTTTTAACTCTTGTGCACCTCTTGGTAATTGTTCTGTAGAGGGATGACAAGCTCTCTTGATGAAGGCAAAAAATAATTGGCATCAACTCTGTTCTCGCTGTAAGACAGTCAGCGAACACTGTATATTGCTTATTATGTACAGACATGCTGAGAGTTAGACAGAACTATCTGCAGGTCCCTTTCCGAAGGTTTCCAGCGTCTCGTTACCAGGCTTTTATTTTCGGCTTTGACTCTTTTCATTTGTTTGTGGCAGAAGGCTACTCGTTTCTTTGCCTGAAAAGCGGACTAAGACTCCGGCCTTTCCTGGGTGGTGTCTGAAGCAGCAAAGACCCCAGCAGTCCCTTTCTCCTGGGGATGGGAAGTGGGTCCAGAGGAAGCTGCCGCCGCTTGGTATTTGTTTTTACGTGCTTCATTTTACAGTTTTCTTAGAGAAAGCGCACCCTTCTATTCCAGGAATGTTCATTTGGGCAGTCCGAAGACGTTTCCTCCATCCCGCCCTCCTGAACTGTTCCGTTTGGAATCCGTTACAGTAACCGTCATCTCTCACATCCGTCCTGGAAGCTGCTTTTTCTGTTTCTGCACCAGGGTGCTGCCAGGGGTGGGATTGTTTAAATCACAACCCTGAGCCTTTTTTTTTTTTTTAAGGACCCCGTCCTCTTTTAAGCACCTGAGCAGAAGTCCTTTGTCTTGTTCCCTGCTAGGAGTCCCCAGTACCTAGCAAGGTGCCTGGCATACAGTAAGCATTCGGTTAAAATGCCTCGAATGAATGAAAGGATAAATAAAAGCTTTTGCTGTTGAATTTTTAATTTACAGCCCTTCTGTGGTTTGCTCGCTTGTGTGTTTGATGGAGCGCGTGCGGGCATTTCCGTTTCTGGCCGTTGCTTGAGGAACCTCGTTGTGGCCCTCGTGGAGGAGATTCTGAGGTCCCAAGCTGGAGGCCGGGGCCGGGTTCCAGAGGGTGGTTTGCAAGGGCAGGGCGAGGTCACTCGGTGAAGCGATGACAGTCTCTCTGAGGGCTGAGGTTAGCAGTTTTATCTAAGTCGTTTGTCACCCGGTGCGCCTGTCTAAGGGAGGCAGGTGACAGCCAGGGCTTAGGAGGGGATGGGACTGGTGGAAGTCTTCTGGAGTCGACTGAGTCAGGCTCATTCGAGCAGCTGCACCTGATGTCAGGTGTTCTGTGGCAGCTGTCGTTTTGGCAGTGATGAGCAAACTGCCTGGGAGAGGAGACTCCGCTCCACCGGCCTCTTAGCGGGGCCCGGCCCTGGCTCCTTCTCTGTGGTGCGTGTTCAGGGAATACAGATTTATTCAGAATGCAACGAGGAAGGGAAAATCACCGAAATGCCTCTCAAAGCCTAATCGTCATGACCGAGGGTCAGGCTCTGTTCTGGACTGTCTTTCTTAGCATCGGGACCAGGTGCCATGCTTAGAGCTGTTCTTCACCGAAATCGAACCTTCACGGTAGCTCGTCACTTGCACTTGCTACAGTAGTGGGCTTACTTGCACCTGCTACAGTAGTGGGCTTGACTATCGTAGAGACTGCCCTGGTTAGCCTTGAGTCCTGCTGCCTTTCCTCCCCGCCATCATCAAACTCTGATACCATGGGAGCCATTATGAAAGGAACGAAGAGTAACAGCCAAACAGAATGAAACAATGAAACAAAACCAGCCTCCGGGGTTTCTAGATAATGTCAGATACGGAAGTAAGGAAGTTAAGCCAGAAATGTCAAGGCTTAAGTGTAAGTCACCGAGTCAGGCTGTCCACGTTCCGATCCAGCTCTGCGCGTACTCTCTGCCTGGAGCATCGGTTTCCTCATCTGTAAAATGGGGATAATGTAAGTATTTCTGTCTAGTGTTGTGGTGAAGATTAAGTGAAATAATGCATGTGAAATGCCTTAGGATAACTCATATATTGTGATATAACTGGTAGTTAAAATTACAAGGCACAGTGTTTGTGGAGGGGCAGTGCGGCTCTGGCTAAGACCACAGCCTGCAGAGCTGGACCACTTTGGTTCACATCGCAGCTCTGCCACCCAGCGGCTGTGAGGCTGACCTCTGTGCCCCCATTTTAGACTCTCTACAGTAGAGAGGACATTTGTACCACCTTGGAAAGATGTCACGAGACTAAACGAGATCATATAAGTGAAGCATTACCTGGCACAGCGAACACTCACCGGGGCTGGCATTACTGTCTTAACAATGAGGACAGGCCCCCCCCCCGCCCCCCGGCAGCGCCTTTCTGTCTAATGGCGGTTTCCGCCTCTCACTAAGCCTCCCACCCTTGACTTTAATATCGTCTCCTGAAATCCTACAAATTAGGAATTCCTTTCGGTAATCACCATTTTCCTGGGGGAGCCCGAGCACGGACATCCGCAGTTCCCACATTCATAGGCTGCTGACAGTGCCGGGGGGCGGGGCTCCATCCCCAGAAACTGGGGGTGAGGGCGAGGGAGCGGGCATTCGGTCTGGGGCCCTGGGGACACGGGGCAGAGGTTTCGCGGCCGTAACTCAGCCCTGGCCGTCTGCTGCGTGGCCCACTGTGTGACCTTACGCCGGTGGCTTTGCTCCTCTGGGTTCTAGCTCCTCGTCGGCAGGATGCAGGGCTGGACCGGATGACCGCTCACGCCCCTTTCACTCCACCCCGGCAAGGCGAGTGGAGTTACTCGTGCGTTTCTGTGGTCGTGGAAACGTGAGCAGGGCCTGGGCAGGGGGGAGAGCGGTTCTTGTCCAGCGGTTCTTGTCCAGCGGTTCTCACGCGGTGCTGTGCGCGTTGCTGTGGCTGCTGCGAGCGTCTCGGGCACAGAAAGGCGCAGCAGCCGCGGACGCCTTTGCCGGAAGGGCCCCCGTCAGAGCTTCTGGGCAGCGGGGGCCTCGTGCGAGACACAAGGTGCAGACGCCGAGGACGGTCGGTGCAGCCCCACAGTTCGCGTGCGCTCTGTCCCAAGGCTTCTGCCTAGTTCCACGTCTCCACGTTCCACTTACTAGTTGCGGTTTCTGAAAACTGTCCCTTTATTGTTGCCTGGCATCAAGTTTGTGACTCCGTCTTTCATTTTCTCTAAAAGAGAAGGAACTTTCGGAGTAGCCCTGGGGAGGCTGTGGAGGCTGCTGGCGGTGGGTCATGCCTGCCCCCGGCACGCGCGGCCTGTGGGGACTCACCCGTCCCCCTTTGGCTGTCCTGCACTGGCCTTTCCTGGGCCGATTAGGGACCTGGAAGGGGCGCGTTCTTCTCTCTCCCAGGAACGCTGAGTAGAGAGGAACGTGGCCAGTGTTCCTCGGTGGGGGGCTGCACGGCAGTGGAGGAGGAGGCGTAGCAGGCACAGGAAGAGCCTGTCGTGAGGCCTCCTGTCTTCTTGTCTTCTCTGTGTGGTGGGTGTGACCCAGGGAACGGCCGCTAGATTGTTATTGCTTCTCTCCCGTTGCACAAGGCTTCTCTGGGTCGTCTCGTCTCTTCCGCGGCTTCACCTGGAAGCCACGCACGAATGACACCTATCGCCAGCCCAGGTCTCTTCCCCGAGATCCAGACCCGTGTACCAAAGTGGCTGCGGGGCATCCGCGCTCGGAGACGCAGGCCTCTGGGAGCGCGTCCAGACCTGAGATCCTCACCGCCCACGCCTCGTGCTGGGGCGCCGTGTGCAGCCAGGCACACAGGCCCTGTCACCTGACGAGGGCCTGTTGGTCCCAGCTCTTAACAACCTTTCTCTCCACGCCCCCTCTCTCAGCTGCTGCTGCCTGAGCCCAGGCCCCCACTGCTGCGGGGCGAAGCAGCCTCCCCACTGGATCTCCGCCTGCTCCTACCCCGTCGGGTCTGTTGCCCAGTTGCGGCTCTCCGGGGGTCTCCACACCGTCGGCAGCTCACGGTCGCCCCTCAGTGGTTCCCCCATCTTTCCTAGGACTCGTCCCAGCTCCCCAGCCGGCATTCGGAGGCCTTCTCGTCCTTGTGCGCAGGGCAGAGTCCGGAAGCAGACGGACCCGGGGCCGGAGCCCGGGGCCTCGGCTTCCTCATCTGTGGAGTGGCACGGGCAGGCCTGCCTCGGGGGCCGTGGGGGCCGCACGCACGCTGAGCCGGAGTGTTTAGCGTAGAGCCTGGCAGCTTACTCGCACTCGCAGTTGTTTAGGTCCCAGCTTGCTTGTCACTGCCTCGGGGAAGTCTTCTGAGAGGGGCCCACATCGGGTCCCCTCTGTCTACACCTGTTATTGCTGTTGCCCACTCTGCCTGTTCGTCACCCTCACAAGATTAAGCCTCGTCCTGCGTTAGGACTTAGACTTTGGGCAAGTTACCTGACACCTCTGAGCCTTGGTCTGCTGGGCTGTGAAATGGGCGTAATACCGAGGTCTGGGGCTGGTCTGGGCATCTCATTAGAAAATATACGTGACGTTTGGGGTAGGATGCATGGTGGCAGTTCACAAATAGTAGTTGTTTCTAAGTGTGTCAGAAAACAGTATTTGGGGTTAAATCGAAGCCTCTAGATCTCTTCCTCTTTCCTTCTTAGAGTATTTGCGTCTCCGCCCTTGAGCCCCGGCTTCTGTTTGTTTCGCCTGGAGTGCGAGTGCGTCGGGTGTCGGGCGGCTGCTGCTGTTCCCAGGTGCAAGAGACTGAAAGGGAGGAGGGATGGAGGCGCGCGCCTGGCGGCTTCGAGCTGCGCTGTCTGCCGCCACACCCTGACGTTGGGGGCCCCTCGGCTGGCTCAGGTCCCTGTGTGTGTGTGCGTGTGCGGGGGGCTGTGTCTGCGTGGCCCCAGCTCACACCCTGTCCCCTGGCTTCTGGAGCTTGCCGTCTGCACCCCCCCCTTGTCCGGGCATTCTTTCAACGCAGTCACTTATTTTGGGGAGGCTCCAGGTCACTGCAGCCGCTTGGGCTTGGCGAGCTGGTTGCAGGGGCTGGTCCCTGGGCTAGAGCCTTGGCTCAGCCTTCTGCGTCTTCTTGCTGACTTGTCAAAGTGACTGGAATGCCCATGCCCCAAGACCCTCACTTCCTCCTGGGGACACCTTACTCGTCTAGTAGTTTCTGGCAAGTCAGTAGCTCTGGTCTTCCCTTTGGTGCCCTGTCAGGCTTCCCTCAACCTCGGGAACTGGACGCTCTTTCTGAAATCTGTAGCTTCACATGTGGCTGCTCCACCAGACACACCCGGGTCTGCCCTCAGGAGCCCAGAGCAGGTGATGGTGCCTGCTGCTCGCCGCCCGCTGTCTGGAGCGCCCTGTGCCTTTCCGAGTGTGTGCTCTCCTGCGTCCTCCTGCAGGCTCATGAGAGCGTTGCTTTAGAGAAGCCTCCAGAACGACCAGGCAGTTACCATCGTCTCTCTTGGCGGCTTCGCTGATCATACTGTGCTGTGGCTGCTGGCATTCCCGGTCTGTCCCGTGTTCTCGAGGCCTGGCCCTGTGGCCTCATCTCTGAACACGTCACATTCAGTACACAGTAGGCACTTAGTGATTGAGGTTCTGCCGGCCCCTGCCATACGTCCATAAACTCTGGGCACTGCACTGACTTGGATGGAGTGTGAGATCTCAGGGGGACCTCAACGATCAGGTAGGTCACGGCCCCTCAGTTTATAGAGAGGATGACTTGTCCAAGCCACTCTTTAACTGACACTTGCAGTATTTGGCAGCTTGGAAAAGGAATATCAGCTGGATGTCCAGAGAAGCAGAGAGGTTTTTCTCGCCTTTGAGGCCTGTTGAGATACTGCCTTTCACCTGTGGTTCTGCGGCTGCCGATCCCGTCCGTGAAGCAGGAGCAGTGGGCAGTTCACGTGAGCATCAGAGGGACCGATGGGGATGGGTGCGATCCACTGACAGCTGCAGTCTGTGCACAGGGCAAGGCGGCATGGGGCCCGGCCCAGGCAGGGACAAGGCCCGGGGCATTACCTTGACCTCCATGAGCAAAGCAGCCCCAGGCCCTTCAGTCTCTGAGAGGCAGACACCCTCATCTGCTCTGGTTATGATAAGTTGGGATCGTAGCAGCTAGCTGACATCTTTGCTGGGCATGTCATGAAAAGAAAGGGACTGCCTTGGAGGCCCTTACTGTCATGGGCACGGACACCAAGGATGGCTGTGTGGAAGATAGGACCACTCCCTACTTTTTTCCCCCTATTTTACAGGAATTGTACTGAGTCCTCCATTGGGTTCACGAGATACCAATTGTTTATGTGTCTTTGTGTTTTAGGGTTGGAGAGGTATACTGTATTATTGTTATTATTTGCAGTCAGTAGGCTTCTCTGATTATTGATCACTTGTCAGTAGTTGTCACTGCTAAGCATTCTGGGCTCAGCTCTCTCCTGATGACTCTGCGTGGTAGATTTTTGCAGGAGAGAGTCTGCAGGCTTTGAGTGTGTGCGTGCATCCACATGCGGGAGAATGGTTGTGTTTGTTATAAAATGCCCAGTCTTAGTCATTCCCGGACTGTTTCTGAGTACTGTGCTTTTCGCTAGGAAATATCTATCCATTCAGTACCTATTTATTGAGCACCTGCTATGTTGCAGGGACCGTTCTAGAAACAGTGAATGAAACTGATAAATTCCCATCTTCTTATATATATATCCAGCTTTCTAACTTGATTAGGGGAGTTAAGCGCCAAAGCACCTGGTTTAATCCTGGCTCTACTGCTGGTCTTTTTCTCCTTAGTGGCCTTTATATGCCTCAGTTTACCAGTCTTTACTCCCAGAAAGGGGCGTCACTCACGGGGTGCCGGCTGCCTAATTGGCACATGTAACTTAGTAGAACAATGTCTGAGCACAAAGGAGATTTTCTCTGTGTCCTGGTATCTTAAATATCATCTTGTTTTTATAGCTTGGTGCATTTTATTTCTGTCATATGCTTAATGCAAATGCAAATTTACTGCTAGTAATATACACTTTTCTGATTTGTTTCCCCTTGGCATGTCACCAGTTTGCCCTATCCTGCTCAGCCTAAACTAAGGCTGTTCTTGTTTTAAGGGGTTCTCATTGGTTTCAAGAGAACAACAAACATCTTACGTTTGTGTCCAGAGGGAAAAGGCAGTCAGTCGTTCAGACAGCTTCAGGATGCTGACTTACCTGCACCTTCGTTCCCAGATCTGGTCCCCTTAGCTTGTGTCCGTCAGTAAGAGGACTCTCCGTGGTCCTTGGGTATACGGTTTAGTGACTCTAGCAAAGGGTGCTACGCATTTGTTACTCCTTGTATTTACTACCGAGTCTGTTTAAATTTCGTTTAGTTACCTGGGGCCCTGGAGGATGGTCGTGCCCATGGGTGAGATCGGTCTTACGCACCGACTTCAGTACCTCACCCAGGGGCACCCAGGGGCATGCTGGGGCCCACGGGGTACACGGTGCTCTCTCCGATTGCCTGACTGCCCACCTGGCTGTCCATCCTATATCATTTATCTATCTCACCGTTTAAAGCCACGCTTCATAATTCAGTCTGTTTCCCAGAGTTGAACGCATTGATTCAGAATCCTACATCATCCCTGGGGTTCGTGATGAGACTTAGAATCACTCTGAGTTTCAAGATAGAATGAATTCTCGACCTCTGCTTCTTGGTGAGCAGAAAATGATGAAGCAGTTGTTGAAGAGTTTGTTTCGTGCTAACATGGAAGTGTTTCTTCCTTTAGAAATCACTGCGAGCGTTTCTCTCTGCTGTGGCTCCTCACCAGGTTTCACCCCGTTCACCTGCACAGTGAGTCTGCAGACACTTATTTTTCCGATGGCGAGTGCACTGAGCTCGGGGCCTGCACATAGTAGGCGCTCGCTGGGTATTTTTCTTTCCTCTCTGCAGATTCCCATCTGCTCTGCTGCCACCCCCAAGCACTTAACTCCAGCCAGCAGAGACATTCCCGGTTACCTAGTTGGTTTGGATAGCAAAAAACGCTGGCTCTGAATGCCTTTCAAATGCTAAAAGACGCCACGGAGAATTATGGAGCCCAACGCTCCCCTAGCCCTGTTTTCCCCACTCAGACAGAGCGGTCCGTGTTAATTTTAATTGCTCAGATGAGCTCTAACATTGAAATTTTAATGCATTTTCACAGTAGCTCAGACAGTGTAACCACATTATCCTGCTGGCAGTTCACTGGAATCCTTGGCCAAAATGCTGTACTGGGGACTTTGGCTTACAAAGCCGGGACGTGGTAATCTCCCAGCAAGATGTCTTGTGGGGAATGCTGCTTTTCCTGTTGAGACGTCCTCCGAGTAGTAAAGCAAATTGTCCTTCTAAGTCGCAGAGTGATGGGCATGTAGCGCTTTCGAGGAAGGTTTTCAGAGCTCCTGGTTAGCAGAGGATGCCTCCGGGGGAGTTGCCTTATGCTGATGAGTCACGAAATGGGAAAGGCTCTTGAAAGCCTCCAGTTTGCTTTTGGTCCTGAAGGAACGTTGACAATATCTGATGGAGGAAAACCCTGCCTCTGGCTTCCACTCTGCACATCAGTTGCGCTGAGCCCCGGTGGCCGACGCGGTGGGCCAGCGTGGTTCCCACGGAGCCTGGCACTTGTGGGCTCAGTAAGTGCATGCCGCTAGACGGATGAGCGAACCCTGCCACCCTCTTCCAGGCCGTCTCCCCGCGTAGCCGGGACATTTGCAGCGGTCCCCTCACTGGAACTCCCTGTCTTACCACCTCCTGTCTTTTCCCATACGGCTCAGAGTGCCCTTTGAAAGCGCAAGTTTGATCACACAAGTCTCCTGCTTAAAATGTGGTGATGACTCCTGCTTGTGCTCGGGGTTCAGACTCCGTAACGTGGCCTGCGACGGTCCGTGTGTGACTGCCGTGGAGCCCTGGCACCCAGCCACCTCGAAGCCCTGCTGCTTGCCCTCCTGCCTCACGCTGTTTCACGGGGCCCACGCCTCTTTGCCGGCTTAATACTATCTCACTTATTTTTTCACGTTTGTGGTCACGTGCTTGGGAGAGTCTTTTCCTAACTCCATGAGTCGGGGCGAGGTGTCCTTCTGCGTGCCGCCGTGGCCCTTATTGCCCCCGTCACGACGTGAGTCACAGCGGCTGCCAGGTGCTGGTGCCTGGACTGGGACAGGGACCGGGTCTGCCTGCTCCCCGTGGTATTCCCAGTGTCCGGCCAGGCTCACTGGAAGAAAACAAACCAGCAGCTCTCTTCCAGTTGAACAAGTAGTTTCATCTTCTTCGAAGTCACTGTTTCAGTGCTAATTAAACTTGTTTTTGAGGGGAGGAGGCAGGGACGTAGGTGGGCTTCCAGGTCCCACTTTCCTTCCGGTTCGGGCGGAGGCGACACCAGTCCTAAGCACACAGCGGCTGAGGTGTCTTTATTGGGTTTGTGTATTCCACTCACGGCTTGACTTGCTGAAGGATAATGCATATTAAGTTTTTTTTTTTTTTTAAACTAGTTTGAGGAGACAAACAGAAGGCAAATTATCTTGATTATTTTGAGGCAGATATGAAAAGGGCAGAGAAAGGGTACAGTGAAAGTTCTAGAGGCACCTTCTGTTCATTTTAGCGCTTTATCGTTTCTAGAGCAGCGAAGTGTCCATGGCCTCGTCAGACCGCGTGTGCGGTGTCACAGCATGCGCTCCGGGGCCAGATCCCTGGGCTCCCATCCTGCTTCTCCCTGTTCTCCCATGACCTTGGGCAGCTTACTCCCGCTTCCCGATCTGTAAAGCGAGGAGGTTAATCGCATCTCCCTCAGGGTTGTTGTGAAGGTCAGAAGCTTAGTCCACGAGGGTGTTAGAAGCATGGCTGGCACCCAGTCTCTGCCTTCTTTTACTGAAGCGGGAACTCAGATTCTGAAAAGCGAAGCGACCTGCCTCAGTCACCGGGTTGTAAGTGGCCGAGCAGATTCACAGATCACCTGGCTCCAGATCCGTTTATTCTCGAGTCTGCCCTCACTGTCTCCACGACAGCACGGGCTGGGCAGCTGCTGTCTTTACCATGGAGGCGTTGTTACAAATGGCTCTTCTTTTAAGTCAGATCCTCAGATGGAAACTTCCAAAGGTTTACTCACTTTGTCATGAGACCTGCGTTCCTGAGCATTTATATAAATCACGAAGAGACTCTCTTCTGTGAATTGTAATTCCCCATTTACCTGTTATTATGTTGGATTTTTTTTGTTTCTTTTTGGTGGCGGTGTGTTTAAATTTGAGTTGTTAAAGCATAACTTAGCTCCTCAAAGCTCTAAGATCGTAGAAGTCCTCTCCCGTCGTGGTCATCTCGGTAATACTCCTCCATTCCTCTGACTTCTGCTAGCATTAGGCAGAGCCAGCATGGAAGTCATTTATTGAAGCATCTGACTGGGGGGAGGGGTTGGACTGTGCTGTATTCTGTGCCTGTCAGCCTTCCACTCCCTCCCGCCCTGACTGGCACTCGCCTCTTGTTGGTTGATAAAATACGTATCATAAAAAAGAACCTTCACGAAAGGCAGGGGTTCTTATTTTGGGAGTCTGTGCTTAGGCTCGTGTTGGGGCCCTGAGTATACACAGGCATGTTTTTCTAGGAGAATAACCATAGCTTTCACCAGTACTCTTTCAGGGGGCTGTGGCCCCAACAAATTTTAGAATCTTGCCGTGGAGAAAGAAGTATTGTTTTTTTCTTTAAAAAAAATTTATAAACAGAGCATTTTATTAATAACATGTTTACACTCTTTTTACGTAACCAATTGTGTAGGGATTTAGCGTGTCATACTCAATAAAAGTTTATAGTAGAATATTCAGGCTAAAGCTATATGTTTAAAAGTTTGCCAGATCGGCCTTCCCTTGCAAATGATCTACTGCCAGCATAACAAGCAGAATCTTAAAACAAAAGTCAAAAGGTCTAGGAGTGTTGTTATTTTTATATGACAACGTTGCCTTCAGTTCTGGGGGACCTGGGCTGGACAGACCCTCCGGAGGCCAGCCCCGGCGCCTCGTGGCGGGGCCTGGGGGAGTGTGCCGTGTGGAGGGGGCACCGACAGCCTTTGTAGCTCTGGCTGAACCGTCTGATTTGAGAGCTGCTTTCCCAAGTCGAAGTCTGGCCTCACCCCTCCCGGCCTCACTCATTCCCCATCGTCTCCCCCGTTGTCCCCCTCTCTCCCACCTCTTGTTTTCTTTCCCAAATTATCCTTTCGTGTTGCAGAAATGCTTGTTGGCGCAGAAGGAGTCTTGTATCAGTCCTTTAGTTGATGAAAGGTGACCGTATTACCTGGAGCTACTTTGCGGAGATAGGAGACAAAGGTAAGACTTGTGGACACCTTTCTCTGAAAGAAAAAGGGAAAATGTTTTGAAAATTGAATTTTGCAGCTGACAGTGTAGTGCGGTTAGGGGAGAGCAGGAAGGGCTCCCTGCAGAAGCTGAGAAAGGCGACACTCAAACGGAGCTTCCCGAGGAAGGTGACATCGCATGGGATTGTGCCTCGGTCCCACTCACGGGGCGGTGGCACGCTCTGTTCTTGTGTGCTCCTCCTTCTGACTGACGGGGGAGAAAGATGTTTATGAATCGTCCTGCGTGGAATTTGCTTTGTGACATAGCCACATCTACGGCGTAGGCGGAACTGGCAGCCGAAAAGGTCAAGGTGGTGGTTTACAACTTTTTTGTCATCTCTTCACCGCTTGTTCCTTTGACCGAGCTTCTTCTGGATGCGGCTACCTGCCAGTGGCGATGTGTTTGCATTTCTGCAAGATTGTGTGTCACCGCTGCTTCACCTCATAGCAGGGACTCAAACTCTGCCACTAGTGTCTCTGCGGGGATCATTTTTATGCTAGTCAGTTGTTGTTTCACAAAAGAAATGGAAACTAAATTTTCATGAATTCGTTAATACTTTTTCCACCTTGAGCCCTCCCCCTCCCCGCCCCCCAGCAGGTTAAGGATCTAGGCTGAATCTAGCTCTGTGGTTTATTTACTGCATGACCTGGGGCAGGTCCCTCGTCTCTCTTGAGTCTCAGTTTCCACAGCTTTAAATGGGGATAATAACAGTTCTTTCTTTCTTGGGTTTTTTTGAAGATTCAGGGGGCCGATGCTGATAAGGGCTTAGCCCAGGGCTCAGGAAGTGTCAGGAGCATGCTCCTGAAATATATCAGTGAGGACCGATGCTAACGTGTTGATATTAGCCTGACTTCCCAATAGCAGTTCCAAGTGGGGAGGTGGGTGAGAGGAGAGACGTGCATCCGGGCCGCACGTGTCAGCGGACAGGGAACTCGAGCTGTGTTTTGGGCAAAGCAGAGTAAGGTCTGCTTTCCCTCGGTCTTTGCTTTCCCGAGCTTTATTTCCAGCTGCGATGTGGAAATGGCTGTGGGCGTGCAGGCTGTAATGGATCTCGTGCTTGAGGTTTCCCTTGTCACGGCTCAGCAGAGCCCTCCCTCCGCCCGCCCCTCAGATTGCCACCCCTGGCCGGCGCAGGACGGCCTCTCTGGAGGCAGCCCCCGTCACCTGCCCGCCAGCTCCGATTTGGGAGCTGGAAACTGCAGCCTTGGAGCTGTCCGCAGGTCGGTCTTAGGCGCTGGGCGCTGGCGCATGCCAGCACAGTTTGTACTTTGATTAATTTATTTAATCTGTCTTGTATCAACCCGAGAGCATAATTACGCACAAATTACTGTTTAAACTTGAAGCTTGTCTCCCTTGAACCAAGCCCTGTGCTGGTCCACAGCCCTGCTGGAGCCGTTCTGAGGGTGACTCTCCCTCTTGCCCTCCCCGAGGTGCCAGCCCCTGTCCGAGGCGAATGCGTTAGTTCCAGTTAGAAGCTCTCCCCCGCCACCCCCAAACCCCCAAGTTAGAAGCTTTTAAGAGAGGAGCAGCGCTGTTTGGATTCTGATCCTGTAGGCCACATCTCACTTGTGGAGAACTGTTCTTTTTTATCTTCGCATGTGAGTTAAATTAGTTTCTCTCTAACATAGTGAGGAGATATATATATATAGCCTGCTGCCGTTGCTTTGTTCTTTCAAATAAAGTGGGATTTTCAGAATGGGACTAGGTGGGTTTCTTAGCTCTTTTCAGGGATGGGAGGGAGGTGTGAATGGCGAGGCGGGGCAGACTCACCAAATCCCTTCTGTTTTATTGAATGTAAGATGCCATTGATTGTCAGATGCATCATTATTTTATGTACCACCGAGAAAGACAAAGTACTGCCAAAGATAATTTTCAGACATCATGATCATAAGATGCACTGTGATTTCAGAAGGTTTTAGAATAAGCGAACTATGATACATTGATAATTGGGCTTAGCTTTTGATACATTTTCAAAAGCTATAAAATCCTTAGCTTTTGATACATTTTCACCTAAACTGTAGAGGTGTAGATTTGGAGGGCCCAGACATTTTTGTCATATGGCGTCCTTCACATGACCATCTAGTTGCTGGAAACTGTAATGCTCCTCACCTATCTGCGGTCAGGAGAGGGGACCAGAATCTCTGTAT
>NW_011888939.1:1003228-1006219 GCF_000151845.1 Pteropus vampyrus
TCAAGAATCAGAGTGACTCCTGCCAGTCTTGGCACTCCAGGACCCGTGGTCGCTTGTCCCTGCTGCTTCATGCGTCTCCATGAGGTTCTCCTGTCCGCAGACAGGTGCGCTTGGTAGAGCAGGATGGCCTCGGAGTTCACACCGCCTCAGCTGAGGGGGGCATGTGGGCCGGATGGGGAGCCTTTCAGCTCTTCTTTCCAAGAGGGCCTGTGGGCTCAGTCATCTGTGCTGGTTCAGTGCCTGAGTCTGTGGGCTCGGGGTGGGCACTCGTTGGAGAGGGGTCGTGCGGAGGACGCTCTGCAAGGTCGGGCATCTGTACCTTCCTCTTTTTACTCTGAAAGTTGGACAGTTGCTCTTCTGAGATGTCTCATACCGGCTGGAGGTTGGGGATAGTCTCACTCGGCAGCTCTGATGTCAGTGCTGGCTGGGACACTGGTCGCTGTCTGGTCATTTACCAGGGCTGTGTCCGCCTCGTTCATCCTCGTCCCTGTCGTGGGGGCACCTCCAAGGGATCCGTACAGATGGAGAAGGGAGATCCATCTTGGTCCTCCTCGCGGAGCAGGGTGTGCTGGGAGTCTAAATGTGAGCTGTGAAAACTGTCAGTGTTTGTCCTGCGTAGTGAAGGTACCATAACAAAGGTGTGAAATAAACAATGCGCCATGGTTACTCTAGTGGAGATGGGAGCAAACGTCACGTCAGGTATGTTTGACGGTAAAATTGCAAAGCTAGGTACCCAGTGTGACATGACGATGAGGCACTCAGGCTCCGTCTGATGCCAGGTTCAAGCTTTGCCTCTACCTCTTCCTTCGTGTCCTGGGGGCAAATGACCGTGCCCCTTTGTGCTTCTTCCTCTGCAAAATGGGCCTAACCTTAGCAGCTACCTCACTGGGTCGTCGTGAGGCCTCAGTGAATGAATGCAACTAAAGAAAGCATTTCGAATGATGTCTGGCACGCAGTCAAGGCTCAACTAATAGCTCCTTTTCTTAGCATTATTAATTGTTACAATTGCACTGTGTGGGTGGCGGTTTGACTAACGTGATATTTTTGCGTTCTCTGAGGATTTACTGGTCCTTCCTGCCCCGTGGACTCCAGGGACCGGGTGGGTAACAGGGAGTCCTCGCCACCTCGGTGTCGGTCCACGGACCTTACCCTCTTTCCCTAATGTGCTGTCTGGGAAGCCATTCGTCGGTGTCATGAGCGCAAGGCATCTTAAGAGCAGGTTTCACTTGTGGTTTGGAGTATGAGTTGACCCAGATCTAAATCCTTCTCGATTTAATCGTCTTCGCTATCGTGTTTGATCTTGTAAATATTAATTTTGTCTGGTTATACATGTGGTTTTCAGTGGTCTCAAGGTTAATTACTGTATTTTGTTTGTAGAGTACTCAAAGAAGGCTGGGCACATAACGGAGGACTTAAAAAGCACACTCCCAGTTTAGGCTGCAGACTTTGAGTAAAACTTGATGAGCATCAGTGAGAAAAGAATTTCTAGTTTTTTATAGATTTGGCTTACAACATTCCTGCTGGAATCCTTTGATTCAAGAAATATTTGGGGCATAACTATTTTGTACCTTTTTCTGTATGTTGACAGAAGTGAGGACCACCTAATCCTGCCTCCTGAGAATGTTCAGGGGGAGCCCCAACATGATTGTTTAGGAAATGAGGGCCTACTGTATACAAAGCCGCATGCCCAGCTCCGGCAGGGAGGGAGGGGTTGGGGTCCCTAGAGAGGACAAGGCCTTGCCTTAACAGCGCTTCCAGTGCAGTGTGGTGAGGCAGGGCGCAGGCCCGTGCTGCACGGAGCCGGGGGCTGTGACCACTGGCACGCGGGGCTATGAGGGGCCCCGAGGGGCCCTCGGACTGGACCGTCCAGGCGCACACGCCAACACACGCGGGGCTCCAAGGGTCCCATGGATGGGTGGCCCCAGCGCGCATGCCCGACACACGCGGGGCTCCGAGGGGCCCACGGACTGGACGGCCCCCACACGCATGCCCGACGCACGCGGGGCTCCGAGAGTCACACAGACTCGACGGCCCCCTGCGCGCACGCCTGAGGAGGATGTGGAGGGGGCATCCGTCTGCCCACCAAGATGTCTTTGCTTTTGACAGGATGAGTAAAAAAACAAAAAAAAAAACCCAATAAGGTCTTAAAAAATGAGATTCCCAAACTTCCGCATCTAAAAAATTAGATTCCCATGCCCCCTTCTTAATTTTGGGAAGGCACATTCTCATATCATTTTTACTTTTGATTACTTGATATCTTTTTAAAGAGATTAACTCTTAATACATTTGCTTTAAAAAGGAAACTTTGTGACTTAATTAACTATATATGTGCTTTCAAATAGGCGTTATAATACATAGCTACTACAATGAAAACCAGTGTTTACCTGGGAACTACCCAGGACTCACCTGGTAGACACCAGTGGCACATCTTACACACTGAGATGAACTCTGTATCCAGCTAGTGAGACTCGACCGTTTCGCCTGGAACTGAAGGCGCGTGGCGGGCAGTAGGAGGAGCGGAGCAGAAGGGGGCCGTGCGGCACAGAGGTCACAGACCCGCGCTCTGGACGCGGCTGTCTGGGTTCCTAGCCCGCCTCTGCTGTTGCCTAGCTCTGTGACTTCAGGCACGTTGCTCAATACCTCTTTGCCTCAGTTTTCACAAGTAAAACGGGACCCATGAAGTGTCAACCTTATTGGGTCATTGTGAGAATTGAGATGAGATGGCATCTATAAATCATTCCCTATAGGGTCTGACACATAGTAAACACTCACTAGACGCCCTTGTTTTTTGAGATGCTCTCCTATCTGTCTCTACCCCGCCCCCACTGTATTCAGATTTTTGGTTCTTATCCTAAAGAAATTAGCACCTGCCACTCTGTTACTTTCTTCCCCCATGTGTATTCTACTCCATGGTCAAGCTAGCTAACGGGGTCCTGAGTACCCTTTCCGTGGAGTCGTTAGGGCCATACTCATGAAGATGAGCCGTAATTT
>NW_011888939.1:1007559-1009151 GCF_000151845.1 Pteropus vampyrus
AGCTAACGGGGTCCTGAGTACCCTTTCCGTGGAGTCGTTAGGGCCATACTCATGAAGATGAGCCGTAATTTCAGTTGACCCGGAATGCGGAGTGAGAATCTCACTGAGCCCGTGTTTGATTGGGCTTTGTTATGGAGAGATTTTTTTTCTTCTTTCTCTGAGTATTTAAGTCTTAAATGTTACTTCAACAAAGAGTTATATTACGCTTTATCTGGTAGCCATTATATATATTTCAAAAACACACATATTGCATAACTGAGACAGCCACTCTATGGAATTAGTCTCTTATTATTACACCCCAAAATGGGGACGGTTTGCAGGTTAAATGTTAGCGCTTCTCCAAGATGTTTTGTTTTTGCTTGTGAAGCAGAAGTGTATAAACAAGTAGCTGACCCCTTTAAAGGAAGTGTGGACGAACACGTCGCCTTAAGGTGACTGACTGCCTCTTTGAGCCGGAGATGCGCCTACTCGCTACGGCTGCCGCTCTCTGCCCTCACGGCCCCGTCTCTGCGCAGCCATCCTTCTCTGCGTGTTCGAGCTTGCTGCACGCTGCTCGCCCGTAACACGCAAAAGCTAACGCTCGGGCTGGATGGAACAAGTCGGAAACGAAGGTCGCCATGCGATTGTCTCCTGGTGCCCTTGTCCTGGACCACAGTTCGTTTTGTTTCGTCGCTCATCTTTTGTACAGTTGATCGTAAGCTGAATGCCCCTGTCGTAGTTAAGGTGGCCGGGAAAGGGACCTGCTTTGGACCTCCATCGGAATTCTTTTGGAATCCAGAGCAGCGCTCGCCAGCAGGACTTTCTGCAACAATGGCAATGTTCTCTGTGTCATGAGACATGGTAGCCGCCAGTCATAAGTAGTGATCACTTGAAATGTAGTTAATATAACTGAGACACTAAATTTTAAATTTTACTTAATTTTAATTAAATGTAAATCGAACAGCCACATGTGGCCAGTAGCCACTATATTGGACGGCACAGATCTAGAGGCTGGAAGAAACCCGGGGCCGTTTAGGCCAGCACTAACCCCTTTTTGGTTTAACTGCACGTAGCCCCACAGCCTGGAGGTCTAGCTCAGGGATGTGGAAAGGCAGCGGGACAGGTCTTTGAAAAGCATTGGCTGTAATGATGGCACAAGACAGAAAGCAGAGCCTCAGCTAGAGGGAGTCAGTCTGGGGCCCTTTTCTCCCCAACACTGTCAGATTGTAGAACCAAGTACGCGTGGCATTTGGGTTAATCATTCTAGAAACTCGTGTACCAGATTCTACTCCTTTCCCACTTGGGAAAGCTTACTGAAAGCAGACGAGTTATAGGGTACCCTTGAATCTGATCTAACGTATCAGTGAATAATCGACAGTGTCATGTACTTTGTCATTGGGGACACACTATTTGGGACGTGCCTCACAATCGATTACAAAAACCACCCGACTTGACTCTTCAGTTGAAAAAGGGTAGATTGATGAGAGCGTTTGCAGCAGCGTGTGTGTACTGGTGGAGGGTATGTATTTCTACATACATGTATGTATGTGTTGAGCTGATAATTATGCGTTTCCTGGATAATGATTGAGAAACACTGACTGAGGCCATGGCTG
>NW_011888939.1:1009946-1011994 GCF_000151845.1 Pteropus vampyrus
CTTTGTCATTGGGGACACACTATTTGGGACGTGCCTCACAATCGATTACAAAAAGCACCCGACTTGAATCTTCAGTTGAAAAAGGGTAGATTGATGAGAGCATTTGCAGCAGCATGTGTGTACTGGTGGAAGGTATGTATTTCTACATACATGTATGTATGTGTTGAGCTGATAATTATGCGTTTCCTGGATAATGATTGAGAAACACTGACTGAGGCCATGGCTGCGCCTCTTCAGTCATTCGTCCAGTATTTATTGAGTGCCTATCATATGCTCAGATGTTGGCAAAATCAAAGTCTCGAAGTCCTTCCGTTTTTTAGAGCTTACATTTTGGTGAGGAGGCAAAAAAATATATAAATAACATAAGGTAGTAATAACTGCTTCAAAGACAAAATGCAGGCTGAAAGGCTGGAGAGAGACGGGGGCGGGGCTCCTTACCTGGGAGGGGGAAGGGCGGTATGAGGCCTGCGTAAGGAGCAGAGGCTTGCAGACAGCGTGGGGAGAGCCTTCCCTGCAGAGGAAACGGTGAAGTCCGGCCTTGGAGTCTTTTGAAGGCATCTGCTACAGTCGTAGCTGTTAGTATCTCTTACTGTCAGGAAAGATACTCTGTATCTCTAATTTATATTGATTCCCTAGGGTTCTTTGCCCTATGAATACAGTAGGGCCTGGACCCTGCCTCTAATGGTGACTTCCCTTGTTGGACATCTTCACTTGAAGTCAGGTTGTAAATCGCCACCTGCGGCCTGCTTCCTTCTCGCTGGCTGTGTCGATGTCCTCGAGCTCTGTCCACGTCTTCAGCAGTGATCCCATCGGCAGCTGCCTGTCCTCCTCAGCCTGGCATTCAGGCCGCGCCCTCCCAGGTGGTTCTCCTCTCCCACCTGCCGCCCTGCACGCGTCCTCCTTAGGCAGACTTCGATTTTCTGACCGTGGCACTTAGCTTGTACTTTCCAAATTTCCCTTTTGTTGATATTGTGCCTCTTCCAAAATACCCGTTTCTCCTCACTCCTTTCCAGATCCTCCCCATCCCTAACCGTCCCCCCC
This sequence comes from Pteropus vampyrus, assembly GCF_000151845.1. Taxonomy (NCBI): domain Eukaryota; kingdom Metazoa; phylum Chordata; class Mammalia; order Chiroptera; family Pteropodidae; genus Pteropus; species Pteropus vampyrus. Next base: position 1,010,988 of record NW_011888939.1, read on the forward strand.
CAGGCCTCCCCTCTTCTGGGACGCTTTCCCATATCACCCAGTTGTGACTGGGCTCCATCTGTCCTGATTCCTAGTTAAGTTCTGTTTGTATTACATCACAAGTAATGCGCCAGCATTCGTTGAGTTGATAATAAATATGATCCGGCCCATTCCACAGTGTAAGAAACACTTTCTCCAATTTCTTGGGCTTGAACTCAAGGACTCTTTGTAGTGTTAGGTTGCAGAAAGAATAATAACTATTTAAAACCATGCACAACCTATAAATGTACGTATATATGTATGTGTATGTGTGTGTATATATATATATCTCCCAACTCTGGGTTCTTTGGAAGAAATTTTACCTTTGGGTTTCCTCCATTTCTTCCTGGCAGTGTGTTCAATTTTCTGCTCTCACTGAGAATCGAAAGTGGGGTTCTGGGAGCCCGTCTGTGGACAGTCGGAGGACCGCAGATGAGCGCCCGCGTCGGGTGTGCCCCTCCTCTGCCCGATCGTCAGGCCCTGTCCAGGCCTGACCCTGCGGTCCTGCGTTTTTCCGGTCGGGCCGACCTGGGACTCTCCCAGACGTTCAGCCACGTCTTACCTGCCGGTCACCGTCAGCGAGAAGCGGGAGGCGCGGGGAAGCGCCGACTCCGGCGCGTCCCGGCTCCGCGCGCGGCGCCTCGCGCCCAGGCTCTGTCTGGAGTCCCGGCTTTGCGCGGCTGTTCTGGCTCCAAAAACGGGCGCATGCGCACGGATCTCGTCTCAGGACTAGCGAAGCTTTTCCTTGATTTTTCCCACAGTCTGCAGAGCCCGAGTTAGGGCCGCATCAGGATTAAGTAAGATTACCAGCATCTTCTCTCCGTGTCTCTTGTGTATCTTGTATGATGTGCCCTAATAACTATTGATATCAAGTTCATCCCTCAAGAAGCCAAGACCGACCTTGCGTGTCCTGCTGAGGTTGCAGTTTTATGTTTTTCTTGCAAGTAAAATCAATTGAGATAAATCTTGGAAACTTTTCCTGCACGACG
>NW_011888939.1:1012384-1015962 GCF_000151845.1 Pteropus vampyrus
GTTTTTCATTCTTGGGAAAAAAATTTTGGCTGGAAAATTTCTGTAACATGACTTAGCATCCTGAGAGATAATGTTGCCAATGTTTGGAAGAAGATGGGGAAAAAAAATATTTTTTGCACAAAGTAGTTAATTATTGTTTTCAAAGTAATATGTGCTCATTTTCTCAATCTGAAAAACATAAAGAAGCAGAAAGAATAATCCCTCCGCTTAAAGTTTAGCACAGTTAACATTTTAATATTTTTTCTTTTTGGTCTTTTTTTCTAGGTAAATGTTTTGGTGTTTAGCTTCATTCTCCATAGACAATGAAAACTCTCCCCACTGCATTTTCCATTGTATCCTAAGAATTTTTTATGCCATTATATGGTAATATTAATATATAGAAAGTTTACATTTTAAAAACTGTATAACATTCCCGTAGTTTCCACTTCCCCGTTAGGTCGGACGTTTGGTTTACCCGTTACAAATGCCGATGAGATAAACATCTTTGTGCAAAAAATGTGATCTCTGTTTAGGAGCCCTTTCTAACGATAGAGTCTCAGAAGTAGAATTATTGCATCGAAGGGTACGGGTTTTTTTACCCTTCAGGATTCGGACGAGCTTTATTCTAAAACCGTAGATGACCAGTTGAACCACTGCAGAGGAGCCAGTGAACGAAGGTGTCTGTGTTCCAGTTCTTCACTTCTAAAAATTCCACTCGGCTCCTCTTCTATCTCCTGTTTCTTTGCGGACTTTCTTTTTCTGTTCATTTCAGGAGTGTTTGCCCTTTACTTGTTGGAGCATTTTTATAATAACCTTTTGATGTCGTCGTCAGAAAATTCCAGCATCTTTCATTTTGCAGTGGCATCTTTACCGACGTGAATTGAGATTTTCCTTATCGTTGACGTGCCAAGTAATTTTGGATTGTATCCTAGACATTTTTGATATTATGCTAGGAGACTGTTTAAATTCTACAGAGAATTTAAACGCTGCTGGGTTTAGGCTGCAAGTTCAGATCAGCCTTCTGCGGGTTGTGCTTTCATTGGTAGTTTTTGTTTTCAGAGCCTTTGCATGGTCATTCCAACCTGTCTCAGATGTATGCTACTCAGTGTCCGTGACTTGGTGGTCATCTGTCCTGTGGTTTAGTTGCTAAAGTCTTTTTTCTGCTCTCTAAGGTCAAGTCCATGCTCGTATAGCTTGGGAGCGAAGCCAGGAGTTCATCAACAACGTTGTGCGGTCACTTCCCCGAGCACTGCTTTTTCTGCAGCCTCTCTTGTACTCTCTGCTTCTCTGGGCCTCTCCTTTTTGGTCCCTTTATTTGCCCTGCCTGCTGTGGCATTTGGGACCGAGCCGAGGGTGGGCAGAGAGAGAATAAAAGCAGGGGCGATGAGTGCATTTCTCTACTTTTTTGAGAAGACAAGCTCCTTCCTAACCTCAACATTTTACGCTCTTTTGGACACTCCCGCTGCAGCTGCTAATGCTGACGTCACCGAGACCTTTGATGGCCAAGGGGCCGGGGCACGAGAGGACAGAGAAGGAAAACCGACGTGATTTCACCCCCTCGGAACTGGGTGACCTTCTCCCCGCTCCTCAAGCCAGAACTAGAATGTCGGGAAGCCCAGTTGTCCACTCCAGTGACCCGGAATGTCGTAGTCTGCACCTCGGCACACTTGCGGGTGGGGCAGCGTTGAGTCTTGGCCGGTGGACACTGGGGGACAAACCAATGGTTCAGTCGTCTCTGGTTCAGTGCACTGCGGGGTCTGGCTTTCTTCCTGTGTTTGCCTGCTGCGGTTTACTTCACCGAATCCTCAAATGACTGTTCCACACATTCTGTCCAGCTTTCATAGCTCCCCTGAGCGGCGAGACGGGGTGCAGGGTGCTCACAGCACCTCAGCTGGGCCCGGCATGAGGAAAGGACTTTCTTTTTTCTGAAGACTCTCGCTGCGTATAACCAAATTGCTTTTCAAATGACTGTGCCAGTTCACGGTTCGTAGCACCATCCGTTGGCCAATTTCACTGCACCTCATGAGCCTCGGAGAAGATCGTCCAAACAAAAAACTACGCCCAGCTTTACTTAGTTGACAGCTGAGACCACAGCGCTTACTGTGGTAGTTCGTGTCCTTAGTCAGTAGTGAGTTTGAACTTCCACCTTTGCATTTATTACCTAGATATGTCTCTTTACTTCTTTTCACTTGTCAATTTGGATCCATTACCTATTAACTTGCTAAATTTAGATATATAAATTGATTTCAAGATCAAGTTTGGATATAAACAACACAGACTTCTCAAAATAGTCCGTGGCCGGTATGGGGGCTCCATGTCGCCAGGGACCGCCGTTCAGTTTGTCTCGTTGCTTTGCCAAGTGTAACTTTCCTTTCCACACTGTCCGCCACGGCTGCTGGAGCTCCGGTCACCACCTGCTTATTCCTAGCAGCAACCGGGAAGGGGGAGTGAGGAAGGAGCCGGGGGCAGTCATCGTGAGCTTTGAAAAAAGGTGGCTTTTCGGAACCTGCCCGGGACGTTTTACTTACACCTTATTGGTCCGAACTTAGATGGACACTTGGCTGTTTACACAGACGCTTGGCTGTACCTAGCTGCAAGGGGTGCTGAGAAGTAGTCTGTCCGCTTTAAAAACTTAGGGGCCGTTACTGAGAAAATAAAGGAGATTGGGTAGTGATAGGCAGTGAGAAGTGGCTGCCACAGCATTGTTTTCTTCAGAATTTTAAGAGAATATCTGTTTCTAATATACGCAAACACACAGAGGTCTAAAAAGTAAAAAGCGGATGGCTAAGGTGGTGGTCTCTGTCTTCCCTTTTCCACTCAGATAGAACCACTGTTAATAGCTTGACGAATAGTTTCTTAGGTGTCTGTCTGTCTGTCTGTCTGTCCGTGTCTCTCCCTCTCCCCTCCCTTTCTCTCTCTCCCTCCCTCTCCTTCTCCCTTTCCTTCACTCCTCCTCTGTCCCCACCCCGTAATTAAAGAAAAATAAGTGGGATCTTACAAAACATATCATATCATAATTTTCTTTCACTCGATAACACATCATACAAGCGTCTGTAAGTGCACCATGCAGATGACATTCCTTTAGATGGATGTACTATAATTTACTTAACTTTTCTCCTATTGATAGACAAGTTGCCTAGTAATTTCACACTTGAAAATATGCTGCAGGGGATATTCTTGAACACATATCTTGGCATACTTTGTGCAAATATTTTTCATTGTTTTTCTAAAACGATTAATATTAAAGCTTTTTTGTTTTTGCAGATATCCTCCCAATTTGTTTTCTTTAGACTTTGTTATATTTCCTTTTTTTAGCATACGAAAGTTTAAAGTGTTATTCAGTCAAATCTGTTGGTCTTTTTGTCTTCTGTCTCTTTTAAACTAAGAAAGTAGTTGTGAGATGCTTTTTTCTCCCATATTTTTCTGAGATTTGATTTTACACTTTTAACTCTAATTGATCTAAAATTACTTTTGGCGTATGGCATGAGGTAACACTAACAGTCTTACTTGTTTTTAATGCATTTCCACCGAATTAAAGGAATTTAATTTTCGCCTTGTTAATGGCATGCTTCTCTTTAAATGAAAACTGACCAGAAATG
>NW_011888939.1:1016012-1030024 GCF_000151845.1 Pteropus vampyrus
CTTTGTGCAAATATTTTTCATTGTTTTTCTAAAACGATTAATATTAAAGCTTTTTTGTTTTTGCAGATATCCTCCCAATTTGTTTTCTTTAGACTTTGTTATATTTCCTTTTTTTAGCATACGAAAGTTTAAAGTGTTATTCAGTCAAATCTGTTGGTCTTTTTGTCTTCTGTCTCTTTTAAACTAAGAAAGTAGTTGTGAGATGCTTTTTTCTCCCATATTTTTCTGAGATTTGATTTTACACTTTTAACTCTAATTGATCTAAAATTACTTTTGGCGTATGGCATGAGGTAACACTAACAGTCTTACTTGTTTTTAATGCATTTCCACCGAATTAAAGGAATTTAATTTTCGCCTTGTTAATGGCATGCTTCTCTTTAAATGAAAACTGACCAGAAATGGAAAAAATTGATTCAGTTCTACAGGTAATTTTCCATCCGTGGAGTTTGTGGGTAAAATGTGCATTGTTTTTGATCATTTAAGCAGATACAGGATTGTCCTTCAGAAGTGAGGTCAGCAGCTCCAACTGCAAAGCAGATAATTAGAAACAAAGTTAGCTTGCAGTCTGAAAATGCGGTGCGGCAGCCAGACAGACGGCTGCCCATGGGGGCTGGCGGGGGCAGGTGGGGGCCGAGGCCGCCTGGTCCCCCCTCCTTCCCAAGGCGCCTTAGGACATGCCTCCTGGGCACCATCTTGCTCTCCCTCTTGGCATTTCTTATGAGAGACCACTGAAAAGGTGGTGGCAGCCAGACAAGGAATGAAAAGAGCATCCATCGTGCGTGTATAAACTGTCACGTGCAGTGTGAGACGCTGCTGCACGTTCTTTCTGAACCTGGAAGCGAGTCTGTAGCATGTGCATCGTTGGCCATCTTTCCCCGAGGGGGTAGCTGACCCTGGAGAGGCGGTGACCCACGCCAGGGCCCGCGGCTGCCAGCGCTGGAGCCAGGGTGCGGCCCGCCGTTCCTCCGCCCTCCCACCCCGTCTCTCCCCTCCCCCTTGTGTCCGTCCCTCCCTTTTGTTCCTTTTTCCTTACAGTTACCTCATGAGTCACTTTAAAAGTTACATTTTAAATTACGAAGGTAACAGATTTACTATAGAAATTTGGAAAATACAGCACATGTGAGGAAGAAAACTATAGCCAGTCGACACCCTCGAGCAGTGCGTGCGACCGCCATCTCCCTCACTTTTTGTCAGGATGGGACATTAACGTAGGAAACCGTCCCGGTTCCCTGGGAGGGTGTGGTGTTCGCACATCCCTAGGGTGCGCTTTGCCCCCTTTCAGTTGGATCGTTATCATTTTTCTCATTGGGACCCATGTCCCATCCTCTAGGCCGTCAGACGACGGTTCTCTCCCCACCAAGAATCTGCTGCCTGAATCATAAATTATGTTCCCGACCATTAGAATTCCTTTTAAAATCTGTTAACTAAATTGAGTTATTTCTTTCAGCTCACTCTTTTCTGATAGCATATATTTTCATTTGTTCTCCACAGTAGATTTGATATAGAAAACATTCATCCGTGCATAAATGAAATGTATAAATAATAATAAAGCGGACACCGGTGTCCCTTCCGGCCTGAGAAGCAAGGAGCAGTTCCTGCTGATGTGCTTGTGAGCTCCCTCTGACCCCCTCCGGTTCCCCCAGAATCCCACCCCGCACTGTTCTGATTGTGAGTTATTCTTCCCTGAAGACAGACGTTTTTATTTCATTTTCTAAGGTGGGAAGATTAAGCCTTGAAAGGTTGAGCGAGTCACCCGTGTCCGGCAGTGCAGGTGGCTGCGGTCGGAGCGTTGAGGTCCCCCGCTTGGGCTACGCCGTTGTCTTCCTTTCTCTCGAAGCACTGCGCCGCCTCCTCGTTTCGCCGGAAGTAGCACGTTTGCTCTGTCCCCCTCACCGCCCTCCTGGTTTAACTGTATAGATTTCCAAAGAGTGAATCGAAGTCGTTTGGAAGTAGTGCTTTTATTACCAAGAGTTTTACATGTCTGCTTCAGGCGTTATTAGAAAACTTACCTTGCGCCTCAGAAGGTAAACTGATGGTCTGTGGCAGGGGTCCCCGACCCTCGGGCCAGGGACTGGTACCGATCCGTGGCCTGTTAGGAACCGGGCTGCACAGCAGGAGGTGAGCGGCGGGTGAGCGAAGCTTCATCTGTATCTCAGCCGCTCCCCGGCGCCGGCATCACCGCCGCTGCAGTGCCTCAGATCCTCAGGCATCACATTCGCAGAGGAGCACGGTCCCTGGTGCCAGAAAGGCTGGGGACCGCCGGTCTGTGGAATGTCTGTGCCGACCCCCTAGTTGGTTCCCATGTCTGGACTTGGTAGAGTAACGCACCCCATCGTTAACGGTGTCCTGGTCATGCCTCTCATACAGTGAACGCGATGGTTCTGAATGAATGAACGTGTCTTGGTAGATACTTAGCCTTTCAAAGAATCAGATGCTGTGGATTTTCCCCTGGATCTAGTTTATTTTTTGCTAATTTTTACAGCTCACATTGACATTCGGGTCACAGATAGAGATTGAAAGGGGAGTCCAGTAAAGTAAGCGCTGCCTTGCAGTAATGCTGGGCACAGCAGAGTCCACGCCCAGATCTCAGATGCCAGCGTCTGAAGTGCTCGATGCTCATCCAGCTTTTGCTTCAGTGCTGACTCAGAGTGAATGCAGATCCCGGCTGCTAGACTCTGGGTGCTGTAGGGCCAGGAGTGGCAGGGTCCTTCTGTCCCAAAGGCCACCACACAGGACAGTACCGCGGTTACAAGTGTGGTCTCTGGAGTCACACACATATCTTGGTTTTCCCATTCCCCACTGTGTGACCTTCGGCAAGCGACTTTCTCTGAATCCAGTTTTGTCACCTATAAAATGGGGACATTAATACACACAGCCTTGGGCATAAGGAGTTTAAACGAGGTATGTATAAAGATAATAAAAATGAGATCGTTTATGTAAAACCCTTACCTCAGCCCCTGGCACACAGTATTCATTGATAACTGTGGCTGCCAGGAGTAACCACCATCGTCGTCATTGTCACCATCGTTAGGTAAGCCAGCCTCCCATTTCGTAGAGGAAGAAACCGAGTCCTGGGTCTTAGGGCCGCTCAGAGGCCGAGCTGAGACAGGAACGCTGATCTCTGAAGTGCCGGCGAGCGGTGCCCTTTCCACCCCGCCACCTGCCTTTCTGCACACCGTCCACATCGTTGACGTTGTCACCTTTGCCGGCTCTCCGCAGTGCTGTTCCTTGCCTCCTCTCTCCAGCCGGCAGATCCTAACAACAGATGGTGCTGTTTTGAATTAAAACAATTTAACTCGAGATCCATCAACTGCCAACATCAAACACCCTTAAAAGAAGGAAAGAAACTCATTATCAAGAGTATTTAAGCAAAGTAGGTATTTAATCTATCTTAATCATTTGCATTCTTGAGAAGAAGAAAGTCGGTGGCAGCTGCCATCGTAGGCCAGACCCCACGAATGCGCTTGCACAGAATTGCTTCAGACCGAATTTTTCTTCCTCTTGTTTTTTGCCACACAGTACTAATTTGGACTTCGGTCCTAAGGTTTTAAGCCACGCTGAACATTTCAAAAACCTAAACCTAATCTTTTTTGGGGGTCCATAAGTCCTGTGGCTGTACGTTTTTCGGTAAAGCTTTGTCCAGATGCACGTGAGCGCTGCAGGCCGGCCGACTCCACATGGGGTGGTTTGCAGCCCTGGATGGGAAGGGGGCGCTGGTGAGCGTTGCTGGCACCGTGCTCCGGTCGTGGGAAAGTCACTCTTCTGCACGGAGCTGGGTTCCCATCAGTTCAGTGTTTGTTTAAAGCCACGCCCCCACGCGGACCATAACTCCTACTTTGCAGAGCTCAGGGTCCACAGAACTGCTCCGTGCACCCAAGTCACGAAGCTGCTGGTGAAGGCAGTGCGTGTGAGAACATGCTCACTCCTCACGCGCTTAGACCCGACAGGTCTGGACTCCGCCATGACTGTCTGCTGGACTGCTTTCAGCTCGGCGTCCATGTCCCTCTCCTGTCAGCCCATCTGCTCCCTTCCACTCGTCCTCGCCCCCGCTGGCAGCCAGGTTAGGCACCGAGGGATGCTGAGGACTCGGAGGTGGTCCTCTCTGACCTGCCTGTGTTCTTTTTGTTTTTTCCTCCTCTGGCTTTCTTCTACTTTGCCTTTCCTTTCTGCTTCCTCCATTCTGTTCTCTGCACAGTAGTCATGGTTTGGTCTCACGACTAGAGTCGGCAGGGCCGCTGCATTGCCCTGCTTCACAAACAGATTGTGAGTGGCTCCTCGGAGCTTGAACCCTCGTGGCCCTGATCCTGGACCCTGGCTGTGGGTGCAGCTTAGCTCTTCGGAGCCCGCTCAGGGCCCTTCCCAGCTCATCTCAGTGTGAGACAAGATGCCCGAGGTGGGCACTCATTGTCCCCGAAATTAGCAAAGCAAGGAGGGAAATAAAATTGTTGCTGGAGCCTTCCTAGGAAATCCTAAAGGGTGTGAGTGGAGGCGCCCGCAGAGACAGAAATCTGCCGAGTAAGTGTGATGCTTTGTCCCTGTTAATGCTTCTTACAGGGACCTTCGTGTCCTTGATCCAGATTTAAGCCTTAATGGGCTGAAAGGTCGGAGTGAAGTTAAGCTCCGCCGTCTGCCCCCGTCAGGAAGGGGCTAGAAGTAAACACACTGCCTTAGTGTGTGTTTGCCGCATCACACTTTTGCCCAACGTATAGATTTAAGGCCCTATTTATAGGTTTCTCGTGACATCTGCACGGGCGAGCTCCCATCAGGTGACGCCTTCTCCGCGTGTGGGCCCGCCTCAGCCCCTTCAGCCCTGTCGTCGAGGCCCCGCCTCTCAGCTTCCACTGTTGTAGGTGCACGTTTTATAAACGGCCCTTCCCGGGCAGCCGGTCGTGCAGTCTCGTGCCCGCCTTGGTTTAAACTGTTCTCCCATCAGGAGATAGAGCGACAGAGGTGACGGCCTTGGCTCTTTCATCATTTAATAATCCATCTCCCTGCCGTGGGGAGGAGAGTGAGGCGCCGATGGCTTGGGAGGCCCCGGTTTTGTTGAGCGTCGATTGGGCTGTGTGAGGGACTGTGCCCAGCACGACAAGATGACATCTCACAAGGAATCAATTTGTATCTGACAACATTTTGAAAAGCGATGTGTAAGCGGTTGATATTGGTGCTGTAGCGTGAGTGAAATTTATCAGAAAGTCTATGTGAAGGGGGAATGTACGTTGTCTTTTTTCACTTTATCAAAATGTCCTACTTTTATTGATACTTTTCCCCTTCTATGGTCTTACGAAACAAAGCAAAAAATCAAAACACAGAATCATGAAATTTCAGAGCCGGAATGGAGGCCACACAGCGAGGATCTTCTATGGGGCGGGACCTCAGTCGCAGAGGCGACGGTGTCCCCTGTGAAAGTCCTGTGAGGCGGGACCCAGTCTCGTGCATGCTCGTGTCCCCGCATGGGGCGTGGCACATGGCCGTCGCTCAGGGAGTGATCCTGGGGCAGGGGAACACCGCCTCCTGGTCCCTCTTCCTCGTCCTCGGACGGCGGTGCCCTCATTTGCTCTCCACGTGGGCTCGCTTGAAGTAGGGCTCCCCCTCCTCAAGTGTATGTGGCCCAGTGTGGCTTTCGACATCAGACAGCCCGGCGTCCACTACCGTGAGAGCCTGCCTCAGTTTCCTCCCTCAGTGCCGCTGCAGCTAGAACGACAGTGGCTGACGTTTGCTGAGCGCACGCACGTCCGGGCCCTGCGCGGGGTACTGTGCATGCATTCACACATCCGGGCCCTGCGCGGGGTACTGTGCATGCATTCACACGTCCGGGCCCTGCGCGGGGTACTGTGCATGCATTCACACGTCCGGGCCCTGCGCGGGGTACCGTGCATGCATTCACACGTTAGCCCCCCGGCAGCTCGAAGGCACGTGTGCACTCGTTGCTGTCCTTCTTGTTTCAGAAGCGAGGAAGCTGGGCGGCAGAGAGCTCAAGTGACTTGGCTGGGCGATGGTGAAGTCTGGCCCTAGAGCCATCCCCTTCACCTGTCCCCAGGCTTTCCCACCTCTCAGCCCAGCACCTGACACATTACACTCACTCGGTAAATGACGGGACAGGTTCGATGGTAAAGTTAAAACATTTGAACGACAAATCTACTGATAGTTCTCTTTGTGTTCTTACTTTGCTTCCATGCCCAAGAAGTTCTCCATCTAGAAATCAACTCTTTATTCCATGGAGAGTTATTTTGGTCTGTGCCATTCCTTGCAATTTAGAAGTCCAAGTTGAAAGCAAAGAGACCAAAGTTATACCATTTAATTGCATCTGAAGCCATTGTTAAGCCAGGTTGACCTTCAGGCTCTTGTTCTGGCCGTGCCTTGGACTCGTTGGCTCTCCCTCCTTCAATGGCCTGTTCTCGACCATCAGTCAGCACGCCCTTTAGCAAGGAAAGTCCTGTCGCTCCTCTGCTTACAGCCCCGCGGCGGCTCCCACCTTACCCAGAGCAAAAGCCGACGTACTTGCAGTGGGCTTCGGTACCCTCCGTGATCTGCACCCCCCATTGCTCCCCCCCTCTCCTGTGCTCTCTCTGCTCCAGCCATTAGCCTCCTTGCTGATTCCAGAAGATTCCAGCTCTGCTCCCGTCCTCCCCTGCCTCTGTGCCGACGATTCCACCTATCTGGATCCTCATTTTCCAGTCTTTGCTCAGAAGTCATCTTCTCAGTAAATACCATATTTAACATTGCGTCCTGCCCCGCTCGCAAATCCCCCTACCCTGCACATTTTAAAAACCATAACACATTTTGTCTTCCAACATACCACATATTTTACTTTAAAAAAATAAAGAACTTATTGTCTTCCTCTACTAGGAAGTGTTCTTTGTTAATCTCACTGATGTTCCCCCAGAAGGTGGCCGGCACATTTTAGGGAGTGGCCCATAAACATTTGCTGAATGAATGAATGAGTGAATGAGTGAAAGAAATGAAAGTGTTGCCTTGGTGAAGCCACTTTCTCTTCGGGCCTTTAAAAATAGAACCACAGAGCTGCTTGTCCTAGACGCAGTGTCATAGTTGTGTTGATGCGTCACTCATCCGTCCCGCCCCACCAGGGTGGGCATTCCTGGGGCCGGCAGCCCTGAGCTGGTGTTGAGAAGGCAGGTGGCCTGACATGGCTGGGTCTGGACACCTGCGTTCTCATCTCCTTTCTGACGAGGGAGTGCACTCTGTGCCAGCCCGTGCTCACGCGTCACAGACACCTGCCCAGTCTGCAGGTGTGTGGGGACAGCCCTGCCTGCTCCTCCTGCCTTCCTTCGGGCACATCCCTCCGGAGACTCTGTGCCATGCTGGTGGCGTCTCCCCCGCCAGCACGCAGCGCCGTTGGCCCTCAGCGCCACCGCAGCCAGCCCGGGCCCGTCGTTGCCGTGGATTTGTTTGCATGTTTCACCGCCATCTGTTCCCTATAGCATCCGAGCTTCAGATCTGGAAATACGAACCACCAGCTGCGCTATGGGTTTCAGTCGCTCGCTGTTTGTTTTGTATGCCAGTAACTAGTCTTTCAACTGTTAGAACCCCGTTCTGAGAGCCTAGCTCACTCTGGTTTTGTGCAGACGCCTTGGGCGATGATTGTAGCTGAATGAGCTAGTACCTAGGCATCTAACTGAACCGCGGGCTTGAGGAACTTCTCCCGCAGCTGTTCCTGTTCATGCTTTTATTCCAGTAGGTGACACTAAATCAGAAAATCGCTCCAGAAAGTTACCAGTATATGGTGACGCCACGTATAATGAGCTGGTAAATCAAGATTACTTATTTCGAGTGTGCTTATTTGCACTGTGATTAAGCTTACCGCTCTCCATGATAAATGGAGCAGCGTGTGAATCCGAGGTAAAGGGTGCGCTCGTGACCTACCCGCGTCTGCTGTGACTGCCGCCCTTCGTGGAGCGCCCGGCCTGCTCCCGGCACTGCGATTAAGCGGCTCACACACACTTTGTCTGAAATAGCAAGCTCGCTCTCGCTTCCGCTTTCCCCATGCCGTTCCTCCTTTCTGCTGTGGAACGTCTGGTACAGGCTTTCAGCACTTGTGCCTTTCGGTTGACGCATTCGTCACGAAGGTCATTCATGTTTACTTTAGCGGGTCATCTATTTCATGTCTGTCCATACGTGCAGGCCGTAGGCTGCATGAGATTGAAAGCTGTACCCCTAGTACCTGGCACTGCACCGGAAGTAGGATCAGCACTGTGTCTGCAGTGAGTGACGTAGTAAAGCTTCCACAGCCAGCACCATGAAGTGTATGCATATTATAATTTCTCTTTGCAGACGAGGATCATCCAGGTAGCAGCGGAGCCAGGATTCGATCCTGGACCGTTTCATCTTGCTCTTTCCTGACAAGCAGGGGCCGCTGGCATTCGTGACATCCTAATGAATTACTAATACAGCTAAAACACAGCACCCGAACCAAAGACCTGTGTTCGGACTGAGTCCAAATGCTTAGGAACATGAGGGGTTCTTATTTATTAAATGTTACCTAGAAAATATTTTCGTTCTCCAGCTTCTTCAGATGTTTCCAAAACATCTCTTTTTCTGCTTTAATCCAGACACGAATGTAATTTCGCTTTTTTTTTTTTCTTTTGAGGCGTCTGCAGGCCCTTCGGAGCCATCACTCAGAACGTCAGCTCACACCGGGCTGGGAGGGTGGGCCGCACAGCGTCCGACCCCAGGCCCCTCACCGGAACTCGCTTTACTGCCTCTTCAGAGGTCAGGGGACTGGGCTAGTTGAGGTCTGGCTGGTTGTTGCTCATGCACAAGAGGCTCTTCCGCCACCGCCCCTGCTCAGCCTGCTTTGGGCACCAGTGTGGACACCTGCCCCTTAGAGAGGGCTCCCGGTGGTCTGGGTGTCGAGGGGCTTCCTCGCGGGGGGCTGGCCGTATCGTAACGCTGTTCGTAAACTGTGTACTTTGGAAACATTTCTAGCGTTCAGAAGAGTTACAAGAATAGTATATCGAGCTCTGTACCCCTCACCTGCTTCCACCCCATTCGCTTCACCTTCGTCCTTGCGCACGTGACCGGTGCAGGTGTCCCTCAGAGATGGTGCGGGTTCGGTTCTGGGCCACCACAGGAAAGCAAGCCACGTGACTTTCGGTTTCCCAGTGCACATAAGTGTCCCGTTTACACTACACTGTAGTCTGTTCAGTGTGCAGTAGCTTTATGTCTAAAAAGTACATACCTTGATTAAAAAATACTTTATTGCTGAAAATGCTCACCATCACCTGGGCCGGTGGGAAAAATGGCATGGATGGACTTGCTCCACGCAGGGTTGCCACAGACCTTCAGTTTGAAAAATCGACCCTGACCCTTTACCTCTAAGAACAAAGGCAGCCTCCACGGCCGCAGTACGGTTGTCACACATGCTCCTCTGGAAGGGCCAGCGTTGCGTCCTTACCGGTCTTAACGCGTTCTCTTTCACGCAGTCCACTGTGCAGACGCTGTGACCAGCTCCCCAGAGAGGGAACATCGCTTATTTCTGGTGCCGCATCCTTACGAGCAGCGCTACAGCAGGTGTCCTGGTGTGTGAGCGTTTGCTCAGTACGTTTTTCGAGGAAGAATTTCTGGCCCGGGTGTAGCCGCATTTCCATGTTGGAGGAGGCCGTCCGCTTGCCCTTCGCGATAGCTGCACGGGTTTACACACCCCGCCGACAGAGACCGACGGCCGGTTCTTCTCCCTCGCTCTCGGTGCCGCCTCGTTTTTAGGTCTCCGCTAGCCCAGTGCGGGAACAAAGGCCCGTCACCATGGTTTACGTTTAACCTAGCGCAGGAGGACACGCGTGCGAGGACAGACGTCAGCAGGAGCGCTCCTCAAAGGAACGAGTTTGGCAAACGACTGGAGAAGGAAGACGTCCAGGCTTAGGAGCAGCCGGGGTCGGGGGGGCGTAGCACCCAACCGGTGCCCAAAGAAAGAGCGGCAGAGTCGGCGAAACAGGCGGCTCCTGCCTGGGGCCTTGCTGCGGGGGCGCTGTGCGGGCTGCGTGCCGCCTCTCCCTTGGCGTCCGCTCCCGTCGGGGCTCTCCCTGGCGGCCTCAGAGCTACGCTTGCACCCTTCAGTGTTGGCCCCAGTGGCACCCCAGCAGGCCTTCCTCCAGCACCCGGAGTGATGTTGCAGGCCCCTGCCACCGCTCGACACCCGCATGCTGGACCTCTTCCTTTGGTTGGTTGTGTTTTTCACCCCCTCACCAGACTCTGGTCTCCATGAGGATGGGAGTCCGATTTGTTTGTTGCTTTATTCCCAATTTTGTACTTAGAGCAGTGCCAGGCATGTTAGGTTTTCGGTATGTGTTTTTGTTATTATTATTATTATTAATTTCATTCATCATTATTGAAATTTCATTTGGCGAAGTAATGTAGCTTAGTAATTAAACTTGCACAGGTTGGGCCCCACTGGACCTGAGAGGAGCCTCCTGACTTTGGCTAAGTGACTTAACCTCTCTAAGCTTCCGTTCGTAAAGGTAGAATGGGCTTTGTAAGAACACCTCCTTATCGTATTGTGAGGATTAAAGGCCGGGCACACGGTGGCCACTCAAGAGGCTGTTATTGTTGTTTCCTAAGTTACGTAGACTAGGAGCCTCGAGTTATCTCTCCTGCTTCCATACAGCTCGTTCGAGGTGAGTGTGTATGTTTGTGCCTGTGTGCGTGCACCGGGGAATCTATTACACTGTGAATGAACCGGGCCACGCGCGTTCACAGGTACTTTGAAGAGCTGAAGTCTCAGCACAAGCAATTCCCACTTTTACCCATGACAGTCTGATATTTTATCATAAAGACCCGTTAGTAACTTTCTCCTGCCTTGAGCCTCTGTGTCATTAACCTGTGCTCATAGCCAGACAGGAGAAGGGTGACGGCCACAGTGGGTGCAGTGAGGCCCTCTCCCCGAATCCATGGTGTGCGTGGGAGGACCCTGCTGAGCTCACTGGATGGGGGAGAGTTGAGGAGACAGGGAGTGTGATGTCAAGTGGCTTTCCAGTAACATGTCAAAAACCCAGGCTGTCATTTTGAGATCCAGTTCTCCATCACGTGTTAATTGTAGCCATCTCTCAGACCTAGAAGGGAGAGGTAGCTTGTAATTTTTCTACAGACAACTCTGGAGAACATTTCTCAAGTTGCATCCTTGGACAGAGCACTGTGACGTTATCAAAGAGAAGGGCAGGCTTTGTCGGGAAACTAGTTCTGAGGGACACGAGAACCAGTGACCTTAGTGACCTTAAACTCTAAGTCCGATGTACTTGGTGATTTTATAACCTTGATTCGTCCACGAACACGTGTAAACGCACCTTCCTCTTCTCTCCTGAATCTAATGAAGGTAATCACTTGTTTTCTGTTTCACATCTGTTTATATTTATGAGAGCTAATGATATGTTGTGGCTTTAGGAAAGAAAGGGAAAATTCCTCCTGATTCTTGAGCTGAGGAGGGGCAGAGCAGTAAGCTGCATTCTCTATTCCCATATGTTTAAAAAAGATTGCACTGTTACTCATGATTGCACATCTGTTCATACGGGGTGCTGTGTTCCTGCTTCTGAGATTGGCAGTGTTCTATTATTAATAGTACTGATCACACATGCCTTGCATTTAATATAGAACATAAGAGGCTCACCTAGCATGAATGAAAAACCTCAAATTGAAAGCGTAGATGCTATAAAATTTTTAAAGAAGAGAATGTGTTATGGTTGAACTTTTGAAATAAAAATAGTGTGATTTTAATCGCCAAGTTATACATGTCCTTGGATTCTTGAGTGGGGAGGGGCCGGCGGGGGAGGGAGCACGTCTTCCTCTAACTTTTATGCCAGAGTAGAATCCAGTGGCTTTTACAGAACACCGAGGATCTAAGTTACAGTGACAAGAACGAACAGGTACAAAAGGCGCTTAAGGAGGCGGCCGTCCATTCCAGTATGAACCCGCCCGCTGCGGCGGTGACGGCGGAGACCGCAGAACATCGGAGATTCTGCACACAAGTGTGCGCGCGGAAATGCCACACTCGGATGGCATCCCACAGAGGGGTAACCTTTGATGATGAATTTTCGTGCCCTTTGTAGGGGCGTGGAAGGGGAGGCGGGTGGTACTTCACAAGACTCTAAATTTACCGAAGTTTTTCAAATTTAAATTTTCTTAGAAAAAATGTCAAATGCCTGCAGATCCAAAAATGCCTTTGCTGGCATTTTCATGGTGCTTTGCGAGCCCCACGTGGTGCGCAGGTGAAAAGCAAAGCGGTCGGTGTCTTTTCTTGGTGCCGTTTTGAATCTGAAGCCCTCCGCCAGACAGTGTCCCAGGAATCTTCATGATTTATATATTGTATGTGATCTCTTCTTCTTAAACATTGTTAGCCCGCGCCCTTTGCAGACAATGCCAGGTCAGACGCTGTCAGGGGAACTTCGGATTGCTTTCATAAGCGTGTAAAGAAATTCATTGTCCTCCAATCCAGAGGCGCCGTGGGCATTCTTAGGAGAGCGATGTGTTGGGGGAGACAAACCGCATGCAGGAGACTGCTTTCTGCCAGGGAATGACAAATGTTTGAGTGACAGTTTACTTCCGGTCCAGACCAGTCGGGAAGAAGAAAGTGTCCTGGCTACCTGTCAGGCTGCTGTAGACGCCTATTTAATTTGCCGGAGAGGTGACTTCTCAGAGCAGGAAGGCTTCTGAGATGCGTATTCCTTCACACTGGACAATTTATCACAGGCTAGAAAGAAGGCTTAGGCCCCGTCCGCGAGGAGCATGGCTTAACTGCAGACTCTGGGAGACGGGGCAGGAGAGGCCGGGAAGGAGGCCGGGTGAAGGAGAGCCCTTTGGGAGAGCCAGTGCAGCCAAGAGAACTGCCTCTGGCGATCCTGCGGGTTAGCTCTGCCCGCCAGGCCTGTCAGCTCCGCAGGTGGTTAAGATCTGCAGCTGATAACTTGTCCTGTACAAAATGCAAAATGCCCTTTAAAAGTGTCTTGTTCATCTTATCACTGAGGTCCTTAAAGAAAAGATTGACGTGAAACGGAGAAGAGAGACAGGTCTCTGGCAGAGCAGAAGCCATAACTATTCGCACCCTCTGTGTTTTGAAGTAACATTGATTGGGTGCTTGGGTTCAGCCCTTGCAGAAAGAAGAAAAAAAATCGAACGTGTAGGCTTGATACGTGGCTTTGCCAAATTATAGACCAAAGTTGGATTCAGAGCGCCATATCATTTCTCTTCAAAAAGTTTACTTTCCTGGTAAACACCAAACGAGAACCTATAAAAAGGAGCCTAAAAAAACTCTATGATTTTTATTTCACGAGGCATAGATTCTCACTCCGTCGCAGGTCTCCAGAATTTTCCCATTGTTTTTTCAATTTTTCAAGGTGGTTGCCACTGTGTCCTTTATGTTTAGGGTGGGTCCTTCGGGCCGGTGAGCTCACGGCAGCGCCGGTCCTACCGAGCCCAGCCTGCTTTGGGCACCGCTGGCACTGGGCAGATATGCGCCTCGCTCATCACACCGCCCTCGGATGGCAGTGCCCACCGGTGGGAATAGCTTTCGGCTCCTCATTCGTTCTCCAACCTGAGTCAATTTGCAGATTAACTGATGTGTGGGAGGAAAGGCATCTGCTATTGTAGAAACCTTTAACTGTTGCAGTAAAACTCGAAATAAAATTGTTACTGTAGTAAACTAATAGTCCCCAGGTGATGACGCGCATTTTGTAGTGTGCCAGGGCTTACGCTTTGAGGACCTGCTTACCTTTGAGGTTCTTTTATTTCCCAAGATACTTTTAATTCTCGTGAAAGGAGCACAGAAAGACAGATAGGTGATCCTGCAAGATTCAGAGCCAAAGCCGCGGTCCTCCGCTTTGGTTCCACACGCCCTTGCCGGAGGGAGCGGCCGTTCAGCTCTCCTAGCCATTTCTTCAGGTGCTTGCCTCCGTTTTTCTAAATCACCTCCTTAGACTGCTGTGCTAGATGTCATCCGTTGACCCCACTGTGGAAGATAAAGATTTAACTCTCCCATCCTACTTTCTCCCCATCGATTTGCTTCGATACTC
>NW_011888939.1:1031557-1035948 GCF_000151845.1 Pteropus vampyrus
CAGCGCGCTCTCTCTGGGGGTAAGCCCACAGAAATCATGGGAGCACACAGGAGATGGCGGCCATGTGCAGGGCAGGAGGAGGGGTCCTCACCCAAGCCCATCTGCCGGCACCTGGATCTTGGACTTGCAGCCTCCAGAAGTGTGAGAAGCAAGTGGCTGTTGATTCAGCCCCCAGGCCGCGATCCTCTGTTGCAGCATCCTGAGCTGACGAAGGCGGACGTGTGAAGCCTTTCGCTTCTCTCCCTGTCTGGAAAATCAGGACATGAGCCACCACCTTCAGTACAACAGGCCCTCGAATAACTCATTCCACTCAGAGTCGCTTCGTTCCAACGTCGGTGAGGTGCTGTAGGAGTCTGACTCCTGCTCGTATTAATTATCCTATGGTGAAACTGATTTCGTTGCCCGTTTCGCTGACAGTCACAGAACCTGCTGACGGTGAGTGAAGACTTACTATACCTCGCCTTTTCCGTGGGAAAAGCAGCCCATTGAAACCCACCTTTCTTGACCTCTGCGCCAACTGTAGCAGCAGTTCACACATGGCAGCCCGTGTACCTTAATCTTCAACTTTGGGACCATGCCCGTTTTCTTCCCCCTCAGGGCAGTGCAAAATGCAGCTCGCAGACCTATTTCATACTTTATTAAAACATCATTTCCCCCGCCTCGTTCCCAGATTTCTGTGCTTAATCATAGAAAGGCAGCTCGTTCAAATATACATTATTCTTGTTTAGAAAACGCTGTTGGCTTGTCTTCCTTCCCACCCCCTCCGTGTTGTGTAACGCTGCTTCTCTGAGGCAGTTCTTATTAAATATCATGATGTGCTCGTTGGAGGGTTATCCGTAAACCTAATTAACTCTCTGACAGTGTTTGAGGTAATTTTCTCCCAGTAATTTCGGGCTCTCTGGCCATGGTTTCACGTACTCTGGCCTGCGTCAGTTAGAGACCCGGTAAATACTTTTGAAATGCCAGTTGGTGATATATGGGCTTCTTTAACATTTCTTTGATTTATGTGCAGTGCTGTGGAAAAAGGCAAAGAAAGCAAATTATATGGCGAAAAATGTTGCCAATCTTCACTTTTTTACTCTTAGTTTTAAAAAGTACACTTATCAATCAAAGCTGATGGATTTTCTTTTTTATAAAGATTGAAAATTTAACTATTTGAAGGCTCTTGCAATGTATGTTCGCATCTGCTTAATCAAATGTAGTTTAGCACCAGAGCCGGGGACCAGGATTCTAAAAGCTCTCTCGGTCTCTCCTGTTTGTCCCTATCCTGCTCTCTCTGCCACTTTTCAGCGACATCTGCATGAAACAGTCAGGTTTTTTACAGGACTGGGAAAGCTGGAAGCCCCGAATGCTGGAGGCATATTGCAGATTCATCCCTGTTTGAAAGCCGGGATGCGTGAGGCGGCCAGCAGAGCCGCACCCTCATCCTAGCTGACCGTGACTCTGAAGCACATTCTTCTGGGTTCCAGGTAGAGACCGCCTTCTCGAATCAGTCAGTGAGTCAACAGACATCTTTGAGATGGAACTATGATTGTCTTCAGATTTTAGCGTGTCCCAGAGCTGCCTGGGGTGCGTCTTAAAATGTTGATTCCTGGGCTCTTCTGCACAAGCCCCGATGCAGCCGCTTTCAGTGGCACCCAGTACCCTGCATTTTTGGCAAACACTCTGTAGGTGATTCTGATACAGGTGACGCCTGTTCTGAAAACTGACCTGACGGCTGTAGCGCCTTTTGTACCACTCCCTGCTCGGTAACTTTCCTGACACCCCTCCCGATTGTCTGCCGAATAAAGCCCACGGAAGGTGTAAAAAGTCCATGGCACCTGGAAGTCATACAGATTTTTAATTCGTGTGGGCAGGGTGTGTGGGTCTGGCTGTGCACAGCTCCTGCAGTGCCTACAGGCCTCTTCCGAGTGTTTTCGTATTTATTCATTCATTTAGCAAGTGTTCATTGAGCCACCGCTCTGTGCCAAGCTCAGCTCTAGGTGTTGCAGCTTCGGCACTGACTAAGATAGCTGAAGTCTGTGTTCTAATGGAGCTTGATGTATTCCGGTGTGTGTGTGTGGGGGGGGAGGGTGTGCAGGAAAGTATGCACGAAACAAGCAAACAATATGTATCAAATGCCTAGTCAGGTTTGTTACTGTGATTAAGATGAAACACCATGACGAGACACAAAGCACCTGGAAGCTCCTGTAGGTTAGGTGGCCAGAGAAGGCCTCCTGAGCAGGTGAAGTTCAAGTTGAGACCTGCATGACAGGAAGTCGAGTCTGCAAAGACCAGAGTAAAGTGTGTCCCACAGCTAGTGGGAGGGGCCTAAGACAGGAGTGAGCTTGGGTGTCTGGGGGAAGGAGGCCACTGTGGTCCCAGGGGAGCGAGCTGGGGGCAGAGTGGCGGGGTCCTGCCAGGTGGGAGAGGGGGGAAGGGTCAGCTCTAGTCCGGCGTTGCGCTCCACCCTATGGCGCTGTAGACCGGCTGTGGCGCTCGATGGGGCATGGGTGCCTGAGTCGAAGGCTGCTGGCAGCTCCCCAGGTGCCGCCGGTGTGGGGTGCCGCCGGTGTGGGGTGCCGCTGGTGTGGGGGTGCTGCCAGCATGGGGTGCCGCCGGTCTGGGGGAGCCGCCAGCCTAGGGGTGCCACCGGCGTGGAGGTGCTGCCCAGCCCGCTACCCTCACCGCGCGGCACAGTTCACGGTTCCTCATCCAGAGCTTTTGGGGTCTGCCTGTGTTTTGAATTTTAGAATGATTTGGATTATTCCAAGGTAGTAAGTATGGCTCTTTTACCACATATTACATTAATTTCTCCAGCGGGGTCTGGGGCAGTACCCTGTCATTAAATACTGGGTAGTGAAATGTTAGACTAGTCACACTAAGTGAGATAAATTAAGATTTAAATAGACTCACATCAGCGCATGTCAGGTTTTGCTGCCACAGGAGTTTTGGCACCCACATTGATGAGAAAGCTTTTGACTTTCAGAACTTTTCATACATTTTTATATTGCAAAAAAAAAAAAAAAAATTATGGCTCTGCGCTGGCAGATTTTTGTCCCGTCCCCCGTTTCTGGGGTGCGAGACACCAGAAGGCACTAAGTGGGTGAGAAGGTGTGCGTGCACAGATTTGCACACTCACACAGCGGCAGGCGGAGTCCTGGAGGGGAGAGAGCAAGGGCGAGTCACGAGCAGTTGGGTGCAGTAGAGTTGGAAGAGGCAGCAGTGGACAGGGAGCCAGAAGCCCGGAGCCGTGGAGGGAGGGTGGCCGGGAGCCGTTGGCGCTGTTTACTGCACGGCGGCGGCTGGGTTCCCGTTTCCCACGAGGCCCGTGCGGACGTGTCTCCTGTTTTCTCCACTTTACACGGAGCCGCACAGCAGACCTTTATTGACGGAGTGTGACTGCTCGTGGCAACATGAAGAGGCCGAGCTGGGGACCCAGGGGAGGCAGTGGGTCTCCATCGTCCCCGCCGCCTCTTACGCGTGAAGGTGATTCAGAACCCAGATTTCTACCATGCTTTGACATTTAGTTACATATTCATCTGCCTTAGAAAAAACACAGTAAGTTCTGGAGAGGCCGGACAGTATAGCGGTGACACAGCAGGGACCGTGGAGCCACACTGTCCAGATTCCAGTTCTGCCCCACTCACTGGCTCTGTGACCTTGGGCAAGCCACTTGCCGTCTGTGCCTCAGTTCCTTCATCATAAAACAGAGGTAACCGTACCTCCCTCTTAGGGAGGTTGTGCAGGTTAATTGAATTAAAGTAACACACCTACTTCACACTGCACCTTATATCCATATGGGCTAGCATTATTGTTATTATTATTATTTTTTATTGTTATGCCAAGCACTGTTCAGGACACTGGGGATATAGCAGTGAGACCAGAGAGCTCTGTGGAGCTCTTCTCTGTTCCTCCGGAGCTTATGTTCTAGGCAGAGCCCGACCTTCGGAAAGCAGAGGACATGTCTTTGTGGATCCATCCATGTCTGGCACCATGCTCTACATCCATCAAGCCATCTCTTTCTCAGCAAATGTTTATTGAACATCCATGTAGGCCCCTCTGTTAGGGCTCTGGGGCTTGTAAAATTGTATGAGATAGTTCTGGCTCTCCGGGGCCTGTGGTTTAGAAGAAGAGTTAAGATAGATACACAGAAAAGTGAACTATAATGTACAGTGGTCAGCCTGTGAAAGATGTTTCAGAAAGGCTTCTGGGCTGGCTCGAACAAGGTTCAGCTTTTCTTACTGCCTGTGTGCTGGGTGCTTAAGGGAGAAGGCAGCCTATTTAGTATCGTGGGTGACAGGGAAACATTGCATGTGTTAAGTTACCTATTCTTATTTTCCCGCCCCTGGTCTCAAAGAAACTGACTTCCCACAGCTGGGACCTTCCTCTGGGTGGATGTGGTTGGTGAT
>NW_011888939.1:1035998-1059039 GCF_000151845.1 Pteropus vampyrus
GAAAGCAGAGGACATGTCTTTGTGGATCCATCCATGTCTGGCACCATGCTCTACATCCATCAAGCCATCTCTTTCTCAGCAAATGTTTATTGAACATCCATGTAGGCCCCTCTGTTAGGGCTCTGGGGCTTGTAAAATTGTATGAGATAGTTCTGGCTCTCCGGGGCCTGTGGTTTAGAAGAAGAGTTAAGATAGATACACAGAAAAGTGAACTATAATGTACAGTGGTCAGCCTGTGAAAGATGTTTCAGAAAGGCTTCTGGGCTGGCTCGAACAAGGTTCAGCTTTTCTTACCGCCTGTGTGCCGGGTGCTTAAGGGAGAAGGCAGCCTATTTAGTATCGTGGGTGACAGGGAAACATTGCATGTGTTAAGTTACCTATTCTTATTTTCCCGCCCCTGGTCTCAAAGAAACTGACTTCCCACAGCTGGGACCTTCCTCTGGGTGGATGTGGTTGGTGATAGCTTTGTTGTTGGTATTTCTTCTTGGACATTCATCGCTGGCTGCTGCCGATCCCCGTTTTGGTTGCTTGGCTCGCTCTTCATAGCAGAATTTGCATCGTTCGAGTAGGGATGCAAAGCCTCGTGGGAGAAAGTAACTTGCACATCAGAGCAGGGGCCCACCTCTCTGTTAGTCCGGCCATCCCCGTACACGCCCCTTCCTCAGGTTTAATCCATCCAGAAACAGGCGTATCTTTCACTGGTCCATCTCCTCTAATGGTTTTTTTTGTTGTGTTTTGTTTTTTTTTTTTGCGTTTGTATGTTTTGTTTCTGTCAGAAGCAAGGCCTTCTTCCAGTCATTGGCTCAGTCACCCCTGAGCTCGGTTTAATTGTGAATGGCTCAGCAACCTCAGTCTACTAATAACAATCATCGTTCACATTTATTATGTGTTTCGCGCCAGCCACTTCACTTGGCAGCACGTCCACGTCCTTCGCCCTCACCGACTCCAGGAACCGGAGCGTGGTTTTATCAGCAGAGTCTCAGATCACTTTCAGAGTCATCGCGGAATACTGAGAAGCAGTATTATCCCCAGGCAGAGAAGAGAACCGGGGCTCCGGAAAGCCGAGGAACTCACCCAGGGTCACGCAGTCAGTTAGGGAGTGTTACACCTGCGAGTTACACCCAGGACCCAGGCAGCTGCCCGCCTGCCTCTGCGCATTCTCTGAGGAGGAAGAGCAGAAAGCACGCCCAGGTCATGTGGATCGGCACACAGTTCACTCTGATGAAACAGACCCACCGCTAGTATGTTTGGCTTTTGCTTTGTTTCCTTACAAAAGAAAAGAAGTCACAGCCCCGTATTCTCCCACATAGGCCAACACCTGCTTTGCCGTCTCGTGCTTCCTGTGTAGACAGTCAGAACTTAAATGAACAGCCATCAGCAGCCCCGTGAAGAAGGAGACAAGAGCTCTGGGGGGCTGGGAAGAGACTTCGATCCTCCGGCGCTGCGTACTTTGTTGGCTGCATGAGAAACGCTCTGTAGCTTGATTGTTTAATACATCGAGGTTGAGCCAACTTCCTGGGCATTTAGGTTTATGTAGATTACAAAGAGCAGGCTCCGCAGTGTGCCAGAAGGAGCTTCCCGCAGACTCCGTGGCTTGCCTTCCGTTTGGAGGGCTCGCCGTGGCCCCACCGGCCTCACACGGCTGTCCTTGATTTTATTGGGATTAGAATTGGCCGAGAGGCGTCACCAGTGTGATGGATGCTCTTCCTCCGCTGTTCGAGCAGAGTCGAGTCGGGTTTCCTCCTCAACACAGCTGCTCATTCAGGAACCTCGTGGGTCCCTGATTTCCTTTTCTTCTCTACCCTCACCAGTTTATTGCCTGACGCCTTTAGAGTGACAGCATTTGATTAGAAGAAGATAATTGTGATTAGCTTTGCGAAAATTTCGCCTTTGCGTTGGAAGAGGCGAGTGTCTGGGCCAGTCACTCCTGATAATCACAAGGGCAGCTCCGCCTGCGTTTGCGGAGTGCTGGGCGCTGGGGTCCGGCCTCCGCACCTACCACGTCGCCTGCCTCCTGCGGCTGTTCTGCTGCTTCCCATCTAAAAGGAGGCTGAACACCTCCTCCCGTGGCGGCGTGGTCAGATGCGGAGGACAGGACGCGCTCATGAAGCCACCGACGGGAAAACAGCCTCGTCCCTGTGAGAGCAACATTCATTTTCCAGATCGGGCTGCCGAAGAAGCAGGCTCAGGGGACAAGTGGCACCCAGCAAGGCCCAGACGCGCTCGTGGTCGAGCTGGGCGGAACCCGGGCCTGAGAGACCGCAGGGCTCCTTCTCCCCACCGGGCTGCGCTGCCCCCCGAGTTTCAGCCTCCGCTCTTCGCGGCAGAGCGCGCGGGCAAGCAGTTGCTCCTTGGACCCACTTCCCACCCGCAGCTCTGAGCCTCCAGGCTTGACTCCGCCCGATCGCGAAGGGAAAAGGCGGCCGTTAAAAACGATCGATGAAAGGTGTGTCTTCCTGAATGCTCTCTCCCAGTTCCTGATTCCTGCTCTCCCGGGCCTCTAGACTAAGCTGCTGTCCCCTCGCGTCCCCTCGCGTGATTTTCAGTTTGTCTGACGTCACAGTTACTCATCTTTTCAGTCAGGGATCGCGTGGCTCCCTGCGTCCCTTCTCCTGCCTTCTGGGTTTTCCCTGGACCACCTTTCCTTCTTTCCTACCTCTTCCCACTTCACGTGCCAAGTAGGCAAGGGGCGGAGGGAAGGCTGATCACATCCCTGGTTTGCAGTCGATCGGCACGTGGCTTATGGAAGGAAGCAGAGGAAGCAGACAAGGGCTGCATAAAGCAGAAATTGTCATTTTGTGACATTGGATGAAAAGATTAAACTCTCCAGCTCAATCTAAACTGACTTTTACTATCCATAAAAGAAGCTAATAGTCCTAGTCATTTTAGGTTTATCAGGTTGGTAATTTGAAAAAATGTTTATTGGTTTCTTGACCGAAATCTTTTCAGTGGTAACTAGATAGGTGACTAATACTTAGCGTTCAGTGTCTAGGTTTGAGACGTAGAAGCATCCATTGGTTTTCATTTTACTCACTTCTCAGTTGAAAAGCCTCTGTTTTCTTTTTGGGGAAAGAATATCCAGGGATATATCTATTGTATGGGGCTATTCAGTTCTTCCTGTGCCTCCCTCCCCTATGCAGGTTTGGGCAGAAAAACAAAGTATCGCATGTCAATAAACGTCTGGTACCTGTTAGGCCGCTAGCATCCTACAAGGTTTCAGCTACTACCAGGCATCAAGCATCGCAGAGAGACCTTTCCCCACCCCCTCACCGACCGCCTTAATTAGAGACGCTTGGTGGGTAGTGAAATGTTTACACTTCGTAAGCACGTTTAAATTCTACCATTGTTGATTTTTATGTTAGGAAGTCAAGTTCAGACTGCATTTTCATAGAGAAATATTTATAACATTATATAATTTTAATGCTAGAAGGGGCCTTAGACATAATTGTAGCCTCACTTTAGACTGTCGATCCAGGCCTTAATTATGCATTTAAAAGCTAGTATTTGGCATTTCCGGTGGAAGTAGAAAGCTAATTCTAGGATGTGTCATTCTTTCCTGTTACTTTTGTCTTTGGTCAATAACAGAGAAAGGTCAAGTACGCATTGTTTTTGTTGGGTATTGAGTGTCGTGTGTAAATAGATCATTATTCTGGTGGTTCAAGCCTAGTCGGAGATAAGAACATGATGGCCCATGTGATGTAGACTTCTTCCTCAAATAGGAGCATGGCGAACAAGATTGCCGCTGTGTTGTCCCTCTTCAGAGGGCATGTTCTTGCTTGTTGTCACCATCCTTCTATAAACTGTTAGGATGCCTTCACTGGTGCATTGTCAGATTCCGCCTCGATCCTATTTATATTTCCTGCTTGCACCTGACATTCAGTTATTTTATATTAGTCTCAGGTGTACAGCAGACGGCCTGCACCTTCTTTAAGTGGCCAGGTGACCCTCCAACATGGCCTTTCTTTGCGATCCTGTGCATCGTTCTCTAGGACCATGTGGGACACTTGGGTTGAGAGCCTGGTATGGAACGCTGGGGCGGAGAACTGGGGACAGGGAAGCTCCAGGTGCTCGTGCCCCTTCCTGTCTTTTCTCTCCGTGTTCGCTGCTCGCCTTTTTGCTCTCTTTTGTCTTCTTTCTCTCTCCCTTGACACGTAGTCCCCACGGAGGTCACTTCCTCCATTTTTAGTCTCAGTCACACTTTGCCTTGTTAGCGAATCTGTTCCGAGATAGGAGTGATATCTCTTCCGGCTGATTGGCATCTTTGACGTACGGTGACATGCGTACAGCTGTGGTGTGAACAGGAGCAGTTGTGGAGAAAGGGCTATTAATAAAAGTGTGAGTTCTGGGGTGTTCCAGGGGAGCCGTTCTAACAGCCCCCAAACATTACAGATGTCTAAGAAAAGAAAGGACTGCTATTCATCCTCTCTGTTTCCTTCTTTGACAGTCTGTGAAGTCTGGACATTTGAGGATTTGTACATAGGAAAAAAGAAGCCCAAATGGCATTTAGCATGTAAATGATGCTGCCGTTGAGCGGGATGCTCGGCCCTAATTTGGTCTCCTGCTTTCATAGTAATTGAAAGGCCTGATGTCCAGCTTCCCAGTAGAGAACAAATAGGCAAATAAATTGGAGGCTTCCTTCTTATGGTTTATTGATGCTGTTTTGACCAAGTGAAAAGATCATTTACCCGTAAAAGCTCAAACCTAAGGTTGTTTTTCTTTTTCTTTTTTTTTTTTAAATACTGGCTATTTGAAAGAAGCGTTAGAAGATGAAAGGAAGAAAGAAGCTAATACCATTATCTAATATTTAGATAAAAACCCAAGCAAAACAATTAGATTTATGGTATTTTTCTGTAGCTGTTTTCCTTGGCACGGATACCAGGCAGGCTTGCTTGTTTTTCTCCTTAGAGTTATGTTCAAAAGAAGAACCGGAGCGTTATCATAATACATGGTTTTTTCTCATTAGCTGGAAACAAAACGTGTTTCAATAACGAGGGGCAAAGGTCTTTGCAACCCAAAGCGGTGATGAAATGTGCCTGGTTTTGCACAAATCTTGGTTCTAGTTGAAAGTTGATGGTTTAGGAGAAATATGACTGTACGAGAATCTCAAATTAGCCCCCCTACCCCCACTGTGCCACATACACACATCCCAGACATATGGGGTGTGGCTTGATCCACGTGTCACGTGTCCTCAGAGTGAGCCTGCGAGCTTGGGCATCTTCTGTTGCGTCTTGGAAGGATTTTCAACACACTCGAGCTTCGGTCAGTGACCCGAGGGGGAAGTGACACTACGTGGATAGTGGCCTTTCTTGTCGCTGTCATGATGATTACACAAATTCTCAAAGAGAGTACGTGACAACAGGTAATACCTGTGGGTTCTCCAGGACAGTAAGAGAACTTATAAGAACCCATTGGACCATGGCGTAATTGCCCCACCATAGAACAGTGTCGAAGCTGCTGGCAGGGTCAGATGTGTTACTGCTGAGTCTAGAGTTTAGATTTTTCGAGAGAGCAAAGGCCAGTTCCCCCGCTGAGAAAGATGCCGCACGCTTACTCCCCCGTGAAGAGGGCACGTGAGGGGGACCCCGGGGGGCCTACTTCCCGCTTATGACGTGTGTGGCTGTCACCTCTGTTAAGGTTGGCGTCACTTGTTGTGTGAAATGGCTTCTCTGGGGCTTTCCTCTGACACTAGAGTTCTGTGACTCGAGGTCGTCTGCGGGCAGCCCCTGCGGAAGCCGCTTCCTGCACTCGAGCCTGCCCTGGGGTCTGACATGCCCGCTTAGGGGCGGGTAGCGTAGGAGGAGGAGGGGATTCCGTCGTGGCTTTGTCACAACGGCGAGCACGTGCAGAGCAGTGCGTTTGCTTTTTGAAGAGGCCAGCCTTCAGAGCATTGTTTGATGAAGCCATTCCGTTCCCAGACTGGCTTCGGTGACAGGGCTGGCCAGGCCGCAGCACTTCCTCCAACCTGCCATTCCATGTCTCAGTCGACAGATTCCTCCGCATCGCCCGTCTGCAGTGCACTGTCCAGGACACTGTAGAGCATACAGAGTAATCAATGTCAGTACGTCTGCCTGGGTGGCCGGCTTCACTCCTGGATGAGAACTAACACAAGCCGCCTTCCCGGGTGTCGGGTCCCCTGCAGACAGGAGTTCTGCACTCGGAGACGGGAAACTGGCCAGGGGGCCTGGAGTGGGGGGTGGTGGGCTCCCCGCCTCTTGACCTCTTCTTCCCCTCCTGGGGGCCGTCTGGTCTAAGCTGGCTGGGTTCATGGTAACCTAGTTCTAGCACATTCTTCATCCAAAGGCTTTAGATACTAGAGGTATCAATGTGTCTTGCTAGTGTCCCTTACAAACTTATGTGTGATTATACGTAAAGGGATTTTCAAAAACAGAGGGAACCATCCCTTAAGGTTAAGGGACCCCCGCCCCCAGAAGCTTTGGTGAAGCCTTGAGAAGGAGATAATGATCTTTATAGTGGGAAGAGTCAAACCTTGATCGATTTCGCTTATAAGTTTTGAGATTTTTGAATGTCAGGCTTCCTAGCACGGGATCCAGGCCAGATGACGGATGGGCGGCTGCGGCCTGTGAGGAGCTGCCGGGCCGGGGACCCCAGGGAGGTTCCAGCATACACTGCAGCTTTCAAGCACTAGGCCTAATTGAAAGCCACTGGCTTAATTAATATATCGAATGTGATCAGTATGATGAATTTCCTTCTCTTCTCAAATTTCTGTCCATTGCAAAACAGACCCTTTATCTATTTTGGAGCAGGTAGAAGCATTTAGAACAATGTGGAAGACGAGGCATCATTACTCACCTGATTTTCTGAACCCAAGATTTAAGTCAGAAACTTTGCATTTGAATGCTGATTTTTTTTTATAATTTCTTTTTCTATCATTTCCTTCTCGTGTACATTATTTGTTATTTGAAGCATATTAAAGCTAATGGAATTTGGGTCAAAATAGTTTGGACTTCTTTAAAAAACGGATCTGTGAAGACTTCGGCTACCCAGGGAAAAGGTTTGTTAACTTGCTGTACAAGATTGTAGGGACGTTGCTTTACCACTTCGTGGCGAAACCAGACACCCGCGTCAGTCCCTTAGCAGCTCAGAGGGATCAGCCATGGGGGGTAGGTGGCCCCTGGAGAGGACGTAACGCGCATGCTCTGTAGAGAGGGACGTGGGACGTGGCAGGTCACACAGCTCTCGCTAGTCCCAGAGCACAGTGCTCTTCCAAGGCTCCCAGTGTGGCCATCAGGGTTCACCAGGACCCCACCTGACAGCGCTTGGCACTTTTGCATGTTTAATATTTACCAAAACAGTGTTACTTTAAAAATATTCAGGAAGCCAAGGTCTTCCTAATTCTAAGTGGCGTTCTTCTCAGATCATTATGAGTTGTCGAAATCTACCCACGTGTAGAGAAACTGGTAGACATAATTGATTAGAAAGGGCTCTAGGTTGAGAACTGACAGAAGAAGCCTAGGTCAGTCATAGGAAATAGAAGGTGGACGGTAACAGAGAGTGAGATTGGAACTGAGAGAAATGTCCTCAGAATCCAGAGAACTCCGAAATAGCCGTTACTACCGAGGGCCCCCAGCTCGCCACGGAAGCGCTCCCTTTCCCCACAGCCGTAGGATGTGGATGTTAAAAGAACAGATCGTTTTATTTCTCCCCCTTTCATTTTATCCTTGCTGGTTTGTGGAGAACTGATCTCGGATGGAAAAATCACATTAGAACTCTGATACGTCGCTTTCAGAAATAGAATTGTTTCCATGCCACAGACATTTGGAGTGAAGTATGTTTATTGAAATATATTTTTATAGAAAATATCACAGAACCTGGAATGGAAAACTTATGGCAGTGTTTTGGGGAGTGATACGTGCTTAATATTAATTGGCCGGTTAGCTCTGAACTCCCGTCTGCCGTCATAGAACCACTGGCTGAGTGGACTTTTTCCAAGATCTCAACTGTTTCATGGAACAGGGTATCTGGTGCTTTAATGGTGCGTAAATGCAGCAGGACAGGAGCTGCCTGTCAGCTTTATTAACTTTGACCTTTTCTCCCATTATAAAGATGGTTCGGTAAATATTTAATGGGCCCCTTATAGATCTTGACAGTCGGAGCAGAGTTCCTGGAAACCGGGATAAGTATACACGATTAACAGATGTCGCCTAATCACTGTGAGTCAGCTTTCAAGGGCAGGTTTTGAGTTTTGGGATGAGGGGTCCTTCCATCCCCCTGTGCTCTTAGGGGTGCGCTATACCTTAAGACTGTCCAAGATGGTAGAGGCTTTAAAGGAACCCTTTAAAAGACGGACAGACATCAGTCAGCAGGCATTTATTTCTGCTTGGTCTTTCTTTCTTTCGTTTGAGCAGAGGATCAAAGCGATGCCAGGTGGGCAGAATCACCCTGCCACTCTGCATAGTTAGCAGGACTCTTCCACTCAAAGAGTCAGCAGGGCTGGAACGGCTGAGTTTGCATGGACCCTAATCAGATACAAGGAAGAGGAGCCAAACAGAGAGCCAAGAGGGGACCCCTGCCAAGCTGTCTTTCCCTTTAATTCCATAAAGCCCCATGCATATTGCACTCATTGCAAATTCTGGTGGGGAAGATCGAAACCCAAGTAGCTGACATTTTGAAACATTGTCTTTCAAACTTGTACTGTCCCTTGCTTCCATTGATTTCCCATTTAAGAAATCTGTAGGAGAAAAACAAATTTGAGCAAAATTCATTGGTCTAAGATGAGTTGTTAAAGCCAAATGATGCCCCCCTCTTCCACCCTTCGCGGAGCTCCATTTTTATTATGAACGTGATATATCTCTGTCTCGTATCGTGAAGCCATCAGGCTCCCGCCGCAGATCGACCACGTGCGGCAAGAGGCTGTTAGAAGGCAACATGGATGCTCCAGACACAGGCGTTTGAGTCTTCCTGGGCCACCGGGTGTCTTCATTTTACAGCCGCTTTCAAGCAGCGGATCGTTTGGTTTGGTTTGGTTTGGTTTTGCTCTCGCTCTCTGTCCGTGTGCAGCCCACTGGCTTTGGGCGAGGCCATTCGTTTTTCAGAACATTACTGCCCTTTGCGTCCCGGGCCCAGCCCCTCCGAAACGGTGGCCACTAGCATAGTGTCATTACCATGAGCTGGAATGCAGCTGACTCTGCAGAGGAGCTCTATCCTTGGAAGAGCATTTCGCAAAGAAATTGATTCAGAGCGTCAGAATGAATGACTGTTTGTATGTTCACTTAATTCTAAATAAACGTTTGAAAGACCTCGCTTAATTTGAGAAGGGGGAAGAAACATACTGGATGTTATAAATGGTCTCAGTCCAAATTCTTAGCTTGGCATGTTCACATTTGAGTGTTTTATTTGCATCTGTTCAGAATTGGGATACCTTTCAAGGATCATTTTCTTGTAGAGAGATTGATGACAACTCTTGTGGTCTAAAATATACAAGTATGGGATTAAAAAAAGGAAGGTAGAAATGTCGAAACGGATAAAACGAGTGAGCATTGGTTGTATTTTAAAGCGGAAGATCCCAGTGGTAGGAGTTGGGCGTGGAGGATCGTCTAGAGCAGGGCCCAAGGGAGCTTTCTGCAGTGATGGAAACTCCCATGTCTTGATTGGGTGGCAGCTTTACAGGTGTATACATTACCAAAACTCGTCAAACTGTATATTTGAAACACGTGCATTTTATTTTATGTAAATTATAACTCAAAGTGGATTTTTTAAAAAAAGGAAGCCCTGTTTGGTTTAGAATTAGGCAGTATTATTTCTCATTTTCAGGAGAGAAATTGAGGTCTAGAGAAGTAAAGTGACGTGTCCCAGGTAACCTGGAAGCTCAGCGGTCTGTCCAGAACGGAGCGGAGGAAGGCGGCCGCGAGCCCGTTGAAGGCCTGCCGCTTCCTTGCCTCGCTGTAGCCCAGTAGCTCCATCCCCTTCTCTCCAGCGAGCCTGTGCCCACGCGTATACTTCGCTGTCAAATACACTTGTGAACTTAACGGTCGGCGCTGCCTAGGCTCCTGGTTCTCTGCATCAGGACGAGACAGGAGCAAGAGTTCCCGGATCACTTCCTCTAGGAGGACACCCTCTGGGTCTCCTTCTAAAAAAATGGCACAGGCTTTCAAACCACTTACACAGAGCATATGCGAATAGTGATGAAAAGTAAAAATTACTCAAATTCCACTGCTCGGAAATGCACTGCCAACATTTTAGAGAACAGTTTTTTAAGTGTCTCTCCCTACAGTCTAACCTGTTTGGGTTCTTCCCCTCCCAGTTCAACGGAATGACGTTGTAAAGTCCTTGCTGTCTTTTAACCAACGTCCCAGTTACTGTCCTTTCTAGTCCTTCATTGTGCGGCGCCGTGGTGAGCGTCCTCATTCGTGCTTCTTTCGCTGTTTGTCTGTCCCCTTATGAACACAGTCCTTGACGCAAAATGTGAACAGCTGTATTTGAAACGGTTTAAACTGTTCTAAAGGGGCAAGACGTAGCGAGTGTCGATAGCCTCGCCCGCCGCGCTGCTCCCACCGGACCTCATTTTCCTGGCCCTGTGTGGCGTCTTTCTCCACAGCTGCAGTACCACGCCGGCCTGGCTTCCGGCCTCCTGAACCAGCAGTCGCTGAAACGCTCCGCCAACCAGATGGGGGTGTCCGCCAAGCGCCGGCCGAAGGCTCAGCCCACCACCCTGGTCCTGCCGCCGCAGTGAGTAGCGGGCTTGACCGGTGCTTGCGTCTCGGGCGATCTCTGTCTTGTGCTTAGGTTTTTGGCCAATGGAAAGGGATTTTTGCAAAGTTGTTTCTTTCTTTTTACGAAGGTGTCTGTTAAGATTAGAAACCAAGCATGTAGGTCACTTTTTTCGTACAGGTCTTAAATGAAGCCGTTAAACGCCGTTCATGGTTTACGTATGTTGTGTGGGACTTTTCCACCTAGGGTTTTAAGATGCTCGTAGCTCATTTTTGTTCCCTTGGCACGTTCCCACAGGCGGAGGGTAAGTACGGTGGGCCTCGTTTTACTGACGGGGCAGCCGAGGAGCGCGTTCCGGTCAGCCGCGGGCCACAGCCGCAGAGCTGCCGTTAGAATCAGTGCGAGGCTCACTTGTCCTTTTTGAAAATGGTCATCTATGTGCTTTCGTTTTTCCCAGTAAGAGAGAGAACTGTGAGGGTCATAAAATGTGCAGCTTGCTACGTTTTCCACAGGTGGACACCTGCATGGAGCTCCACCCGGGTTGCGCCCCAGGGCCCCTTCCCGAGTCCCGTGGGGCGCCTCCCGTTGTTCCCGCCCACATAGCGCCGCCTCCCCTTCCCAGTTCACTACTCCGACTTCGAACAATCAGTTTTACCTGTTCTTGAACTTCATGTAAATGGAATCACACAATATGTAATCTTTTGTATCCGCCTTTTTCCACTCAGCATGTATCCGTTGGGTTCATCCAGGTGGTGATGTTTTCCGTTGCGGTGGAGTCTCCCTTCTAAGATGCCCCAGATGATTCAGTCGATTGCCCATTGGGCTGTTTTGTGCTCGAAGCCCTGGCAGATGAGGACCGCGGCCCCCTTGGCGACGCGGAGCCAGGGGCATGAGCGCCGCGGTCTTTGCGGGCCGCTCTCCTGTCTGCGCACACGCCTGAGAGGGTCGTCAGACTTACTCAGCCCCAGCCCGTCCTGCCGCCTGTTCCGCCCTCCTTCATGTGCATCCTCCGTCACACGCCATGTTTCAAACGTTCCAGTCCGGAGGAGCGTTCGCAGACGAGGCTCAGTTGTTTGCCTTCATTTATTTTCTGTTTGATTAGTAAATATTTAGCGTACCTACTGTCTGCCAGGCCCTGGCCTCGGCTCTGGGGATACAGTCACAGGCAGGACAGACGTGGTCCCATCTTCCCGAAGCTTTTCGTTTACTGGGGGATAGAGACCAGAAAAAGCACCTCTAAACCAATGAGTAAATGCAGTAGCTTCTGGATACGATTAGTGCTCAGGAAGCGAACACGTGGGGTGGCCAGGAGTGGCGGCCACCGTTTAAATCGGGGGGTCTGCGAAGGCCTCGCCAAGGAGATGACATAGGCGGAAACTCAGAGAATGAGGAGGAGAAAGGCCAGGGAGACGCTGGGAGGTCTCAGGGTGACCGGGGGCCTTCTCTCCTGCTGGAGGACACCCTTAGACCACCATTTCTGTGATTTCTCGGGGCTTCTTCACAGTGAAGATTTGCTTCCGGGTTAGACTGAACGTAACCAGCCAGTCTCCAGCAAGTGCTTTGTCTGCTGCCTGCACAGGTGCCATCTCTTTCAGAGTCTGCAGGGACAGCTTCTTTGAGTGATGCAAGACAGAGTTTTCACTCGTTGGCAGAAAGCTTCTTAATGAACACGAGTCTCTTTGTTGTTTCTCACGTGTCGATGTGGTGAGTCTGCAGATCTCAACTCTCAGCTCTCAGAAGTCTAATGGGCTTCGTAACTTGTCAGTTTCCCTGCACGGATTGTCTGCCGAGGCAAGGCGTTTGGCAAGAAGTGAAAGACTTTCTAATGGTCCCACAAGACGAGAGCCAAAAAAGTGTGTGTTGCTAACTCTCTCTTGACAAAAGTCAGTTCTTAGTCCATCTGTTCACCATTTGTTAATTTGCATTGGCTTGAAACCTGTTTACAGGTGACATGCTATTATGAGGACACTTAGAAACTATTTTAAGCACCGAGGCAATCAACAGACTCTGTGCTCATGCCAAAAAAAAAAAAAAAAAGAGGTGTTCACAACTGTCATTATAAATTTATAATAACTCACTCAAAATGCTCAGTTTCAAAGAGAAAAGTGGTTACTGCATCCTAAGAATACACCGTCGAAATGATTTCCTATACTTTCCGTAGCCTGTTGACTGTGAAAATTGACTGCTGCCTCTTCACATCATTGAGCTTTTTGGTCTTCGTTATCCTGGAACCCCTTTATAGAACTGCTGTTCAGGAGGCAGGATCTATATCCCTAAAGGTCATCGTTTGCGGTTTTATTGAGCACCTACTGTGTGCCGCTAATGGTGTTAGATGTCAGGGATAGAAGCCCAATAATGCATAGCCACTGTTTTAATTGGAATATAAAAATTTTTAATTAAAATGTAGGACACTAGTAATATACATTTTGTAGATTTTGGGGAAAAAAAGTTAAAAAAAATACTATCATCCTGAGAAAGTTATTGTTAAGGTTTTGATGGATACTGTTCAGACTTTTTATGCATAGGCAACACATAATTTTTAAAACAAAAAACAACCTCCAAAAAGGATTTTATTGTCATATTCTGTATCACATCCCGACATTTAGTGAAATAATTGTTAGATTTTTAAGGTAGTATAATTCGATCTATGGAGTATTTAAAGCTGTATATTAGTCACGTTAGGATTGTAATTAGAACACTAATTACAAAATGTTTATTGTAAGAATGGCATAACCATAAAATCACTTTGTCATTAAGAAAATCCCCTGAAGTCCCTGATGAAACCACGTGAAACTCCTCCAAGGCTGCTGCATTAGTTATCGATCGCTGCGTAACAGCTGGCCCCAGACTCAGTGTGTAACAGCAGCAAACACAGTCCCTCACCTGTTCTGCGCATCAGGTATCCGGAGCGGCTCGCGGGGCGGCTCTGGCTCAGAGTCTCTCCTAGTTTGCTGTCTGGGATCAGCCCGGGCTGCAGTCATCTGAAGGCTGGACTGGGGTCCAAAGGTCACTTCCAAGGTGGCTCACTCACGGCGGACAGGTTGGTGCTGGCTGTTGGTGGAGGTCGTCAGCTCCTCTCCACAGGGTGCTGGAGTGTTCTCATGACTTGCAGGTGACTTCTTTCCGAGCAAGTGATCCAAGAGAATGACAACCTGGCAGAGCTTCTCCTCGAGCGATCTCGCCTCAGAAGACCAGTCGCGTCAATCCCACCCCATTCTCTGCGGTGAAATGAGTCACTAAGTCCGACTGCCGTTCAGGGGGAGGGGACGAGACTCCCTCTTGAAGGAAGGAGTGTCAAAGAACCTGCGGACATATTGAAACCAGCACAGTTGTCCGCGAGAGACGTTGCACAGAGAGCAGGGTGGCCGAGCCCGTGAGCCCCGTTCCGCTATTATTCAGCAGATACTTAGCCAGGGCCTCAAGTGTCGGTCCTCTGTGCTGTGCCAGGGACTCGTTGCCAAATAAGATGTGGTTTGGCTTTCAGGAAGCTCCAAGGAAGCCAGAGCAAAGAGGTAGTAGGGAATCACCGTCAGGTGTGCCCAGCCCCAGTGGCGTGACACCAGCGTGCCCGCGAGGCCACAGGCAGGGCGCGGAGAGATGTCCGCTTAGGAGGCCCAGCCAGACTCCGCCGAGTGTCCCCGCTGCCAGCTGTGAGGGGCGCAGGCGTGGCTTTAGTAAGAGGGCCGGGTGCTTTCGTGCACAGGCTCGTAGGGTTCTGAGGAGAGGTTTTATTTCTAAACTGGGGAGGGAGCCAGTGCAGGGCCAGTGGCTGCGCCCCTCACCCCCACTCCTCCGGCCCTCCGTGCGTCCGTCAGCGCAGTGATGGATGGGTTTCTGCACTGGCTTCTGTCAGCAGTTGCATGGCAGTGAGGCCACGCCGAAAGCCCTGGCTCTGCCTAAGCATGCTGAGACCACAGGCCCGGCAGGAATGCAGGGGATTTGTCGTGTGTTTGTTTTTAAAATGCAGTTGGCTTTAGCAGTAGTGGTCTTTGAAGACTCGGATTCCCGCCCCCCGAGTTCTGCGGGATCAGTGATCCGTGGGATTAATGATTCATATCCGTGTCCCCTCCAGAGAAGCTTGTAGGAAGATGGAGATGTACACGATGGGTGAGCTCTTATCACGTGCTTGCTGTCAGAGGCCGCTCAGGAGGCAGCCTCGCTCCCGTGACCCCCGAGGGCTCACGTCGAGTCTTTGCAGAAGGGGCGCTGTCGTTGCCGTGGAGGAGCCGTGGGCCCTGGTGCTGGGCGCACGTCGTTGGGCTTTTGACCCTGGTAGGATTGCGATCGGTCTGGAAAATGGCTGTCTTGTTGGATTGGTCTACAATTCCGTATCGAGATATCTTTGTATTTAATATGTCAGGTGTAGCCATGTGTACTTGTGCCCTCTTGACAGCAGTCTGAACCTTACGACGCATCGTTCAGTGTACTTTCGCGTTAACACAGGATATTGGTGTTAATGAACGTGGCCACGTTGACTGTCCCGGGACTCCTGGGTTTCGGCTGCTCCTCCTGCCGAAACGCGGGCTTCCGGTGGTGGCAGGGGTGGGGACGCTTCCGTGTTCTTACCCTGCACACATAGATCACATTTGCGTTTGAGAGAATAAAAATGAATTATTTTACAGAAAGGTTATTTTTTTAAAATATTACCCTCATCCCCAGAAGTTGTGTAGACAGGCAGTTTCTTTTATATCACGTTACCTTGTGAAAAGGTCTTCCTGCTGAATTAAGGGCATGTCTCCTGTCCTGAGCACCTTCTGTCTAATCACCTGGACGTGCTGTGCATGCGTCCAGCCAAAAACAGCCCTTCCGCTTGCTGGCTAGGTCCAGTCCCCGCTCACCTGCCAGGGCCCGCTTCGCCGCTGGCCTGTTTTCTCTCTCCTACGCCGTCAGCGTTCCCGGATTACGCCTGGCAGGGTGCAGACACGCTCACCCCGAAAACCATCTCCCGTAAGGGGCCCAGCTCATAATCCCACGTCTCCTTCCAGCGCCCGCCTCCCTCCGTCCTCTACAGCAAACCCCCTGAAGGAGCCGGCCGTCCTCGGTCCCCACTCCTCGACCACCACAGGCGACCGCGGGCTGGTGTCTGCCCCGCACCTGCTTCCGCCTCTGCCGGGACTCCACAGCGACGGCGTCGTGCAGAACGTGGTTTCCTTCTGGCTGCTTCCGCTCAGCGTGGCGGCTCGGAGATTCATTCATGTCGTTCCGTTCTGTCATGACCAGTGTTCCTTGGTATTCTTTGGAGCCGACTGGCGACACTTTCTCAGCATTTTTCATGTTTCAGTATCGTCTGATACCTTCGAGAGTGCAGGGCGCCTTCACTTCCTGCTCCTGTCCGTGGACGACCTACGTCAGATTCGAGGAGCAGCCGCAGCCGCCACCCGCGCAGCGCAGTGACAGTGTGCAGGGACAGGCGCTGCTGGTAAGCAGTGCCACGAGCCCGAGGTGACGGGCAGCGACACGACGCGCACCTGGGTTCCAGTGCTCAAGCAGCAGGCTGCCTTCAGCATGGCCACCGGTGTGGCTCCGTGAGTGACCGGAAGAGGCCAGCTTTCTGCCGCCGCCCCGCACACCGAGTCCCAAGGCCACCAGTTTGCACTAGCACACGGCCTCGTGCGGATGGCTGCACTCTTTCCACGGCGGGCGCTCAGTGCTGCTTCTCCCCGGGAAAGGCAGAGGCTCATGTTGTCTTATACCTAACGTGAAACCAGCAGGAAGCACGGCGAGCGGAGCGGTGACATAAATCTGTCCTGGGAGATCGTGACGGATGGCGCTGAGAGCGTACGTGGTCATCGACGTTTAAACCCAGCAAGGCACATTCTTGACAGGACGAAGCACTCGAAACCCAGAGCCTCTTCTCGTGGCTTCCTGGCCGTTACGCCTTCTCTCTCCTGCTGCGGATCTTCAGGACCTTCTCTGCGAGAGACTTCCCTCAGCCACACAGACGTGAAACTCCAGGTCTCTGTGACTGCTGTGCTGTCACACAAGCCTTGATGTAGATGTCGTTTGAATAGTGACTGTGAATGTGCTTGCTTGCAGTGACACAGTTTTCTTCTTGATGACTCGGGCTTGGCCGTGCCTCCTGAGGACCTTGGTATTTTGTTGAGGGCAGAATTTGTTATGTGTTGATAAGTCGATCTTAAATTCTTCAACTTAGACGGTGATAGAAGCCTCGAACAAGATTACTTGGCGTCTCTTTCCCCTGGGGTTCAGTTTGCCTCTGAGCAAAGTAACAGCGAGGCAGCCACGAATGGGGAGCAGACTGGTTCATGGCCGCGAGCTGTCATAGTACCGAGCATCCCTTTTTCCAGGGGGGCTCGTGGCCCAGGCTGACGCGCCCCGAGCTTGTGCTGGGGAGCGGAGCGAGTGCGTTGCCTGTACTGAGTGTCCCCGACAGGAAACAGAGAACTTTGCAGCTGTAAGTTTCCTGCGTTTCAGAAAAAGTCATCAAAACTTGAACAGAAGTTCACTAAATCCTTCTTTCCCTATTGGCAAGTATTAAGTAACAATATTCATTAAATACCACTGAGAGGCTATGTAATAAAGAAATAATCCTTGGCCTTGGTGGCTATCACTCTCCAGAAGAGTCGAAATTGAGAATATAATTAAAGATGAAAACATTGTTTGCATTCTAGAACATGGAGGACTCTCTCTCCATCGTGGGATCACATTAATAAGGAAGAGATCAGTCTCCAATAAGCGCCACGGCAGAAGCTCATTTATTAGCATCGGCCCCAGTTAAGCTGTCTGACTCAGTACGTCTCTCATCTTTTTCCTGCAAGACTGGAGTTGCCTCCAGGAATAGTGAGGGGTACCAGGCTTCGCTGAAAAACTTACCAAACCGATTCAGGGTCCCGAGTTTGGATGGGAATGTTCGTACAGCAAGGGTCAGCTGTACGTGGCACTTCAGCCCTGTAAATTCATTTTATCTCTGTTGCGTCAGCGGACTGATCCTTCATCTCTTCGTGTTAGCCTGTTTTCCGGGCAAGGTTAAAGGGTCGTAGGCACTAGCACACCTGGCTCCTTTAAGGTTTTATCACTGGGGCTGGGAGAGGGGTGAGCACACTATAAAATGTCAGGCCGTCTTGACCGTGACAGAGAGAAACCCTTTGTGGTCAGACACCTGATATTCAGGGCTCCTCGAAGCCGGCCCGCCCTGCCCACCTCACAGCGAGGTCAGGGAGGAGCCCAGGGCCCTGCCGACTGGGCCGAGGCCAAGGGCAGAATGATCTTCTGCGTCATCTCCGCTGGTGCTCGCCCTCCTTGCTCTTTTAGGGTGTCTCATTTCAGGACTCGAAGAAGACAGTAAGAGTTTTTGAAATGTCTTTTTGTATGTGTTTACGTGCTCCTTGTTTTTGGCGGGTAGAGAAGGAAGGTGGCTCTCTCAGTCTGTCACTGACTGGGGAAGGCAGACTGTGGTTCGGTGACTGGGCAGAAAAATTCTTCAGCTCCTGACGCCCGTAAGCCTTGCATCTGGTCACTCTTCCTTGGCCTTCGCGACCGTCTGCCTTGTGTTCTGGGTAGACTGGAAGCTCACAGGGACCAGGGCTCTCTGTGTCCCCTTTGCTGCCTAACCTCGGCTGGATGCACGAGTCCTGAGGGCTAGCCTCGGCCATGGGGCTCACGCGGATGCACATGCTCACACGCACATGCTCACACGCACATGCACACACACACATCATGGCTGGTGAGGCGGAGAACATCTTGTAACATGCTGGACTTGTGTTCGTACTGCTCCTGGCTCTCAGTAAACTGGGTGTTTGAACACCCGGGACCTGGGTCTGTTTGGACAGATGGACATGCCTGTCATCGGAGTTGCAGTCTGGCCCTCAGGGGAGGCCGGAGAGGACTGGATCCAGACCTCTGGCAGGAAGCGGCCCAGAGGCCGGGCAGAGGCCTCGCAGTTGCCCGCAAGGAGCCGCACGCCCGGGCCTGATAGGTGCAAAGTGGCATATTAATAAGATTAATCAAGTAGCGGAATGCAGATAAATAAGGTCGTCCTTTGTAGCTGTTTAAAAAATAATTGGTTCATGTTACTTTAATCCCTTCTCTTTGGGCAGGAGGAAAATCTCTGGGAGAAATAAGGGAGGAATCCCTCATAAATATTAATGTAATAATCTGTCTATGGAGAATACATATAGGGACATTTTGTTTTAAATGTTCTATGTCGTTGTGCTTCATTAGCATATGTGTTGTATAAAGATCCTTTTCTCCCCTTGAGAGAAGCATATTTAGTTCTACTAATAGTCGCACTCTGGAATCTGTAGCTTGTCAGCTTGTCATACTTTAGAGGGACAGGAGAACTTTTCTGCTCTTCTGCTTCAACCGGAGGGGTTCCTTGTGTGCACCCACACTCAGAAGTGCTGGCCCCTGGCAGGAAGCCAGAAGGAGGTCCTAGATCTGTCATATTTTCTGGACCCTCCCTCTGGCCCTTTGCTCCCTGTGTCTGTGTATTTATACTAGTCACTCTGCAAGCATTTGTTTATGTCCAGGTCCGGTGTGTGCTCGATCAAGCTGGGAACCCACAGGCGCTAAGTACTGCTGTCCATAATGGATGAGAAGGCTAACGAGTTCCGTTTGGAGCATCACTTCAAGGTGCTCATGGCCTTGGGTGAAATGATATGGATTCGATTTGCTCTCAAATGCTCCAGCCTCCCCCTTCTCCAGAGTGTTAGAGACGGAGGATACGATACAAATAGTTGCTAATTGTTGAAACTGGATGATGAGAACATAATATGTTGATGAACTCATTATACTGTTTTATCTACTTCTGTGTATATTTGAAGTTTTTCACAGTAAAGTGTTTTTAAAAATATGAGTCTGGAGCTTGGATCGTTGTTGAAGAAACAGTTTTGGTAATATGCAGTGTGGGGATGATGAGAGGGGTCTCGGGAGTGGGTGGCATCTGCCAGGGGCGTGGCAGGTGACCAGAGGTGGGCACGCGGGGGCGGGGCGGGGGTGGCGGTGGAGCCCTCTGCCCTGCCCTGTGCCCTGTGCCCTGCCTAGCACGTGGCACTTCAGCCCCTTACTCTCTGGTTCTGGTCCTGGCCTCACTCTCAGCTGATCTGTCCTATATTTGTCTCAGACCCGTCTGACATAGTCTACAATTTAAAACTCGGTGTCTTCCATACATGTCGAATCAAAGAGAAATTGTGTAAAATAGAAAGCACGATAAAGAACCTGGCCATTAAGCACTGCGTCGAATGTGGCAGCCTGCAGAATCAGGTTAAAAATTATGTTTCATTGCATCCTCTAATTGCATTTCTCTTTTATGGGGCGATTTTATCCAGGAAGACAGCTGTCTAGTGTGGTTATTACATCACTGGCCATTATTGGGCAAAGGAAGCAAAGAGATGGGTGGTTGTGTAGTATAGCTCATCAGATAGAAGCTGGGTCTTTTTTTTTTAATCCCTTTTTGCATAACAAAGAGAGCTTCAGAATTGTTAGTATTTCACACTAAGCCATTTCCACCGCCGCTGGTTGTGAGTGAAACTCTCTAGACTCTTTCTGTTCTTTTCCTGGAATGGAAAGTAACTCGGTTGGTCTTTTGATGTGTCTCTCTTTCTTTCTCTGCCCTGTAGGTTATTAGCAACCCATAGATTTTGGCCCAGAAAGTCACTATTTTGAGTCTAAGTAATCAAGAAGCAGTGAGCCAGTTTCTGTGTTCCCCTGTGCTGAAAACTGTTCCTAACGAGTACAGTGACCTCAGTAATGTGACCTCGGTAACATGAGGACAGCCGTGCGTAGGAAATGGCTTTGTCTCTTAGCTGAGTCTGTTACAGCAGAATGGATTTTGATCTGGTGGCAGCAGTCACTCCAATAGTCCTAGTTCATGGTAGACACACAGAAATTTTTAATAATAAAACAGATGATACTTATTTTTAGCTTCCCGAGACGGTAGGTGCATCACATCTGCATGGTTGCTCAGCATGGGAAGAGCTGGTGGTTGTCTTTCTGTCTCGAGGCAGTGTCTCCACGCGGGTAAGCTCTCAGCTCAGGGCCAGCTGGTTCTTAGTCAGCTGTCAAAGTCAGTCCTCACTCTGCAGACAGTCTCACAGCAGGTGGTAGTGGACTAGAAGGGGTTCAAGCAGCCAGACGTGGGGACCGGGCCCTGCTCCACAGGTGACCCCCAGCCTTGGCCGCACCTTCGAATCCTATGGGAGCCCTTCTCGGGGAGAGGCCCAGCCATCCGTGTTTTCAGACAGCTCCCAGCATGCCTCCAGTTCGCATCCGGGGTTCAGAACCGCTGCTTCAGGAGGGGTGCAGGGAACACTGCAGGGAGGAGCTACGAGCGGGGCGACTGTCGTGGGGAAAGCTCGGCAGAGCTCCTTTGCCCAGGGCCCCAGACGGGAACCTGCTGGAATATGAGCCTCAGACGCAGGCGGAGCCTCACCTGGCTGCTTCCCCGTCAGCTCCCAGATGCATCGTGTCGTCAGTACCAATCATT
Source organism: Pteropus vampyrus (assembly GCF_000151845.1). Classification (NCBI taxonomy): domain Eukaryota; kingdom Metazoa; phylum Chordata; class Mammalia; order Chiroptera; family Pteropodidae; genus Pteropus; species Pteropus vampyrus. The sequence goes on from NW_011888939.1 coordinate 1,057,111, forward strand.
TCTCTGACCAGTTTTAGCTTGTGTCCCTTGGGGCCCCTGAAAAAGACGGTCTGGTGATAGTTTACTTTTTAACTTTGAATATATTTTTATTTCATATTAGTGGTTTGGTCCTTCTAGTTAAATTACTGTCTATAGCTCAGCATGATGGACACTCGTGTAAGTCAGTAGTACACAGTTTAGTTCATTGCGGATTTGACGTGTGGTCTTTTTCTTTATTGTACATGTTTAAAGTGTATGAAATTTGACATATGCCTTCATCACCTTACCATAATCAAGATAATAAACATATTCATCACCCCAAAAGTTTTCTCATGCCTCTTTGTCATCCTGCTCACTCCACGTCTCCATCCCCAGATAACCCCTGGGCTGCTTTTTGTCACTATAAGTTTGTATTTTTTAGAAGTTTATGTAAATGGAATCATACAGTAGATACTCTTTTTTTAACACGGCCTTTTTACTCAGTGTAATTATGTTGCGATTCATCTATATTGTTGCATGCATCGGTGGACCATTTCTTTTTATTGCTGCATAGTTAGTAGTCCCTTGAATGGAAATACCACAGTGTGTTTATCCATTTGTCTGCTGCAGGACGTTTGGCTTGCTTCTGGTTTTTGGCCATCGCAAAGAAAGCCAGTGTACGCATGCACGGACAAGTTTTCGTATGGACGTACGCTTTCGTTTCTCTTGGGTAAACACATAGGCATACATTATCTAGGTCATATGACAGGTGTACGTTTAACCTTTTAAGAAATTGTCACACTTTTCCAGAGTGGTTGTATCATTACATTCCTCCTAGCACGTGAGAGGTCCAGCGACGCTCCACGTCCTCGCCGACACCTGCCGTGGTCAGTCCGTCTGGCGTTAGACGTTCTGATAGGTATGTGCGTGTACCTCACTGTGGTTCCCACATGTGTTTCCTTAATGACGAATGATGTCGGCACCTTTTCACGTGCATATTTACCATCGTGTACGATCTTTGGCAAAGTGCAGAAAAAAGGTCGATGCCTACTGCATGAGAAGTTACCTTTGAGAAATGTAGGTTTGCTTTCCTTTGATGGCTTTGAAAATCCACTGATGTAGGGCCTGCCGTGGATTAATGATTTTGCATGGATCAGTTGCTAAGTATCTGTTAAGTACCCACTGTGCGCTTGTCATCACACCAGTTGCTAAGGGGAGTTCAGGGGAAGTGGTAGGCAGGGATTGGAGCCCCTGGGAGCCCGAGCACTCCAGGTTGTGCTTGACTGTTTCATGATGTTTCTTCACCTTGCCCGCCTTCTTTCCTATACCTGTGTCGTGCCGGGGATGAGCTTTTAATTTCGTTTGTTCTGATTTTTCGGGTAGGGGCACTCATCTTCAAACTACCGAAGTCTAGACTCTTGCTGTTCTTTGTCTTTAATTAGTATTTATTTGTAGTCTCTTCTGCTTTTTCTTCATTTTTAAAATTCAGCCAATACAACCTGATGTTGATGATGCTATAGGTGCTGGATATTCCCTGGAGGATGTGGGCTCAGAAAAGTTGAAACTCCCCATAAACAGACTTATATACGGTGTTGGTGTCTCTTACCAGAATAGGCCACGACAGGCCCAGTGCCTGCACCCCTCTAAGAGGAGGCAGAGAAGGGTGCGGGGCAGGGACCTGCAGAGACCTATGGGGCAAGGGGGTGCGGAGTGGACCACCCAGCCTCCCTCCCTCTCACTCCGCCCTCATTCATGTCCGGAGCCCGCTTCCTGGAGTGGCGAAGAGATGCTGTCCCCTCAGCTCTCGAGGTGGCTATGGGCCCGGGGGGTCTGCTCCCCTCGCCGTGCCCAGAAGACGTCACCTCCTCTGAGTGCATGACGTGGAACAGGTTGGGAAGTCGTGTGCACCGGCCTGAGGCCTAGGGCTCCTTTCTGGGCTCTCTCAGGCAGGCACCATCACACACAGTTGTG
>NW_011888939.1:1059749-1062930 GCF_000151845.1 Pteropus vampyrus
CTTCTCTCTCTCTCTCTCTCTTTTTTTTTTTTTTTTGTACTTTTAAACTTTTAGCAAAGGGCACTTATAATTTAAAGGTCTCCTAAAACCAATTAATTCAATGCAGTTCGTTCAGCAGACAGTTAGACAGGATGTGGCATTGTCCTGCCCCCTAAGGAACCTCCGGCGTTGTTGAGGGACGTGTCTGGAGTGCCGTGGAAACCCAGGCCCGGACGAGCCAGAGGGCAGCTCCTTCCCTCTCTCATTTCGCTGCGGAGGAAGCTGAGGGCGCGGGTAGTGACATGTTCTCAGAGAAGTTGCGGGTTTACTATAACAGGAACCTCCTGACTGGTTATTCTGATGCTCCCGCTGATTTTCTACCGATGTCTCCCGTTCTTAGAGGGGTGGGGGAACAGCAATGGAGGAAGAGGAGAGAGCAGGAAAAAATCCCAGGGTATTAAAAAATCGTATCTTTGTAGGTGATGTTTTGGGGCGGTACTAAAGAGTTCCCACCCCTGTCTTGCTGTTCTGCCATTTCCCCGAGTGGAACACTTGCTGATGGCTTATTGAGTCTTGCGTGTGAGCCTAGCAGAGGCCACACCACTGTTGCTTCTGGTCCTTTAACACCGAGAGGGGACGGGTGCGGCGTTTGCGAGGCAAGAACTCCAGCGCACCGCATGGCCCTGCAGCTCTGCTCCGTTGGCACCGCTTTTTGGCGGAGAAGCAATACTTTATCCGCTGGTGGGAACAGATATTTCTGTTCTACAAATGAGCTCGGATTTATAGACTCGGAGCTCAGAGAAATGAGGCGAGAGATCAGCAACCGAAGTCGAGTCTACAGCGAGGGCAGAAGCCCGGTGGGGACTGGGCAGCGAGGAAAGCCAGTGCGAAGGGCACTCACTGAATTCTTCCCTTCACGCCCCGGAGCGACTGTTACTCTCCTTGGCTTCATGGATGACGACACAGGCCCAGCCCTCGTCCAGGGTCTCCCAGCTGGGAAGTGGTGCACCTGGGCTTCACCTGGGCCCCGGGACTCCAGAACCCAGACACCTGAGCTACACAAGGCAGGGTCGGGCCTCCTAGTCACCTCTGTCATAGATTAGGTTTTCTGGAAGCAGATGCTGAGGGTGGAATTTGGGGTGCAGTATATTTATTAGGGCCTGTGAAAGGAAGGGGAGAAGCAAAAAGATGGGGGAGACTGCAATCTAAGATACAGGCCCGACAAAGCCTTGTCCAACCTGGGAGATTTCCATAGTCAATATTACCTACAAGAGCTGTCCTGGGCCATTGTACCCCCGCCTCGCTCAGTCACCAGACGCAGGTGGCTCCAGGAGGGCCGTGACTATCTGCAATTGAGGCTGCCCTGAGTGAGCCGGCAGCCGGCGGCCGAGTGCTGCCTGCAGTTCCCACGGCCAGGCAGCAAGTTCCTTCTCAAAGAAGGACCTGCCAGCACGTCTCCTTGTCTGCCGCGGTCTCCGTGAGCTGCGACACTGTCACCTGAGGGTTCTGTATTCTCTCTGTTGCTGGCAGACGGGCGTTTGTTGGCATCAGTAATTACATCAGCTTTACCGAGTGCAAGTCCGGGCTCTTGGGCCCGTTTCTGCCACCGCGGCCACTTCGTTCATGGCCATCGTGCTGGCCGGGGTTGGCTGATGTGAACTGGTCAGGCCGTTTGTGCACTTGCTCGTGGCGTGCCTCTTCCCTGGAAGGCGATAACGTGGGATAAAAGACCTTCCGCCCTCACGCCGCTGCCGCCCGTCATGCACATGTCTGCGCCTTAGCCTTTCTTATGCTGACCTTCCGGTCATCCCTCCTGGCCCTGTCGCCGCTGCGCGCCGCGTGTGGTCCGCCTCGTGCTACTTCTCCCTCGCCGCACTGCTCGCTGCTCCCGCGGGAGGCTGCCCCTCGCTGCCACCTTTCACGCCACCCGAGCCTGTCTTTCACGTCGTCGCCATGAAGTTTGGGCTTGTACTCGTGTCCCAAGGTGGCCTGTCAGTGAAGCCGGCCTGGTCGTCGCCATGAAGTTTGGGCTTGTACTCGTGTACCAAGGTGGCCTGTCGGTGAAGCCGGCCTGGACTTTTTCCTCCACTGGTTGATCATATGGGCTCCCCCCTCCCCCCAACAATCACAGACATGAGCTCTTGTGGGTCCCATGAGGTCTGAGGCCTCTGGTTCTGCAGGTGTTCGGACCGGGATGAGCTGCCTCCATCTTAGAGATATTTGTCGCCAGGCCCGCACAGTGGCTTGCCACCTCTCGCTCACGCGACCTGATCACATGACCTGATCAACATAGAGACACCGACATCTTGGATCACTGTGGCAGTCCGAGGGATGTTCACATGTCCAGGTGTCTGCCTGCTGCGCTATGCAGAGGGCAGGAGAGTTCGCCCTAAGGCCTAACTGTAAAGCTACACTGTTCCGTGTTCCGTAGAATGTGAACTGTTTCTTACCCTCATTTTTTGACTGGAATAGAAAGAAAAGGCATTCATGAAATCAGTGGCTCTGTACTCTGCAGGAAAGATGCCACATCTGACAGTGGCTGTGATCAGGGCCGCCTTCCTAATTGAGCTTGCGGTCGTCCGCAGTCTCCCTCCAGCATCCAGCTGGCATCTGCAGGGCTCAGACTGGTAAATTAAACAGACGCGATGGGGACCACTGTCCCTGCGTCCTTGAGACCCCTCAAGAATGGCACTGATCCTCACCACCGCCCTGGGATGCAGTATCGAGTTTCGTTTACCGTCTTGGCTGGGGGTGTGGCCGGGGAGGGCAGTGTAACCTCAGACTGCCGCTTGGCCTTGCCCACTCCGATAGGCCTCATCGCACAGACCGAGGACCTAACACGGTAGTTATGCCAGCTGCCAAGTACGTCGATCTCCATGGCATACCCAACCAGGCGGATCTGCAGACCAGCGGACGGGCCCACTGTAAACTGGACATTGGCCAGGACCCCATGCGTGGTCTGGCTCAGCGTGCCCCCGCTCTTAATGGGGGTGGGGCGGGGGCGCTGAAGTGTCAGGTCGCCCCTGAGAAGTGGCTCCCTGCATTCGACACCCTGAGGAAGCTGACTGACAGCGGAGGCCGCGTGCCGGCCGCACTCCACAGCTGGGCAGCCAGGCCTTCCTCGGGGACCGGAGTGGCCGTCTCCACAGCCTCCCCGGCTGTGGGGCGAGGACTGTGGGGCCAGGGTCCGGACCACTGGCCT
>NW_011888939.1:1062980-1085862 GCF_000151845.1 Pteropus vampyrus
CGATGGGGACCACTGTCCCTGCGTCCTTGAGACCCCTCAAGAATGGCACTGATCCTCACCACCGCCCTGGGATGCAGTATCGAGTTTCGTTTACCGTCTTGGCTGGGGGTGTGGCCGGGGAGGGCAGTGTAACCTCAGACTGCCGCTTGGCCTTGCCCACTCCGATAGGCCTCATCGCACAGACCGAGGACCTAACACGGTAGTTATGCCAGCTGCCAAGTACGTCGATCTCCATGGCATACCCAACCAGGCGGATCTGCAGACCAGCGGACGGGCCCACTGTAAACTGGACATTGGCCAGGACCCCATGCGTGGTCTGGCTCAGCGTGCCCCCGCTCTTAATGGGGGTGGGGCGGGGGCGCTGAAGTGTCAGGTCGCCCCTGAGAAGTGGCTCCCTGCATTCGACACCCTGAGGAAGCTGACTGACAGCGGAGGCCGCGTGCCGGCCGCACTCCACAGCTGGGCAGCCAGGCCTTCCTCGGGGACCGGAGTGGCCGTCTCCACAGCCTCCCCGGCTGTGGGGCGAGGACTGTGGGGCCAGGGTCCGGACCACTGGCCTCCCCCTTAGGAGTTGACAGTCAGGTCGGGGACTTAGAACACAGTACGTGCGAAGATAAACGAGGGAGGTAAAGGTAAGAGAGCGGGTTCTGGACTCAGAATGCTTGCGTTCGAGCCCGGTCTCCTCTTTACTGTGCGTGCGCCTCGGGGCGTGTCATTATCCTCCGTCACCCTGAGAAGTGGGGATGATAACGACAGCTGGACAGTTGCACAGTGTCTGCCCTATGGCGGTCACTCAGTACGTGTCAGCAGCTCACTTCTCATGGTCATCGTTGTCCAGTGGTGGGAGTCCGTACCCCGTGAACGCCATGGGCAGTGAGTTCCACGGGGCTTCCGGAGAAAGGCCGGGAGGGCGGCTCCGTGGGCGGGGGGCTCCGAAGGCTCATCTCCTGCATCACTATGCGCGTTCCTTTTAAGAGTAGGCCCCAAAAGAGGTGCGGTATTGATAGGTTGGAATTTTGTATTTTGAATTGGATTTTTAGCCCTGTTTGCATGCAGCTGTCTTCCACATCCTGTCCTATGAGGTAAAGATGCCTTTTAACAGTCCTAGAACCAGTCACGAGGCCTTTTTTCCCTCTTTGATTTGAACTCAGATAACATTGTTTCCTATTGGCATATGTGTTTTCTATTACATATACACACACAATATATGTGGGAGGACATTGTTTTCTTTTCAAATAATGTCATGGAATTAAACAGTGAAGGATGATAAAATGTCATAACAGAGGATCACCAAATAAACTTATAAAAAGCTCTCCTAGCAGCGTTTTTGGTAGATGTGTCGATTAGTAATAATGAATCCAAGACACTGAAAAATCTGAGTTCCTTCCTGAACCTTCAAAGAAAATTTAAATATCATTTTATGTGTTTTGTGTTAAGTATGTTTTATTGTATTTTCATTTTGAAAATTATTAATTTATACTGTGTGGTGCCTTAAAAACAGGAGGTTAGATTTTAAACACCCCGGTGTGTGAGAGGACAGGTCACTTACAGAGCTCAGTGAGGATTTGCCTGCTACACTTACTGAATTTGATTCCGATCTCTGCGAAGCATGGACAGGGATAAGTGTCAAAGGTGCTTTCATGGCTTCGGATGGTGAGTTAGAACATAGGCTCCTTTGGATTTTGGCAGCGACGAACACAGATAGTATGCTCCTCTGGTTTCTAAGGGCTTCCTGGCTGGGAGAGAGGAACATGGGTGTGACAGCTCTGCTTTAAAAACCTGCGTTCTGAATGGTGGTATCCGAGGGGATTTCTCTCTTGACAGGTGCAGGCTCAGGTCTCCGATGGCACCTGCGCGCTCTGAGATGCAGCTGTACTTTAACGTCACAAGCGTCTGTTGTTTTGTATGGCCGCCTTAAAGATATGTGGGTACAAGTAGCAGTTATGAAAAACTGTCACGAGTTGTCTTGGACTGGAGAGCAGTCTCTTCGTGCCTGTGGGTGACGATTTCAAAGACAGGACGCACTTCGCTCCGCTCTTCAGCGCACCTCCAGATCTCTGCCCCTGGGGCGTCAGCGACGTTGGTGAATGAGGCAGCCACAAGTGTTTGTGGATTTCCCACTCCGCGTCTGACTAGTGCACAGTGTCGTGTGCCCTTGACTGCGAGGAGCTTGCAGTCCCATTGAAGGGTGAAGTTATGTTCAGAGGCAGGTAGGAGAATACCCGATCCAGGTGATCTGTACGGAGGGTCCTTCACGAATGACTGTGAGCTGGTGTCCTCCGGGAGGAAAGATTTGGCCGTGTCGCCAGCTCTAATGGGAATTCTAGATCTGGGCAGAGCCTCGGGTTCTGGGACAGGTCTGGCTCTCAGGCTCTCGAGCATGGAGTTCAAGGTGAACCAAGAGACCACATCCTCTTAGGGTGACAGTGAAATCAGTGACCAGAAGGGCTGTGTGACCAAGGTGTGAATCCAACAGGACGAGGCCAGTGGTTCTGAACCTGTTTCGGAATCAGACTCTCCCTGCCTTTGGGCAGCGTGTAGGAATCAGTGTGCCGGCCCTGGGAGACCAGAGCCTGCCCCACGGAGCTCATCGTCTCGTGGACGTGTAATTAGTGCTTGTACTTTCAGGACCCAGGTCACGGACCTCAGGCATGGTCAGAAACGGGGAAACCAGTGGAGGCCTACAGGCAGCACAGAAGATGCCTTCGGAGCAGGAAGGTTCTGGGGCAGGGGTGGGGGCGGCCTCCTTGGAGCATCACCGTGTTGTTAGAGATGCGCCATGAGGCATCCGTGGGCTCCACCGTGGCAGCAGGGACCACTGTCGAGGGCCCTGGCCCTCTCAGGCAGAGATGGAGCTGGACTTCGACGGGAGCAGACGTGGGGGAGGAACGTTAGGTGGCTGGAGGACAGTCTGCCGAAGGTCAGAGGCGAGGCGGGTCTCGCAGGAGCTGGAAGGATGGAGAAGGAGAAGCACCTGGTTTTGGGGCGGGCAGGGGTGTGGGACGGTGCTGGCTGAAGTGAGACTAACTAGTAGGTGGCCGGTGACAGTATTTTGAGCAAGGTGCTGCTAGTTCAGCCACTTTAAAGGTAAACATATCGCTCCCCAGTGGTGGCTGTTAAAACACAACTGTGTCGTGCTGAAGTAGGTTGTAGGTGGATCCGCAGTGATGTCTGGGATCTGCATGATTCTGTTTCAGTTTCTGTAAAGTATGTTTATGTCGGGGGAGGATGGGTAAATAGAACGGGATGGCAGATAGGGAACATTGCTGGAGCCAGCCGACATGGGACTTGATGAAACGGTTCTCTCTACCTTTGGATATGTTTAAACATTTCCACAGTAAAACGTTAAATTAAAAATAGTACACCTGGTCGCACAGCATTGTGAATGCACACCAAACTGTGCACTTGAAATGGCTAAGACGGTAAATTTTGTCATGTTTTTTACCCCAATGGAAAAAAAAGTTTTAAGATGATAAATTGTGTGTCATATATATTTTACCTCATTAAAGAAAATACGTATTTTACCTACGAAGGGGTAATATCAGACTGTGACTGGCGGCTACAGAACCTGCTGCTGAGGCCCCTTAGGACGGGTCTCCTGGAGCGAAAGGTCAAGGGCAGTGCTGGGCTCCTGCCGTTGTCCCGGGAGGCGCCTCCGACCCAGACCAGCTTCCTGCTTCACGGTTTTGCTAAGAGGAAGCTCAGTGTTAATTAGTGACATCTGAATAGTGGGAAATTTTCTGAGAATGCGTTCTTTTCTGATATTAACCAACTGTTTAATAATTGCCGCAAGCCTCGATTTCTTCACCCACAAAATAGGGATAGCAACCTCTATACCCGATGGCTGTCGGAGTTTAATTGAGATGATGGATACGAAAAACCTAGCTCCGTGCACCTCCCCTGAACGGCCTTCTGCAGATGGGGCTCGCCAAGTCAATGGCCTCTTTAACGGACAGATACCAGCGGTGCATTAACTACTCCTGCGTAAACGAGCAGAGCTAAGTGGCTTCCAGAATATTTTCTCAATATTTACTGTCTTTTTTTTGTTTTTTAATTAAAAAGTGTGAGTAAATGCTAGAGAAAATTTGGAAAAAGAAGAGCTCATAGTTTACCTCTTTAATGTCATGATTTTATTTTACTTTGTTGTATTTATAGAATAATTTTCCCAGCTCATATTTTCCAATTTTCTAAAAGTCAGCGAATTCAGTCCTGTCTAAATAGACATAGATTCTGACCTTTTCCAACAGTTTTTTGGTGCATAGGACGTCGGCATGTTCTCTTATCGGGAACTCTGAGGCCCGGGAGGGGACGAGCACTGACACACGGCTGGGACGTGAGCCAGAGTTCGCGCCACGCCCTGACTCCTAGCAGACTGTTTCCCATGGCCTCCGTAGGATCCAGGTTCAGGAGGGTCTCTGGTCCTTGCTCTAGTGATTTCACAGGTAGTTCCTCATGACGGCCCACAGCATTTTACTAGCTGTGAAATTATGACCGTCGGGATAATGTAAACAGAAAACAAGAGGAGATAGAACATTAAGAAATTTGCAGGAAGATAAAATGCCTTTAAAAAAACTAAAAGATTGAATTAATGTCATCAGGAAACCGGTTTGATCTCGTGCATTGTCAGGTGCAATGTTTGGGAGCGGTTGTGATTTCTTTTAAGACAGGACCCATTTTGAATAAAGTTTCTCTGAGTTTAACACAGCCTAGAAAGAGCTTGAGCCCCTGCCTGTCCATCTTCAGCCTTTTTCCCGTCCCCATGGAGGAAATGACTCTGCTGGACAAGTTTGGGGACACATCACGTCAGACGTCTGAATGACCGTTGCTCATTCTCACCTTTAGGCCTTGGCTTTTCCCTGTTTCCAACGCTTCCTGAGTTGCTGGCCTCTGGTTCTGAGTGCCGGCCGTGCAGCACATTGGCCCGTGGAGCTTTTAAAAAATATCAGTGCCCTGGAGGCTTTGGTGTTAGGTGGCAATTTCCCCAGACCTGAGACTCCGCCTCCTTGTACAGGTAACGAAAGAGCCGAGAAGTGGAGACCAGCATCAGTCAGAGGACGGGGCTTAGCCTCTTCGAAGACTGGCGGCCAGGGGGACAGTGTCTTGGCAGATCGCAGGAATCTTTATTTCGGATTTTTTCCGTGGCATCCGTTCAACGCCAGGAAACAGTGGAGCAGGACCACAAAACCTGGGTGGAGAATTTGACCCAAGAATTTCATATTCAGCTAAGTTTTGTTGTATAAGAGGCTAGCGTATTCTTTAAACAAACAAACAAAACCCACGAAGAACTCAAGGAAAAGCCCATGAGCCTTTCTTGGAAAACCTACCCAGTGACAGAATTCGGTGAGTCAGGGGATCAGCCCAGGCCATTTGTTCTTCCAGCAGGTACCACTGACCGCCTGTTACGCGCCGAGCCCTGTCCTGGGTCTGGGATTGTAACAGCCCATCAGCTTACCTTCTAGTGAATAACGGCAAAGCCTTCGGTCTTTCTGAATATATAGCTAAGGGCAGGTAGTTGTCAGGAATATGTTATAACATATCATAAGGTAAATATAAAATGTGGAGATGGAAAACATTCACAGAGCAAATAGAATTGGGAGTTTGGGTACGCAGATCGCCTTGTCCGATTTGGGGGCCAGAGATACGTCCAAACATCAGGAAGTAGAGGTTTAAGTACAGGATATAAAATTAAAAAGAAAACCCCTAGAAGAACTTATGAAAAAAGGAAGAAGATGCAGTATCGCCTCCCAAGGCAACAAAAAAGACAGTTCACACAGCAAAATATAAAAAACAAAGCATTAACAGCTAAAAACATAAGATGACCAGGTCTAGATCACACGTCTGTATTATCAATAAGTACCGAAAGAATAAATGCCCGTTAAAAAGGCCCAGATCGTCCCCCAAGACCAAAACCTTACTGTGTACAACATTGAAGGAGTAGTGGCCAAAGATGGCTGCATTTCTAACTAAGAAGATTAGGGTCGTGATGGAAATAGTGGGCAAGGTGAGCTCAAGGCACACGGTGTAGATGGCTGCAAAGGGAAATGTTCTGACAACTCCGCGGAGGCGTGCGGTCCACCGGGAGGCCGTAATGGGCAATCTTGGGGCCAAAATACTGGCCATACGAACAGCAGAAAGTGCCAGGATGAACGATCAGACACTGAGCAGCAGGCGAGCTGTGATTTGCCATAGGCGCCCACAACAGATCAGGGAGGCAAAGTCAGACAAGCACGTGCAAGATGCAAATCCTTTCTCCTTATCTTAGTTTTTAACTAAAATGTCACCTCCTCAGAGAGGCCTCCCCTGACTGCCCAGTGTAAAGTAGCTTCCTCGGTCACTCTATCATACAACAGTTTTATTATCTTTGTGGTACCATTACTGCTGTCTTGTTGTTGGTTTATTATCTTCGGGGTTGTTCTTGTTTTGTTTTCAATTATTTGGCCACAATCTCTGTGCAAGAGGAACCACGTCTCTCTTGTTCGCTGCTGAAGCCCCAGCGCAGAGAGCAGTGAGTCCTGAGAACAGGCCCTGTGGCAGGTGCTCAGGACACGTCCACGAATGAGACAAAGCCCCCGGGCTTGGTGCTTACGTGTTAGCAGGGAGCGCAGAAGCGGGTAACCAGGACAAAGTCGTAGCATCTGGGGGGACAGGTGAGTGTTGCCGAGAGACGAGTGGAGCAGAGCTGGGGGAGACGGGTCGCAGCGTTTAAAGGAATGGCGAGGGGAGACTTCCTTGAGGGAGGGACATTCGAGCAAAGGCGAGGGGGAAGGAGTTAGCCATGTAGGTGTCCGCGGGCACAGCGTTCCAGACAGGGGAGCACGAAAGTGGGGAGCATTCACGTAAGGTCATACGGACAGGTCGGGGCCTGGGGCACCAAGGGAAGGTACTTGGACTTATTCTTGGGACCGGAGGTCAAAAACCGGCCCTGGTTAAATGCGATTGAGTCGTGAGGACTCTAAGCTGATACGCGACCTTGAGCCAAGCTACAGACTGCGGATAGTTTTGCCTTTGTGTAATATAAACAGTAGTTCTTGCTTCATAAACTGTTTCGAGGGATACGGTACGTGCTAATTTCAGTTGTTAAAATGTCCATTTAGAACATTTATTAGCACTAATGAATTCAATTATTTCAAATATAGAAGCAAAATATTGCGCGGAATGAAAATATACGATATAATTAGACTATTAATGAAAACACTTGCATACCTCTGCATGATTGAAAGTGAAAGCTGAACAGTCTCAGAAGGATGGTGCTAAATATTTACATATCTGTCTGAGATGCACATTTTTAGATGCTAAAAATATCCATTGTTCATGACTGGAAGCGAAGTCTAGGTTTAATGTAGTAATAAACTCCGTATATTTGTCTCACACCCAAGTCAGAGCCAATTTTGTCAAGTATCACAGGCAGCCTTTGAAATAAGAACTGAAAGGAAAGGAGGTTCTTCCCCGGGCGACGGACGGGACCCGTTCCTTAAGGGACAAGCCCTCACCGTGAGCGGGGAGAGAGAGTTTGCTTGGCGGGTCGCTTGTTATTCTTGGTCTAAGTTTTGCACACGTGTCCTAAATCTGCCGCAAAGTCCTTGAGCCACGAAGAGGAGACTCTGAGTGAGCTACCTCAGTGTCCAGCCACATTTTATTAGTTAAGTCACAGGTCGTGCCGGGCTCAAGGGGAGGGGACTATACAAGGGCATAACCCCTGGGAGTGTCGTCGGGCATCAGTGTAGCGGAGTACCACGCACAGGGAACACTCGGGGTGCAAACCTCATGCTGTCCGCTCCCGCCTTTGCTACTGCCGCTGACACACATGGCGGGGGCGGGCGGGGTCTGAGAGTCGTAAGCTCCTTTGCCCATGTGCTCTCCTCCCGATTGCAACCCCATTTCTCGCCTTCCCCACCACTTCAGGATAAATACAGTGGGGAGAAAACGGGCCAGTGGTCCAGTTTGTTTGGGACCCCAGGCCCGTCCCTGTTAGAAAGCGCGTTAATTCCCTGCCGCCTTCGTGTGGCCCGGGGGTGGCTCGCCGCACAGTGGGCACAGTGGATGGAAGCCCTCCTCCCTCAGCTGGCAGCGTGGCTCTGTGACTGTGTCAGGATGTTCAGTGGCCTTCGCCCCCATGGGCGCAGACTGCCTTCGGCTCCCCGCGTGGCTGCGAATCCGGCGAGACCCCCCGAGCCCCGTCTTGTGGACTCGTGGTCCCTTCTTCTTGGAATGGTCGATGCAGGAGGAGCTGTGCAGCTTGCATCGGCGAGGCTTGTATCTCACAAATGGCCACATTTTAAAATAAATAAACGGAGGGGGAGAAGAAGTTTGGATCATCTGTGCGTTTTCTTGGGCGTTTGACTTCTTCGTTCTCAGCGAGGGTATTTTCGTTTCGTTTGAGCACATGGGCCCAGACGCCATGCAGCTTTACGCGTGTCTCCTGCCAGTTTCGAGGGGACACGTCCTTAGCAAAAATCAGAAGTGTGTGATTTATTGTAATTTAGCCAAAACAAATAGTGGTTTTCCTTAAAACTTGCAACAATTGCTGTAAATGAGCAAATGTTTATACAAGGTGTGAAATTAAGTTTCATATAGTCACAAGATGTGAGTTCTGGCCAACAGCTCTGAAATCATATTTATATTTTGGGTAACAATCTCTGTGCTGTTCTTTGTTGCAATTAGGAGCCCTGCTGCTTCGAGACACGATACCCTCCTCCACATTCAGCTCTTGGGGAAAAAAAGCACTGCTGATTTCGGGTGAAAACGTGGGGCTTAATCCTTACTTTTAAAAATTTCGGGTGACTGAAATTCTTCCTCCGGGGTTTTACTTCCTAATCTGCTCCATTGAAGTATTTCCTCCACTAACAAGGAATTAAATTGTCTTTGCTGACTGCTGTCTCTTGTGAGAAGTGCCAGAATTCGTTGAACTAAGAAGGCTCTCCTTAGCAGCAGGGAAATAGTTAAAGCTCAACATTTCTTGTGTTTTTTTTGTTGTTTTCTTTTTTAAACGGAACTAGGCAGGCTAATGTTTCTGCACAGCTTTTCTACCAGTCAAAACCCATTTTAAAGAGAGTTTCCAAGGAGAGCAGAATTCACAAGATGATCGAATGTTGTGCACTGATTTTTAAGAACTAATTGGGAAGCATAACTGTCTAGCGTCAGTTCTTCCTGATGGGTGGAGGGCGATGTGTTATTTTGTGCCCCCTTACCTTTTTGCCCTAAGGTCCCATTTGTTTTACGTAAAGACAAAGTGCAGACACATGAAATAGCTTACCGTGTGCGTGAGCTGGTGCCTGCCAGTCTGTCTTCTGCTCTCTTGAATATGAGAATCTCTTAATCGCCGCAGCCTTCGCTGACTGCAGTGATCCACGTTTTGGGGTCAGAATCAGGTGTGCTCCGAGCGAGAGGAACTTTTTGCCTGGTCCAGCATTTGCTCTTTAACGAGTTGAGTGGCTGGTTCATTTTTAAAGCAGTTTAATGCTTAGAGCTACTTACTTACCGCTCTTATGAAGTGGCAGCTCGCTTTCTCCCCTCACCCACCTCCCTTTCAAAGGCTGTTTTCATATCACGCACGAGCTTATATCTTTCGGTCTGTCTGTCTGTCTATCTATCTGTCTATCTGTCTACATTTTTGCATGTGTATATGTATGTCTATATGTATGTAATGGATATTCCCCGCCCCGCCCCACCCCCAAAGAAACAGCAATTTTCTTGTTAGTGACATATTTGTACTCTTGGCAATTTGCAGACCAAAAGCTATGTAAAGAAACATTTACAGTTTTAACTGAGATTCTAAATTGGAGATACATACAGTTTTATTCTGTTTTAAATAAAAAGTTTAAATGTCCACTTGAGCAGACCAAGTAGCCTAAGGTTTTGAGGGAGAAAAAAGAGATCCCGTAGAATCCTGTAGGTGGGTGAATTTTCTTATTTATCTGTCATCCATCCATCCATCTTTTTTCCTTCCTGGGGCCAATGGCTTGTCTGCAAGGAGGTAGTGTGGTCAAGTGGAAAGAACCCCATTCCAAAGTAAAGAATATTCCAGGGTAAGTGGCTCTGCCGCCAAGCAGATGTGTCTCCATGGGGCTATCACATGACCTCTCCATTTCCAACACAGAGAGTTCAATTAATTGAGCTCCATTCATTTCTTCATTCAGCAGATATTTCGTTGAGCACGTGCTATGTTCCACACACTGTGCAGAGGGGTTGCAGGTAGCAGTAAGCCCAGGATTGCTTGAGTGATTTTGTTTCATTACTAAAGTTTAGGGCTATTTTTTTTTTTTTTAAAGAACAGCTTCTAATATTCAGTGGCAAGTAAGTAATGCAACTTAGTTAGACAAAAACAAATATTTGCTCATATGCTTCTGATACAGAAAGGAAGATACACAAGTATTGGTTAAATTTCCTAATCTGCTTACAACGAGATTGCAGATAGACTCTGGATCTTAACTGTTTCCATTCATTGGTTGGCCTGATGTTCTTTAAAACGATGAGGCAGAAAGGAAGGTGCTCCGTCCCATATTTGACCTAGATTGGGTGCCCACAGCCTCCAGCCTCTGCCTCTGCCGAGCCAGGCAATGCCCAGGAGAGCTCTCGAGGCCCAAGCCTCGGTGGGAGGGAAACAGAGAAGAGCAAGTGGCACAAGTGACAGCCACCATCTCTGCAGTGCTTCACTTACCTGTTAAGGCTCGTGCCCCAGATCGTCACTAGATAGTTGTAGCTGGACGCTTCAGTGTACATGAAGTTCAAGGTCATAATCCAGTTCTGTGCATAAAGGGCTCTTCTTTGGCATAATTTTTAGGGTTTTGTGGTATAAATGAAGGGCAAGGATTGTGGGAGAAAGGGCGGGGATGATCTGGCCATATTAAAAACAGCAGTAAAATTTTCTTTGCCGGAAGTCCCTTATGTATAAAATTAAAAACCGGATAAAGGGCCCCGATCCGTAATTGTTCCGAAGAGCAGTGTGTCTCAGCCTGTTTGAACTTTGGTGCAAGATGGCACACGGTAGAGTGTGAACCATGCAGGGGACAATCTTATTATTATTATTATTTAACTTAATAAACTTTCTTTAGAGCAGTTTTTAATTCACAGCAAAACTGAGTGAAAAGAACAAGGAGTTCCTACGTCCCCCGTCCCCACCCCACACAGCCTCCCCCAGAGCCAACATCCCCCACCAGTGGCATGTCCCTTACAACGAAGAACCGCCACGGCTCTTCACGGGACTGAGTGGTTTCATGCAGAGTAGTGTCGCAGCCCTAAAACCCCGTGCCCTTCCTGTTCTTCCCCAATGTATATTTTATTATTATTATTTTTTACGCCTGCAGAACCTGGTCTTCCTGGGTGGTCTCCCATCCAAGTACTAACCGGGCCCGACCCTGCTTAGCTTCCGAGATCAGACGAGATCAGGCACGTTCAGGGTGGCATGGCCGTATACCAGGGACCGTGGCTCCACTGGGGCGCGAACCCAGGACCTTCCGCGTGTGAAGCAGACGTGCTAACCTCTACACTATTGCACCACGTCCCCCCAATATTTTTTAAATGTTTTATTTTTAAAACTTTTTAATGAAAAATTTTGAACACACACAAAATTGTCATGAACTCATGTGTACCCTGGAAGCCATCAGCCTCATGTTATTTTGAAGCAAATCTGAGACGTTTTATCTGTATTTTAGTATGTATCTCAAAGGCTAGAGAGATACATAAAACATAACGACTTTTTAAATTACATAACCACAAGACGTTATCTCACTTAAAATGAATAAAAACTCCATAACATTAAGTGTCCAGTCAGTTTTCAAGTTTCCAGGTATCTCATAGGCATCACCAATTCTTTTTTTTGCCCCACGTTTTGTTCGAATTGGGATTTCGATAAAATCCACTTCTCGTGATTGGTTGATAGGTCATTTGTGTCTCTCTTAACCTATACTTTTCCCCTCGACATCTTTCTCTTCCACTTTCTTTTCTTCCTGTCCCTCTCACGGTGTCTGTCGTTGGTGTTTTGAAAGAGACCAGGTTGTTTGTCCTGCACCGTTTTCCAGTCTGGATTTTGCTGATGACATCACCGTGGTTTTGTCAAACCTGCTTCTCTGTCCTCTGTGCTCTAGATTCGTAGTTGGATTAGGAAGCTTGGTCAGAGTCATGTTTGATTTGTTTGTTTGTTTTGGCAAGATTA
Organism: Pteropus vampyrus; assembly: GCF_000151845.1. Taxonomy (NCBI): domain Eukaryota; kingdom Metazoa; phylum Chordata; class Mammalia; order Chiroptera; family Pteropodidae; genus Pteropus; species Pteropus vampyrus. The sequence goes on from NW_011888939.1 coordinate 1,075,132, forward strand.
CTTCATTGATGGTATTATCTTCTATCAGGAGGCACAAAATGTCTGGATGGTTTTCTTTTTGATGATATTAGCAGCTATTTATGCTCAATGTCTAGATTCATTAGCGTACAGAGCGGTGATATATTAATGCTATCGTGCCTTGTTCATCTATTAGCTGGAGCTATAAAGACTGACTTCCCCATAACAACTATTTGATTACCCGATGGTACAGCTTACAAAGGACAGAAGAAATGTTCAATTCTTTCCCTTTATTTACCGGTTATCAAAATAGAGTTGGTTCTCTAGCATCCTTCAAGAATGACCAATTCACTTTTTCTGGTTATTTTAAAACTGAGTTTTTAATTTTTTGGTTAGTAACACTCATTTTTGAGTTTGCTTAAAAACGGACCTAGAGCAGTCACAGTCTCTTGGGGAGTTGATGGGTGCACCGGGTTCCAGAACCTTCTCGAGAAACCAGTACACCAGCCGCTCTCCGGGAGTGGGGGTGCCTTCCTCAGGAACAGCCAGCAGAGCAGACTGGTCCACGCCACTCACAGAGCCCGAGGGGTCCCGGGCTGGGCCGGATAAGTCAGGTTGCCCTAACCTTGGTTTTCAAGGAGTAAGGACACTCTTTAGCAGTCGTCTAGGCCAACTCACTTCCACAGATGAGGAAAGCGAGGCCCAGAACGCCGTCCGCGGCTGCAGCAGTAGTGGCCACGTGGTGGCTGGAAGCCGAAGTTTCTAGCTGTCAATGAAGTGCTACTTCCAGCAAACCAGGCGTGGGTCCCAGAGCTGCCGCTTCCTCGTCAGGCCTGTTCACTCGGCACTTGACCGCTCTGTGATGGCCACGGAGCGGAGGTCCCAGTCGGAGGGTGTGTCACACGTGGAGTGTCCCTGCAGAAGCGACTGGAATCAGGTTCCGGAACCACGGCTGGAATAACGAGCGGCCTAAGGGTTAACCTTCCTGACTGGCTGGCTTGGCAGCCCCATAAAGAATTCTGCTCAAGTTCATCCTCGGAACTGACATCAAAGTAGCACAGCTGCTACTAGAGCCCCAATTAGTGCTCTTCCCGTTTAAATGGGGCTCCTGCAAGTGAGTCTCGAAATAGCTGTGCTGTGATCAGGGTTTGGAGAGCAGAAAGGGGGACGGCCTCGTTCGTAATTACAGTGTTCTCGGAGCATAATGATCTGTTTTTCAGTCTTCCCTGATTAGATAATAGCATTGTAGATTAGACACAGGAACAGCTTAGTTCACCACCAGGCTCATTTGCTATTTAGTTGGATGTCTTTTGGTAGTGATTTCCATAATCACTGTAAACAGTTTACATTTACACAATTTTTTTTACAGTGAGCGATGAAGCATATTGGTCAGAAGTTCAGCTCGTCAAGGAAGAAAAGAGACTTCGAACATGTTTCTCTGCTCACTTCCCTAGGCCGCCTCGTTTTCGCAGCGGAATTGGTTTGCGTTCATTGGCAGGGCCGGTCAGTAACGGGAGGCCGGACCAGCGATGACATCTGTTCACGTTTGGTTACAGCAGCGGCGTTCACACACCGGGGTGTGGTCCCAGCACCCATCACTCCCCTCGGTGCGAGCTCAACCCGATACACCCACTGCCCAACGTCTGTTTCCGCTCTGCTTTTTTCTTTCTTGGTTTTTGATCTCAAGAGCATAACTTATCAGCTGACTAGGATAATGGAAAGGATAATTGCGTCTGTAGCATCGCATCGTGGCATTTTAGAGCAGGGGCGTGGTCAGGTTCCTGGACTGAGTGAGGGACAAGAGGCTGGGTCCATTCTGGGCCTTCTCGGTTTGGCCAGGTCAGCTTGGGCTCACCTGCCTTGGGGAAGTTGGACTGGCATCGTTCTGAGGTCTCTCTTAACGCCCCTCTGTGTCACGCTGGCCCTTACAGATCAGACTGTCACTGCCTCCACGAGTTGTTTTCTCTCTGTCCTCACGCCCCATCTTGGAGGACCTGCCTACCTCACACCCCTTCACCACAGACCCTGCAGCGCGGACTGGCCATCGGCCACCAGGTCCCCAGAGCATCAGGTAGAGCAGGCCCTTAGACAGGCAGATGCCACCTGGATCCCCACAGCCCCTCCGTGCTCAGGCTGTGTCCCCTGGAGGGCCAGCGGCTTCCCTGTCGTCTGGGTCTGTGCGAGACCCTGAGTGTCCCGCCAGAGCACTGGCCCTTTCTCTTCAGCTTCGCTCTCGTGCGTTCCTGTCCTTGCCGTCAGCGATCCCGAAGACACCTGCCTCCTAAAGCCCACGTGTCCCGGTCTCACGTGTCCTTGGATGTTACTTAATCTGTCTCTTCGACTCTCGGCTGTGAATCTGCGAGGTCCAGGGCTGTGTCCCGTGTGTCTTCGCTTCCCCAGCACTTGCGACAGGATGGGATTTGGTGAAAGCAGGTTAAGAGTGAATGACTCTAGACCACAGCTACTTTTTCTTTTTTTTTAAATTTAAAACCGGGAAATGAAACCCAGCGAGACGGTATCTGCTCAGACTCACTGAAGCTTGTTTGTTTAGAAGTGGCAACTGGATCGGAACTCAGGACTTTGATCAGACGTCCCTACAGCCGTTGCTTTCAGCCTCCTTTCTTGGTTCTGGCACGCAGCAGAACTCCTGTCTTTGCCTCCGCCCACCCTGTTGGAGGCAGTGAGAAGCACCGGGGTTGGCCAGAAAAATTAAAGGAAGAGCAACACGGTCTGGGTGGGCTACTATCCACATTCCCATAGACGCTTTTTAACCGAGAAGCAGCTGTTCATGATGTTCAAAATTAGATGAACGTCTCGTAATAGAGGTGTCATGCTAAGCTGCCACTGACTTGGTAGAAAATGTGGAGACACAGTCCTTTTAAACTATATTGGCTCCAAGATATCGTAAAACCTTACTTGTATATTTCGCAGAGCTCCAAATCACATGCTTAAAGGGTAAAAAATAATGGCGACTAAAACAAGTTTTACCAACGACTGCAAAGGAATTAAGCGTCTTTTTTTTTTGGCTTTTTACATCGGCTTAAAGGTCATTGTAAAAGTAGGTGAGAGTTAAGCTTACAACCAACTGTATCGGACAGAAAGCCACGTGGGTCCTGTCAAACACCCGTTGCCGTGGAAGTGCGTACACCTGCCTCACGTGGTTCCACCTGGACCTGTTAGGTTTGCTGCTCGTATGAAACGGAGCTGGCCTTCCGAGAGGAAAGGTCTGGAAAACCACCACTGAGAGTGGTTGCAAGTGCAGGACCTAGCGAAGGGACGCGGGGGACGGTCACCGGCACGCAGCCGAAGCGACGAGAAAGCACCCCGCGCCAAAGTAATGCCGGGAGAGGGCCGGGCAGGGGGAAGGGGCGCGCTGGCTGCCTGTGGCCTCCTTCAGCCCTTTCTCTCTCCTATGCTGCACCTTTGGGCAGGTGGGCGGAGGAGGCCGCAGCGGGTGTCCTGGGCAGCCCAGATCGCACCCCCAAATTTTGTTCCCAGCACTGTCTCTCACCGGTTTTGCATCTTCGGGCAGGTCACCTCTCTCTGGGCCCGAGTGTCCTCATTTTTCTTAAATGAGAGAATTAAACGCAGCTATCTCCAAGGCTCCCTCTCACTATTATAAAGGCCCCTGTCTGCTTGGTTAGACGCGATCACGCATCCCGAGTGTCTAGGGCCTTGAAAGCTCAGCCTCGTGTGGTACAGGGTCGAGAGGTGGACTCCGTGTGACACGAAGCCCCAGGTTACCCGTTTGATCGGTACATCATTTCAGACTGGCCCCTTCCTCCACAGGCACCCAGACTCGAGTATAACTGACATAAACAGTAGGACAGTTTGTAAGACTCTTTATTATAATAAGTTCCAAGGTGGGACAGCTCGGTGGGGATGTGGGTACCATATTTAATCATATTTAAGATGTCACCAGCTCTAACATGCATCCTTACTTTTCGTTCCACTAAGAAAGAAAAATCTCTGTCAGTTAAACTAGGACATATTATTGATTGTAAAACATACTTGATTTCAGAGATGATTGAGTATTGGGGAAAATGCACCTTAGAATCCAGTGAAGTGCAGACTGCCCGTCTCCGCACGCTGGCCTTGTCCCCAGTCCAGCTCTCTCCACGGTTGCTCGGTGGCTGCAGGCCCCGGGCACGCCAGGACACAGCTGTGGCTCCGCCTCTTCTGGTGCCTCCTGTTAGCGGACGGGAACCTTCCCCGGAAGCCCCGCAGCTGCTTTCCCCACAGGCCTCGTCGGCTGAACAGTCAGTCGTGTGTCACACACATGCCGTCATAGTCACGGGACCGGGAATGACCGTGGGGCTAGAGTCAGACTAGTCAGGATTCACCCTCCAGCCATCCCGGGCCGACTTCCTTTGCAGGATGCCATCTGTCAGAGGGTTTCGTTCACAAGGAAGAAAGAGGGGACGGACGGATAACTATCGAAGCAAGAAAGGATGTTGATAGCGTTAGGAGTTTTTCCAGGTAGAAATTGGTGACTAGAAATTGGTTCGTGATGAAGTTAGTTATCTTCTTGCTCTGAGCATTCAATGTTTGAACTTTTATTGCTATATTAAATTGTTTATAAATTCTGTAATGTAATTACTTTCTATACATTGTGATACAGAAAAATACACATTCAGTTTTGGAAAAAAAAATTTTTTTTTTTTTAAGCCACGAATTTTATTTCTACACACTAGCCGGTTGATTATGACAGTGTTTTTAAAGTTTCTTTAAAGGTGGGTACTGAATCGTGTTTGAACGTTCCCTGCCTTCCTACCTGCAGACCTTAATTTTATCATTTTAAATGGTTCACAACAGAGGGAGGAGGTGTTCTCCATGTTCTCGCTTTTTATTTGGACAGCGGAGCTGCTGAGTCTTTTCCTGATAGAGATCCGGAGCAATTTAGACACCGTAGCCACCTGCTCCTTGATTATGACGCTCTCTAGCTCCGCCTCTTAGCCTTGACCTGTGTGTCCACGGTGCCTCTTTCCTTCCTCAGTGGTGGGAGGTGACCCGTTCCTCCACCTCCACCTTTGTCCTGAAAAGCCTTCCATGATTTAGTTTTGCGTTCCCTACTTCTCCCCTTTGTACGTTGGTGCCTGAGGTGTTCTCGATTTTCTGAGCAGGACCAGACTGTGTGTAGGCTGCTCCGTGTTCAGACTAGCTTTTGTGGTGTAACCATTCTTTTCGTGGATGTCACCAAGGGTCTTCTTGACCTTGTCCCCACTGGAGCATTACCCCTAACCGAGGCTGTCTCCATTCAGCCCAGGGACTTGTTGAGTTCAGGGAGGAAGACAACTCGGAGTCAAAGACTCACCGTAACTCGTTCATTCATTCAGTGGGCGTTGACTGAGCCCCACGTCTGTAGGGCCTGGTGCTGGGTGGTGGGGAGGACTCGGCGGTGACGTTTGTTCTTTGCCGCCTCGGGAGTATTTCTGTGCTTTGTCCCCCTCAGCTACACGCCGTCTCTCCTTGACTCTCTGTTAACAGTGCCACCGAGTCTCTGCAAAGCTGCGTTTGATGTGAGAATAACTGAGCAGAATTTCCCTGCTCAAGCGTCATTTTTGGTAACTCTAAAGACACTGTTTTGTATTGAGGACTCGCTTCAGTTAGAAACTGGAATGCGAAATTCGACCTTACTTACCTAATAGGAAGAAGGGACAGATCGTTTGAGGATTCGTTCCTCCAAAAGTATCTGAAATAAATATTCATGGGTTCAGACCTCTCGTGTTTGAAACCTTCAGGTTTGTGATGGAACAAATCAGTTAGAATTTATCTGTGCTCGGACTGAGGGTTGGGAGGAAGACAGCACCCATCAGCGTAGGATTTTTTTTTTAACTGAGAGAGTGTAGTTAGCTTCGTGGCAAACTCTTGTCTGTCTGTCACCTGCAGTGTGTTTATGGCTTGATTACCTGTGTGTAGGGGTGACCCGAGCCAGGGCCCATGTAAATCAGGCTTCTGATGGTGACTTACATCTGACAGTGCTTCAGAAGTTTCCTCTCCGAGATGTAAGCTCCCTCGCATAGAGCACTGCAAAGCTGTCTTTTCATTTCTGGGAAAAGGTTAAGATCAGACAGATAATTATGACAAATCCAAGAGTAAATGTCCCTTTTTTTCATTTACATGCCCACGCACCCCCTCCACCTCCCCCCATCTAGTCCATTAGCCATTTCTTTTAAATTCCATTTCAAATCCTGCCCTTCTCTCTGTCACCACGAATGTGGCCCGGGTCCAAGCTGCCCTCATCTCGCCCCTGGCGTCCTTCAGATCCTACAGGCCACCCTGCCACCATCCCCCCCAACCCCCAGACCTGCCTTTCTCTGCAGAACAGGGAAGTCCACCCACACACGGGACACGGGACACGGGACACGGGACACGGGAGCCCTCATTCTCGGCCCTGCATGCAGCATCCTTTTCACGACATAAATTTAATTCTGCCCTGAATGATTAAACCTTGCAGCGGCTTCTGGAGCTCTCCACGCTTGTTCCCACCTTGTGCCTTCTGCCCGTGGTGCCCTCCCTCGACCTCCACGTGGCAGGCGGCCCTGTGCGCGCCCCCGTGCGCAAGCATGTCAGCGATGTTTAGAACACGTGAAAACAGAGAGGAACGGAACGAACTCCCGTGGGACAAGCCCTTAAACCCCGCGTCGCTCAGGTGGCCGGACAGCAAGAACGTCCCCTTTTATTCTTTCCTTTTGTTTTCTGTTGTTGTTGCTGCTGTAATATTTTAAAAAGCAAACCTCTGGGGGCGGCTCCATAGTGTAGCGCTTAGCACGTCTGCTTTACACGCAGGTCCTGGGTTTGCGCCCAGGTGGAGCCCCGGACCGTACCCCGGATGCACCAGGCCCCAGAGAGACACCCCGCCTTCAGAGATCCAGTTCTTAAAAAAAGGGGACAGCAACATCCATAGGTCAGGGGTGAAAGAGGGGGGCAGTTAAAGGGGGGGAAAAAAAGCAAATCTCTGACGTCATGTGATTTTACTCTTGAATATTTGTTTCTACAAAGTAAAGACATTCACTTTACGATCACAATGTCATTATCATACTTAACAAAATTAACGTAATTTCCTGGCATCATCTAATAGTCCATATTCACATTTCCCCCACTGTCTCAAAAATGTGCTTTTATAGTTGGTTTAGTTTTTTTCTGGGATCCAAACAAACTCCACACAGTACGTTCGATTTTCGTTCTCTTCGCTCGTCTCCTTCTTTCCTCCATTTCTCTTATTGTGCTTTCTGTGATGTCTCTTTGCTCTTATGTTTCTTTTAATTTGGCTTTTATTTCTAAAAATTTTCTGAGTTAGGTTAGTTCTCGTTTCCTATGCTCTTGTTGTCCAGGCATCTCACTTCTGAGAACTATTTCTGATTCATGCTGGTTTTCTTTCAAGCCATTGTTGTTTTCTTAATTTCTCTTAGCTCAGTTTGAAAAGATGGGTTTTTGTCAGCTCAAGGACTTTTTCATGGTATGGACCGTTAGTCTGTTCACTGTCACCTCTTCTCCTGTAGTGCTGAGCGGGGCGGGATCCCCTGTCTCCTGTGTCCCTGTGTGTGGACGGACTTCCCGTTCTGCAGAGAAGGGCAGGCCCGTCGGGGGAGCTTGGTGGCCAGGTGGCCTTTCGGCTCATGAAGGACCCGAGCACGTGTCTGCCCCTCAGAGCCCTGTGCCGCGGGCCTTCAGGTGCTGCCTCTGTAGTCGCGTTGCTCTGGGCCACCACCCGCCCTCCCTCAGGCCCCACCCCCTGCTCCCGGCACCTGCCCTGGTGGGGAGGGGGACAGGGTGGGGAAGGATCTGCCTTTCTGAGTGGGGTGTTGCTGGACAGTCCTTTGTCCGGGCAACACTGGCTGACCCTCCTGAGGCTCTCAGGGTCCTCCCTCCACCCCCCGTGTTTGTGATCATGAGCACTCTGACCCCCTTTCTCCCCTCCCCCCTGGTGTTTGTGATCATGGGCACTCAGACCCCGAGGGGTCGCACTCAGTTTGCCAGCTGTGCCTGGACCACTTTGGAGGACACCCAGCCGGCTCGGGCCCCTCTTTTTAGAGCTAGGCGTTTCCTGGCGACTTGGGGGTTTTGTGGCCCGAGAGGCAGTCAGTAGTCCCGCTTCCCCTCCCTACTCAGCCTCAGAGGTGCCGACCCTGTGCGGCCTTGGTTTGTGGGGAATTTTAAAAATCAGGTTTTCCTGAAGATTTCGTTTATCTCTTACTATTCTAGTTGCTTTGTCTAGTTTCCAGGAGGAGATTTAGAGAGATTCCAGAAACTGAGCTGGCTCTGTCAAAATAAGCGTCGCCTCACAGGCTTCCAGATCACCCTCAAAGGAGTCACCCCTCGTTGGCTCCGCGCTCCCCCTTTGAGCTGTGTGCGCGGTGCTCGTTGCCACCCCAGCAGGGACTCATCCTCCAGCCCTTTGTCAGGGCCGCTTACTCCAGACCCCCCGGGCTAGTGTCACACAGCCCCAGCACGGTCAGTGATGGGTGGCGGTCACCACGGGCCCTGTCCCTCCTTGGCCATGCTAGGAATTGTGAAGCTACCCCAAAAGCTCTTAACGCTTTTTACTATAATTATATCACCCCGAAAAAAATAAGTCAAAGAAAAACCTTTTTCTAAAATGTTTTGAGGGCACTTAAAAAAATGCAAGAAGAAAATTCTCTTTAAGATGCTAAAACATTAATGAAATATACACTGAATTAAATATCATCCAGAAACTCAAAATCTACGCTTACCTTGTCCCAGCAACGAGGACTGATGTCTCAGTCCCCGTCTTTCTGTTACGGAGTCGCTCAGTGCACCGCGTGTGTGCGCGCACACGTGCGTGTGTGTGCGTGCACGCATGCGCGCACATATACCGTGCTTAAAGACAGAATAGTAACTGGCATCTCAGACAGTATGAACTCTCGATTCACAAGTAGAATGTTTCCTTGAGGGAGCCCCGTCATCTAGCGGGAAGAAAGGTGGATTTGGAGCCAGAAGACTCTTGCCCGTCTCTGCCCTTAGTAATTACACGACCTCGACCACTTAATGCCATTGTGTTCTTCAGAGATTGGGTCCCTTTCAGTTCTGAGTACTAGGATTCTCGTAAGCATAAATAACCTATTATCTTAAGACCGATTCTAAGCCCCGAGTACAAGTGACATAAGACGCAAGCGTTTTCTGAGCTGGATGGAGTCTCTGCTGTAAGCATAGCCTCATAAAGCAGAGGTAGCACCTTAAAGAAAGCATGCACTTCAGTGTAATTTTACAAGTATCCATTTGCACATAGCCGCTGAGCATTTTTTGTTGGTTCGCAGTGGTGGTGTCACGGGGAATACATTTAAGAGAGATTTCTTGGTGAAGTACAATTCCGAAAATAGTATTGCGCATTTCTGAAATTTTTGAATTAACACCCACAAATTGAAATGGCCCAGGGTTTGTATTTCGAGGGAGCTTATGGCATCTTGTTGATTCAAGCACAGAGATTCTTGTGCAGAATAGAGAGAGCGAGGAAGCGTCCGCTTACGGATGTCATGCTGCTGCTTGCTGGTGCACACCGGCGCGCAGAACGTTCTAGACCCGGAGCCAAGCACGCCGCGCACACCGTCACTCAGCCATGCTGTGAGGAAAGTGTTATTGTTATTTCTAGCTTTGACAGAGGAGGACACCGAGGTAATGCCACCCAGCTCGTGAAGGGTGACGGTGAGCATGCAGACGGTGCTTGCCAGGTCTAAGTGCTCTGCGTTCGCGAAGCCGTTCAAGCCTTACAAAACCCCCGTGACGTTAATACTATTACGTTTCCTTTACGTGCGAGGAAACTGAGGCACAGGGAGGTTAAGCGACTCGGCCGGCTGCATCGCTAGTGTCAGAGCGAGGATTTGAACTTGAGCAGTCAGTGTCCAGAGTCCAGGCAGATGACCGCGTCGCCCAGCAGAGTGTGGCAACTGATGGGCTCCAAAATTCTCGCCTTCAACCATGTCATTAGACGTGGCGCTGGAAGAGAAGAATCTTGAGGGGAGAAACTTCAGACGTGTTCTTCCTTACGCTATGGACAACACCGAGTTGTCAGCCTTATTGCATGTGACCTGAAGTTCAGCAGAAATACAATTTTCCCTTGAAATCTGGGGTTTGGGGACCGTTAGCGGGAATTCACTCTTCACCTCGGTGTCAAAACCAAGGGCGCAGAGCGGACGTCCTCTTTTGAAACCCGCGGTGACCAGGAAGCATCAAAGGCTCCAAATCTCTGGCCGCCGGCTGTCTCGCCGAGGCTTGGTCACTCACACTGCAGCTTCAGTGTTTGAAACGTGTTCACTTAGAAAGAGAGTTCCCGGTTTTGGGGGCAGGTTGTGGTGGGGTGAGGAATAAAATTAGTGACATCATTTTATAAGAAATTCAGGGTATTACTGACTGGCGAATGAGAGTGGCCTAGGCTTTGTCGTTTACATGGAATCCTTTATGTTTTGTTATTTCAACTGTTTCTTAACTTCGGGTTTGTATTTAAGAAGAAAATGGAGCCCGGCAATACTTTTGAACACAAGGTAGCCCGAGCCTTTCCCCGGCGTGTAGACTCCTGGGGGACTGAGCCAGGCTCTGCACCTGCGCCGCCAGTGAGCCACCAGCACTGACCCGGGAACCGTCAATGGCAGAGAAGGGCCAAGGCCAACAGATCCAGCATGGCTCCCCCAGCTCGTGGTATCGAGCTCATTGCTTGGAGAGTCTTTTGTGGTTTTTCAACTTGAAAAAACAAATTTGAAATAAATAAATAAATCGATCCATTAACCTGTTACAGGAAGGTCCCCGCTGTGCTTAGTA
>NW_011888939.1:1087390-1100317 GCF_000151845.1 Pteropus vampyrus
GGCCACAAAGCGCCGGGGCTCGAGGGGATGCTTGAGGGGATGCTCCACATTAATAAAATAAGTCGTTTTCTTGGTAGGAGCGAGTATATTTGCATTTAAGCCCTGGTGGTTTAAAAAGATACTCATAGAAATGGGTAAAATTAAGCTTAGGCATCCGGAGAGAGAGGCGTGAGGCGTGCGAAACCTTCACTAGGGAGAAGACGCACGCTCTGCCTGGTGGCGGACGGTGAGGACAGGCCCAAGGGCCCGAGCCCCGCCCTGCAGCTGGCCCGCCGGGAGCCCTTTCGCCGTGGTGCAGGAATCTGGGTCGTTGCTGTCTTCTTCTGCATGCTGCTTCTCGGGGCTTGAAAAAAATGTCACGTTTAAGGTAGCGGGCCCCCTTTTTGAGCCAGTCGCACTTGAAAGATAGCTCTTGAAATTATCTAAACTTAATTTCTGGACATTTTGTTTCGGAAATACTAACGTCAGGGGGTCTTTGTTCTCTACACTAAACTTAATCTATTTGGAAAAATTCCATTTACTCTCTGTAGAAATTGACTGGACATGGCTCCTGTGAATGATATGGTTGTTATTATCCCTGAACACTGTAAAAATGGACTTTGAAACAGTTGGGCAGGACCCAGGCAGAAGGTGATGTATGGCTCGAAAATGGTTTAGTTGAACATTATGCTTCAATATTTTACTGGTCATTGCGGCACAGGCTTTAGAAATATGTGTTCGGTGTTTTAAAGTTTTATTTTTAGAGTGGAAACTTTCTCACAAACCAAAATAGATGACTCAGGTGTGTTTGAATCAAAGCCAGAATGTCATCCGCATCTGCAAGATGAAAATCGTTAGCCAGTCACTTGACATCCACACAAAATGAAACCATCTTACCACGTACTTCATCCAGCCTTTCCTCCTCATTGAAGAATGCCGAGAATCTTTACAGAAACGCATCTAACTGGATTATTTTATTCCAGAGTGTTTCAGAAAACACCAAAGCAGGTATTAATTGCGCATGGGACAGCACCAGCCCGGATGGAGTTCAGGACCTCCGAGCATACATTTAAACACGAACTCATTAGTTCTCTAGCATCTGTGCTTGAAAATAGATCAAGAAGATTTCTCAAGACCTTGTGGCATAATTTCAATTGCGTTTAAACTATGACCAGAATTTCTTGTTGGAAAAGCAAGAGTGAATAAGAATGTTGTAAAAAAAAACACAATGGGAAAATACAATGAAAACTTTTTTACATGTGGCTATAAAACTTTTTTACATGTGGCTCGTAACCCCGTCTTTTGGAAGAGTTTATTCATTCATAATGTTTAAGTTTTTATCACGTAGCTGCATCTTAAAGATCTCTATCTAGGACCGGAACAGACTCAGCGATCTGAGTTCTAATCCCAGCTTTGCCTGTAGCCAGCTAGGAGGCTTTAAACAAGTCAGCCAGCCTCCCGGAGCCCCGTTTCACTCTCCAGAGTCAAGAACTTGGACTAGGTGGCCTCACTTGCCTTTCAGCTGTAGTGGTCTCTGGGGCCCTACTCTTAAGAAACACCTCTTGTTCCTTCTGTTATTCTCATTCCTAAATCTGCCAACTCTTGGAAGGTATCTCCAAACACGAATCGATTCACTAAAATGCCCTCCTCCTCGCGGAGAAAATAGCGCTCGAAGTGCCCCTCTGCATGCACATCGTCACCTTTCGGGGCGCGAGCAGCGGGCTCGTTAGCCTCAGCGTGTTCGGCCCCCGTGGGCCTTGTCGGGCTCTGCTGTTTTAGGTGCGAAGCGGTTGCAGGAAGCAGAGTTTCCCCAACTCGAGGCTCCTTGCCTGGTTAATGAAGGCCAGAGTTCCACGGTGTACCCTGCTGCCTTCATTAGGCCTTGGAACGCAGAGGCCACTGGCCGGTTCATTATTTACAGTAGAAATCTGGAAAAAGTCCTATTTCCCAGAGCAGTCGGCAGGCGGTTAGAACCCTCATGAAAATGATGAAAAGTTTCCCAGTCATGCTAATCAAGCTTAAATGCTTGACATTGTTTAACAAATGACGTTCCTGTTTTGAACTCAACAAAGTAAGAAGCCTTTGAATTAGGGCTGAAAAATGTCCAAGGGCATTTCAGGCAGGAAAGAAATATACTGTTCTGTGGTTGTGCCACAGTGTCACCCACAGCCACCTCCCAGGCGGCTTGCCTTTCTTTTCTCTGAAACAGGTCGCCATTGTGTTCATTTCTTGCCCTCTGTAGCGTATGCAAGCCAGTTTAACAGGCGTGTGATGGGTTTAAATGTCAAGAGTTTGGCCCTGTGGTCAAAACCCTCACTTGCACTAGGCAGAGGTCCCCAACCTTTTTGGCCCCAGGGCCCGGCGCTCCTGTGAGAATCTGACGATCTGAGGCAGAGCTGAGGCGGTGATGCTGGCGCTGGGGAGAGGCTACGAATACAGATGGAGCTTCTCTCACTCGCCACCACCAGCTGCTCATCTCCTGCTGTGCGGCCCCGGTCCCGCAGGCCACGGGCCGGTGCCGGTCCAGGGCCCAAGGGTTGGGGACCCCCATACTAGAGAGTCAAAGATATTGGAAAGCAGAGGTTTAACCTCCTTGTTTCTGTTCTCATTTAGATCAGAACCAGCCTCTCTAAAGGCGCATCTCCCATTTTCCTGAACTGCGGCCAGAGTAATTCTGATGCGATCAGGCAGGTGTCAGGTTCTGACCTGGGATGTCTCTACGGGCGGTCATTTCCTTGCCTCTGCTGGCGGCCGCTGGACTCTGCTAGCCGTCCTGCCAGTTGCAGAGTTTTTCCTAATTAACCTCGGTGCGCCCTGCCGGAACGCTCTTATTATTCTGTCCACTGAGCATAATGGATCCGCCTTCACTCAGCAACGTCCACTTGCATGTTTTAGGAGTAACGGTGTCATCGCATCTCTGTTAAAGACAGACTCTGTCCCTGTCCCCTTGTTAAGTCTCTGTGCACCTCGTTTCCAAAAAGGACTGGTACCTTGTGTTCATCTTCCGCGCGTTCCCTCCAGTGGGTCACCGCTCGTTACTCACGGTGCCGCACCCGTTTTTACCCAGAGGAGTGATTCTCTCTCCTTTCACACGTGATCTTCCACGGGCCCAAGCAGTTGACTCTAGCACCGTCGTGCCGTCGACTCGCCCGCACGGGGGTTCACTGCCGTCACAGCTGTGGCATCCGAGCAAGAGAAACTGATGTTTCATTGTGATGAGCGGCATCCCCAACCTTTGAACAGTCTGCTCTGCCCACTGAAATGTCGCGTGTGAGTGCGCGTGCAGGTGCAGGTGCAGGTGCGTGTGCGAGTGCAGGTGCGTGTGCGCACCCCTCCACAGGTTGGAGCTCCAGGTACAGCCGGCATGGAGGAGGTGCACGTGGTGATATTCGGAGAATTAAACGGAGCAGCGATTGGCACAGCACAACCGAGCGGGTTATGGCTACGTCTGTTCATTGCAGCAGATCTTCCGTTTACAAGAGTGGGTGTCTGAAATTTAAGAATTTAAGGTTGCTTATACCCCTGGCTCCTGTTTCTAAAGCCATTAACGTTTAATTAAATAATTGTTCTTTGTCTATTCTGAGATCTTCGAGTGAAACGTGTGAATTATGTGTCCTGCAATTACACCAGCCCTCTGAACGTCCTACTCAGCCACGTGAGGGCAGCCTGTGCGGCCACAGTAGACATTCATCTGTGAACTGGAGTGGGCAGAGTCTTTCCTGTACATTTCCTTGATTACACATTTGCAGTTTCCTGGGGTTCCTGTTAAGACCCTCATCTTTAGTTCTAAGACCTGGTTGCAGCAGTCCTTTGTAGTTACAAGTTTCTTCAGAAATTTCTAGTAATGGGCCCCCCAGACAATGACAACAGCAATGTGTTTTGTGCCAGTACTTGGAATGGTTCTGCTATTAAAATACTGATGGATTTTATTAAAATCCATCAAGTACAATAGATTCCAGTTATTCACAACGGGTAAAGAATGGGACGTTCTGATTGATTGAATTATCTAGAGCAATTACCATATGTACCATTCAAAGATGGATAGTCTTTAGAACTGTATAATTGCTTCCTCGTGCATCTAGTGAGCTCTTAGGAGACGTGTGTCGAATTGCCTGGAGCTGGAGGAACCCTTAAACATCAAACCAGAGGGGCCGAACGGCTTGCCCATTCCGCCCGCCCGAGAGTGAGTAGGCGAGCCAGGGCGGAGCCCAGGCTTTGCCACACCCGGTCCAGGATGCTCGCCGATACACGCACTGCCCTGTGCTCTGTGGGGCAAGGCGAGGTGGTGGAGAAAACAGTGGCAAAAGGACCCAGTTACTTGGATTCTGGGTGAGGTTTTCATGTGCCGACTCGTCGCCACCGTCACGTAAGCTCCCCTGTGCGCCCGCGTCTGTTAGCTGTGCTAGGGAACGTGCCGCGTTCCTCACTCGCATCATCTTGCTGGGTCTCCACAGCCTCATTCTGAGATGCTGTTCTTATCCTCGTTTCAGGGTGAGGCTTGAAGCCAGTAGTTGCCTCACTTGGCAGAGCTGGGACTTGAGCTCGCCCAGTGGGACTCCCGATCTCATGATCTGGACTACAGTACTGCCTTCCTGATTTATTCATTGTTTCCTTTCAACATGAAACGAAAGTGTTTCTATCCAAAAATTGTCTTGAGGGAGGTATCTTGCTTTGATGGTGATTTACAGGTCTAAATATATCCCAAATGTTTCCTATATTCAAATGCATGCGGAACCCTTAGTGGGCCAGATGGGCGGACACGGAGGCCCGAAAGGCTTCACAGCGTGAGGCCGTCCTGCTGACCGTCTGCTGCTGCGGGCAAGCTCGCCAGGGGGAGGCCGCGTCTCCTCTCAAGCCTTCTCTGGATGGAGTCATGTCCGTTTTCACTCAGGCTGTAAAGACTGGTCCCAGGCTCTGATGAGAAGGCAGCAGTGGCGGTGAAACCCAGCTTCGTGCCCGAGCCTTTCGGGACTGTGGTTCCACAGGCACGCGTCACACCGTTGCTGTCCCTCCCTGCCTCAGAGCTGCGGTGGGGCTCGCGGTCTCCCCCACCCTGGTGCAGCCTGCGCGCGAGGCACTCTGAGTTCTCGTCATCTAAAGCCCCGAAGGGATCCAGTCTCTTGCCTTGTGTCCCCAAAACCTAATAGAAGCCACTTACTCTGACTCTCATCCCATTAATAGAGATTATTAAAGTTGAGAATTCAACACATTCTAAACATTTTTACAAGTCTTATTGAGGTATAATTTACATAAAATGCGCCCATTTTGTGCTGAATAATATTCCATTGTATGTATATACTACAACATGGGTCGATTTTGAATGTTAATCCAACTTTGCATTCTAAAATATACTTCGTCATGGTATATTATCATTTTAAGGTATTCCTGGATTCTATTGGCTAATATATTGTTAGAGAATTTTGTGTCTTTGTTAACGAGGGATAGATTATTTGTAATGCTTTTGTCTAGTTTTAGTATTAAGATAATGTCGGTCCCATTAAGTGAGCTGAGAAATGTTCCCTCTTCCTCTGTTTTCTGAAAGAGTTTCTGTAAAATCGATATTATTGCTTTACAGAATTTTTGATAGAATTAACTAATGTGTTTTCTTTACGGAGTTTTCTTTATGGGAAGGTTTTTTGATAGCGAATTCAGATTTTTAAAAGTAGTTACTTAGATTTTTATTTCTCGTATTAGTTATCTAACTTACATCTTTCAAAGACCACCCAATTCATCTAAGCCTTCAAATTTATTGGCATAAAGTTGATCATAATGTTCTCTTATTGACCTTTGAATGTCTCTAGAATCTGAGTGATGTCTCCTCATTCATTCCCGATATTGGTAAATTGTTGTCTTCTCTTTTATTTTCCTTGATCAGTCTAGCTAGAGATTTCTCAATTGCATTTATTTTCTTTCAAATTATCTGCTCTTGATTTCAGTGATTTTTTTCCCTCCCTTTTTATGTTTTCTCTTTCATTCATTTACAGACATCTCCTCCTTACTTTGGATTTAATTTGCTTTTCTTTTTCTAACTTCTTAAAATGGAAGCGTAGATCTTTGACCAAATTTTAATCATTTTTCTATTTTTTATATAAGCTTTTTGAAACTATAAATTTCCCTCCAAGTATGGCTTTAGCTGCATCCCGCGAATTTTGATATATTTTTATCATTTAATTCAAGATGTTTTTCAGTTTTGCTTGTAATTTCTCCTTGTCTCATGAGTTATTTAGAAGCATGTTAACTTCTAAATCTCTGGTGGCTTTTTTTTACGATACATGACTGATTTTCTGCTCTATTAATTATTGAGAGAAGGCTGTTAGTGACTCTTAGGAGTATACACTTAGGATTATTATACATTTTGGATGAAGTCATTCCAAGCTTTTTTCCTTTTTCTGTTTTTAAAATCGTTCTTATGACCTTTCTTATTTATAAGTGGTGGACTTTGTTCTCTGAAGTCTCCCCTCTCCCTGGGCAGAGGGACGTTTCCTTGAGTGGGGTACCACTGGGGGAGGGGACAGGCTCAGAGTGGTGTTGGCGATGGCGGAGGGTCAGTTCGGTTAACTATATTTCAGCTCTGATCTATAATATAAAAGAGTTTTGCAAGGATTCAAAAGACTTCCACAAGATTTCTTATTTTGAGGAAACGTAATAAATGTTTATGATTTGGCAAGGTCACTGTACACCTGTAGAATTTGTTCAGGACGCTGCGAACATCATCCACCCGTCTCCAGTAGAAGTCTAGAATTGGCTCCATTTGGAGAAATATGTTCTGGCACAATTTTTAACCCCTTTGAAAGAGGCAAAAGGAATTTCGGGGCCGGTGGCCATGCATGCCATTGCTTGTGTGAAAGCCATTTTATTTTTACATTACGAAGGCCCTCAGATCGCACGTTGGCAGACGCACGTTCCCGCGTAGTCAGCGCCGGGTGATTGATGGCCTGCGGCCCGCGCCGCGCGGCATTGCTGACCAAACACCCTGGCCCCTCCCGTGGTGCTCATTTATCCATTTCTCCTCTCCTCAGTATCTCCGGGTATATGGAGATTTTTTTTTTTTTAAGATACGAAAGTGAAGATTTATTTTTTAAAAAAACCCACAATTTACAAAGACAAGCAAAACCTTTTGGAAACCACGCTGTTTTATTACCCGCCTCACTTTTTCAAGGCTTTCTAAACTCAGTCATTTACAACCTCCTTCCTGTAGGGTTTTTGCCATAATCTTTGATCAGGTGTTCTGTTACTTGCATAATATTTTTCTTTAAATTAACTGGTTTTTAAACATAGCCTCACTGTAAGAAGTGATATCTGTGAACTCACAGGTTTATTTGCTAGTTAACACATTCTTCTATATACGTACATATTTAAATTAGAGTCGTTCATCTGTACTCTGGAAATTGTTAGTTTGGGGCAAATATGAGTTTGACAGTGAACTTGGAAAAGCAGACTAGCCGTCGGCAGTGGTCTGAGAAGGAAGGCTTCGTGCCTGCAGCGTGGAGGTGCCGGGCCCCTTAAGAACAAAGGGGACATAAGAGGAGAGGCAGGAGGGGGACCGGGTCGTGGCCTCTCAGCGAGACAGATCTTCTCATTACGATCCCGTTAGTCTGCTCGAATGCCATGGGCGTCAGTCAGAGCTACGTCCACAGTTAACACGCTCCGGGGGGCACTTGTTAAATGCTGAATTAAGCAGAGTGTATGTGAAGTTTATTTTGTTACGAATTTAGAATCTTCATATCACTATTACCCTCAATTAATTTAAAGATTTTTCACTTTTCCATATTTCTCCTTCTAGCAGGGGAATTGAAGGGTTGGTTTTAATGTTTTATTGGAGAAGAACCTTAATTTTTCTGGAGGCGGCTCCAACAAGGGTACTATTTTTGGTTCGAGGGGACTTTACCAAAGGGACTGTTTCCAGCTCGGGGAATGGTGCTGTTCCCTGCCGCTCCTTCCCCTGAGGGGTCGAGGGAGGTGTGTTTACTGGGACAGGGAGGGAGCGGGGCAGTGAGCAGCATGCGGCCTGGGCTCCTGACAGCTGTGTAAGTGACTCTGCCAGTTCCTGTCTGATCTCACTCTCTCCACCTTCCCTGTGTCCTGTCAGTACCTCCCTTTGGACAAACCCGGCCAGAGGCCAGAGGCCAAATGTAATCGATGAGGCCCACACGGCTGAGGTCAGCCTGTCGTGGTGGGGAACACTAGAGGAGAGGGTTGCTCTGGAGGGAGTGTGTCTTTGTGGTCCCCTCCTACTCCGTGCTCTTTACATAAGGCCCCGGGGGCAGGGGCCTGTCAAGAAACAGAGCACATAAAACACGGCCGTTACCGTCCACCTGGTAGCAAAGCCTGAGCTGGTAGGCACAGCTGACTTCTGCCACCTTCCAGTCCACGTTCGTTACCCCGTGCCGCTCAGAGCTCTGCTGGACGGGGCACGAAGCCAACCTTCGTCCCCGCGGGACCGGAGGGAGTCCTTGGTGTTTCGTCATTACTCAGTTGTCGCAGCCACCGCGAACGGATCCCTCACGTGTCTCCTGCCCCCTGAATCCCCGGCTAGTGCCTACCGTTGACCAGAAGCCACCTGGCGGCCAGAAGGTCAAAAGGCTTGTGACGTAACCTGTGTGTGAGCCAGCCCCCGGCAAACGGGGCGGGGCGGGAGGGTGGCCGTGATGGCAGCGGAGAAAGGCTTCCGGCACACGCCCCCTTCTAGAAGCGGGTCCGTTCAGTCCGCCCACTTCCACCCCGAGTCCTGATTCCTGATCGAGTGAGCCACAGTCTTCCCTGTCCTTTGTCTGGCTTCATTTGAAAACAGTGTCAAGGAAGTCTCCTTACTAACAGAGATGTAGTATTTTAAAATGAGTGGGAAACCTGAGAGAATATTAATATTCCCCACCTTATTCTCCAAGCAGTTTTCAGTCTGTGATTTACTTACCGAAGCTTTGTATTCTTCTAGACTCATGCCAAAGTTCCTAACCTGTTTTTTCCAGAAAACGGCAACATTCGTATGTACGAAAGGAACAGCTAATATTACCAGTTGCTTGTTTTGTGCTAATAAGTGCTTTATGGGCTGCATTCTCTCATTTCTCATAATGACCATATGGAGAAGATAGTGTTTTTATCCTTATTTTGCAGTCGAGGAAACCGAAGCTTAGACAGATTTAAGTAATTTGTCCAGGATGAGGGCAGAGTGAGACCGAGAGCCTCCGGGCCCGTGGGATTCCTCGGCCCCAGCCTCAGGCTCCGTTACGCTGCGGACACTTTTAAGGCGTCCACATGCGAGATTCATTTATCATGTATGTACCTGTTGAGAGCCCGCTGTGTGCCCGACGGGGTGCCTGCAGGGCTGATGGTGGGGACACACTGTGCCTTCTGCGCATGGAGCTTTCAGTCTAGTGGGGCAGGTAAACGTTAAACAGTCCTCCAGGTGTGCAGGGCAGGCCATGATGTGGACTCTGAAGGACAAGTGAAGGATGCCATGAGTGACGCGCTGGACTGTTTTTCGTTCGGGGGCCTTGGAGAGAAGACCTCTCTACCGAAGGCTGGAGTCCACAGAGATCGAAGGGGCTTAGACAGGACAGCGGGCTCCTCAGACGGCCGATTGCCAAGAAGGGCCAGACCTGAGCCGGCCATCTGCACTTGGGGGCGGTCCTCGGCTGTCACCGGGCTGGCGAGGGGAGCTATGGGATTTGGGGGTGGAGGGTGTAGCTTTCCAGCGTGCACTGCCTGTCCTCCTTGAAAGCCAGAAGCCCAGGGGTGCTTCCCAACGGTGCGACTTGTTCACACATTCATCCCCACCCATCTGAGGTCCAAGTGTCATCTCACCAGATCTGGCGGAGATGGCTGATTTAATAATGATTGTTAATTGCTGTTGCTGGAAACCTCAATATGGGTATTTTTCTTGTTTAGCTTTTTTTTCTTTCCTCTCTGTAACATGTCAGGGCTTGCAGAGGAGGTAGATGTTGAATAAGATTATAATTCTTTCCTAAGCTTAATACTTTGTTTAAATGTTTTAGGGAAAACTGGGACCCACAGATGTTTGAATAAATTTTCAGTGCAAGAAGAACAGAAATTAATAAAAACATCTGCCTTTTAGTTATTAATATAAAATAAAATGCAAAACAGGTATTTACTTTTTTGCCCCTTCCCGTTATCCACCAACTTTGTGCGTACATTTATGGAGAGTCACAAAATCAAAAACCCGACAGGAGAATGGAGGAAATTTAACTTAGTTGTCCTGTTTTTCTGGAGATGAGCCTGTGGCCTTGAGGGAAAATGGCTTGTAGCAAATGAAGTGTAAGCCTGTGAGGGTGGAGTCCCGTTTGTCATCGCTGTGTCCCTGGGCTCACTTAGGCACCGACTGGTATTTAAATGACTGGGAAGAGAGAATATCACAAGTCGATTTCGTTTTGTTAATACGCCACTGAGACACTTCTCAGTTGTCCTATAAAAAGACCAGAGAGCGACAAAAAGGAAATCAGCCTTTCCCATGGACCCCTCCCAGACCTCATAAAGCTCTGTGGCATGCAAGGAGGCCCTGGACCAGGACTCAGACTGGGCCCCGGGCTCAGCTCTGCCGCCCAGCTGTGCTGGTACCTTGCACGAGTCACTTACCCTCCTTTTTTCTGTGATTTATAAAGCGGGGGTTCACACTTGCCCTTCTTAGCACCCCGAGCAGGCGAGAGCTCAGATGAGACAGAGGATGCCGGGGTGCTTTGAACACTGGACCGCAGCGTCTTTCTCCCACTCGACCTGACGCTCCTCCGCCAAAAGCCTGGGCTGGACCCTCCCCTCCGGCCATCCAGTTCTCCCGAAAGCCTGCTGTGGGCCAGCTCGTCCCGCTTTTCCTATCCGTAGTAGTAATGTTATTCCCTGACCACAGTAATTACCGTAGGCGCTCTATTAATATCTATTAATAGATACCATAGGAATAGCTTACAGATTAAACTCTTTACCTCTCTAAGTCACACTGAAGCACATGTAAGAATTCCATTTTCGTGATGGCATTTGCACACCCCTGCACTTCTGGGCTGCTTGACACCCACCGGAAGAGACAGGTCTGTTATACTTCAGTATGTGCCGGGTCTTTGTGCTTTTTTTTTTTTTCAGCTTCAGGGAATGTGGGGTAGCTTTTGTTTGCTCGTCCAGGTGGTTCTCCTGAATTTGTCTAGGTAGCATATTCATGTCGTTGAAAAGGCACGAGGCGCCGAGGAGAAAACGGGTAGGCTCCCTCTGCTCCGACGGCCCGGCCGCGGTCTCGCCCAGAGGAAGCGAGTCTGCCGGGTCCAGTCTGCCCAGTCCGCTGTCCTCGTTGCTTCGGTGCTGAGTTTCCGTAGAGGGATTTCGGAGTTCTCGGTTGTCTTTCCCTGGAAGAGAATAACCCAAGAGACAGTAGTTCGGGCAAGAGACCAGCAGCAGTCAGCATGTGCTCGTTTTTCTGTCTCTGATACAGCTAGTCTTGCTTTTCGATGCACAAGTTAGAAAATACTTTTAATTTTCTTAGGGGAATAACCAGAAATCTTTCACAGACATGGTACACATTTTTACAGATCTGAGAAGTTTGACCTACATGAAACGAATGAGCAGATTTGACCTAAGCTTCCGACCTGTCTTCGGCAGATCGAGATTGATTGATGGACGTAGTTGCAGACAACCTTATCCTCGTGAAGTAATTAAACAATCCCCCGCGTCCACCCACTGGCCGGGTCCTCTCGGTGTCCTCGCTCCGGACAGGTGTGAATGAAGGTCTTAAATCGTTTCCAGATCGTGCAGACCATTCTTGTTTGGATCTCCCGCAGGCATTACCCTCTCCCCAGAAAGGTGGTTTATTAACACACGCGCCCCTAACGCTCAGCTCTCTCATGGGTGGGGAGGGACAGCATGTATCGTACACGCCGTGTGGGGTAAATGCTATTTAAATCTGGTTTGAATATCTCGCTAACGTGGGATCACTGGCTGGAGTCCAAGTTCGTTTTTTTTTTTCCCTTTGAGGAGGGGTCAGGCTTGAGCGAACTAAGCCATCTGTCCAGCAAATTATTGTAAAGCTTTAATAACAAATAGTTTGCAATGTATATTTATGTGTAGAGTAGAAAAGCGATGTTTTGCAAAACCGGCGTCTTTAGAAATGCCCACGTTCCGGTCTGTTACCGGCCTGGTCTCGCTATCCTGAGTTGGTAGCGCCCGCCTTTGTGCTAATGTTTTTGCAGAATTAATTAGCTCATTAGGAGCAGCGCTTTAAAACGGGCTTGTCACCGCGCAGTGCCCTTAGAAGGCTCTGCTTGCTTCTGAGACGCATCCAGCTTCCGCTAAAACAGGTGCAGGATGCTGAGGCCGCGTATTAGCTGTAAGACTTTGAAGGCTCCCTGCTTCCTTTGACGTTTGTTTTGTGGAACGCTCTAGTCGCTATTGTTGGTGACTTCTGATGGCTAATGTAATGAACTCTGCCAGCACCTCAGATCTGCTAACACCTGCCACAGAGAACTTTGCGTTTAAGTTGTTTTCTTAACTGCCTAACCTGGGTCCTCACGGCCGACTTTCAGTGTTCTGCTTACTTTGCAAATATTTAAGGAGTGCCTGACAGGTCCCGGGCCCCATGGCAGTGTGCTAGGATTCAGCATTGTAGGAGGTAGTCATGTGACCCCATGGAGAATCCTGTTGGGGAGATAGACATTAACCAAATGATCGCTGGGAAAACTGCTTAATTGCATTAAGACAGGAAATACAGAAGACAATGAAAAAGTACCATAAGAGGGAAGACGAAATGCACTGACTCTTGGGGGGCTGAGGAGAGTGTCAGAAAGTGTCACTTCCCTGAGGAAGTGTCATTTAAGCTGGCGCAAAGACCTGACGCGTGAGCAGGCCTGAGCTGGGCACGGGGGTGGGAGGAGTTGTGAGCAGGCTGAGGATGCAGAGTGTGTGCAGTGTGCAGGGCGGCGCCGGCTGGGGCAGGAGCAGCAGCTGCAAGGCAGGGCG
>NW_011888939.1:1100367-1102863 GCF_000151845.1 Pteropus vampyrus
GTAGAGTAGAAAAGCGATGTTTTGCAAAACCGGCGTCTTTAGAAATGCCCACGTTCCGGTCTGTTACCGGCCTGGTCTCGCTATCCTGAGTTGGTAGCGCCCGCCTTTGTGCTAATGTTTTTGCAGAATTAATTAGCTCATTAGGAGCAGCGCTTTAAAACGGGCTTGTCACCGCGCAGTGCCCTTAGAAGGCTCTGCTTGCTTCTGAGACGCATCCAGCTTCCGCTAAAACAGGTGCAGGATGCTGAGGCCGCGTATTAGCTGTAAGACTTTGAAGGCTCCCTGCTTCCTTTGACGTTTGTTTTGTGGAACGCTCTAGTCGCTATTGTTGGTGACTTCTGATGGCTAATGTAATGAACTCTGCCAGCACCTCAGATCTGCTAACACCTGCCACAGAGAACTTTGCGTTTAAGTTGTTTTCTTAACTGCCTAACCTGGGTCCTCACGGCCGACTTTCAATGTTCTGCTTACTTTGCAAATATTTAAGGAGTGCCTGACAGGTCCCGGGCCCCATGGCAGTGTGCTAGGATTCAGCATTGTAGGAGGTAGTCATGTGACCCCATGGAGAATCCTGTTGGGGAGATAGACATTAACCAAATGATCGCTGGGAAAACTGCTTAATTGCATTAAGACAGGAAATACAGAAGACAATGAAAAAGTACCATAAGAGGGAAGACGAAATGCACTGACTCTTGGGGGGCTGAGGAGAGTGTCAGAAAGTGTCACTTCCCTGAGGAAGTGTCATTTAAGCTGGCGCAAAGACCTGACGCGTGAGCAGGCCTGAGCTGGGCACGGGGGTGGGAGGAGTTGTGAGCAGGCTGAGGATGCAGAGTGTGTGCAGTGTGCAGGGCGGCGCCGGCTGGGGCAGGAGCAGCAGCTGCAAGGCAGGGCGACCATGGACTTGGGACTTGAGTTCGCACTGAGCCATGCCTCAGGCAGCAATGCGAGGAGCTCATACAGCAAGGAGCTTCTTTAAAGCACAGGCAAATGTGGCTTTGGAGAGCAGAGGTGGCTGCCACTGGCAGATGCCCTCGAAGGTCGTGGAAGCAGGTCCTTGTTGGAAAGATCAACAGTATAAGAGACGGTTGTTTAAAAACAAAACAACAAAAACTAACCTTGGACTCCATCACGGAAGCGTGAGTTTAAGATTACTAGAACTATGAGATTCATTGTACCCCCGTACCACCTCTGTTGTGTTCACTTCCAGGCTATAACCTACTTTTTTTCCTAAAATGAAGATAGCTGTATTGAAAAATGCAATTGACCCTTCATGAAGGAACCAAGAAGAGACCAGATGCCTCAGTTCCAGAACAGGTCTAGAGCAGTCGTCTGAACTTGGGGTCCGTGAATGGACTTTAATGGACTTATGAACTGCAGGAAGTGGTCTGTAGAATTTTGTGCAGGCGCATCTTTTAGTTTTCGGTACATTTCAAAGTGATCTGTAACCCGAGAAAGTTTAAAATGCTGATAAAAGAAACCACAAAACCCAACAGTCTTTTGCATGCTTGCAGAAAGCCTGTAGGCTTTGGGGGAGATACTCGCGTGTCATTCCACGAGGCGGAAGTAGGGTATTCGGGTGGAGATGCTGGTGGGTGGATTCGAAACAACGCAGCAGTCCGCAGAACAAGGGGTTGCCGTGTGAGGTGTTACTGGGGTGTTTGTGCAGATCACCTCACGGAGATGCTGGTAAATTCCTCGATTGATGGGGACATTGGATGATAGGACTTCTGAAGTCCCAGTTCTTTAATTCTCTGATTAAGGACATCTGAAGGAGCAGTCCGGGCCTGCTACTTGGAGAAGATCAGAAGAAATCAAGGTTTAAGGGCTTCGGAAATTAATGTTGGAAATCTGAGAATGGCATGATTGTACCTGATGCGGCAGAGACGGCGGAGTGGCTGAGACCGAAGCTGAGTCCTAAGGAAGCCTTTAGAAACTTCGACAGGAATCGGTTGGTTTGTACTGGGAGACATTAGATCGGAAACCACTGAGAATCTGACTGGAGCTGGGGAGCAGGGCAGGGAGACGGGATTCTCTGGTTGCTTGAGTTAACTTTCTGCCTGAAAATACTCACGTGATGAGTCACACCTGGATCTGGACCGGCGCTGTCCAGGGCTTTGTGTTTCTACCCGGGTCCTGGACCGTCAGGCCCGCCCATCAGCTGAGTGCTTCAAGGAGGAGAACCAAGCACGCTCTGCTGCAATCTTTCCAAGTTATTACCCTCTTAACAGGTTGACAGATATGTGCAAATTGTGACTCACTGCTCAATTTGGCACTAAATTAATGTCTTTCCATGTCGCGTCTGCTCAAGTGTAAACTAGTCACCACTGCTGTGTTACTGCTTGTTTGCCTATATTCCAAAGGTAAAAATTAAAGTAATTTGATCCTGCCGCAGAACAGAGTGGAGCATATGGCGGAGGCGTGGGAGGACAGCACGGCGTCCTGCCTGTCCCCAGCCCTGCCCGCACGGCAGCGGGCACCCGGCCTGGGGCAGCATTC
>NW_011888939.1:1102913-1106481 GCF_000151845.1 Pteropus vampyrus
TTCTTTAATTCTCTGATTAAGGACATCTGAAGGAGCAGTCCGGGCCTGCTACTTGGAGAAGATCAGAAGAAATCAAGGTTTAAGGGCTTCGGAAATTAATGTTGGAAATCTGAGAACGGCATGATTGTACCTGATGCGGCAGAGACGGCGGAGTGGCTGAGACCGAAGCTGAGTCCTAAGGAAGCCTTTAGAAACTTCGAGAGGAATCGGTTGGTTTGTACTGGGAGACATTAGATCGGAAACCACTGAGAATCTGACTGGAGCTGGGGAGCAGGGCAGGGAGACGGGATTCTCTGGTTGCTTGAGTTAACTTTCTGCCTGAAAATACTCACGTGATGAGTCACACCTGGATCTGGACCGGCGCTGTCCAGGGCTTTGTGTTTCTACCCGGGTCCTGGACCGTCAGGCCCACCCATCAGCTGAGTGCTTCAAGGAGGAGAACCAAGCACGCTCTGCTGCAATCTTTCCAAGTTATTACCCTCTTAACAGGTTGACAGATATGTGCAAATTGTGACTCACTGCTCAATTTGGCACTAAATTAATGTCTTTCCATGTCGCGTCTGCTCAAGTGTAAACTAGTCACCACTGCTGTGTTACTGCTTGTTTGCCTATATTCCAAAGGTAAAAATTAAAGTAATTTGATCCTGCCGCAGAACAGAGTGGAGCATATGGCGGAGGCGTGGGAGGACAGCACGGCGTCCTGCCTGTCCCCAGCCCTGCCCGCACGGCAGCGGGCACCCGGCCTGGGGCAGCATTCGGAGAGGCCGTGCCAGAGAGCGGGTGTGTGGGACAGGGACCACCTCCCGTCCCCACCGCCAGCCTCGGCAGGAAGAAGAGTCGTTTGTCTCCAGCTCCGTGTGGCTGTCAAATCCCCCGTGGGGGGTGTGCGCTCTGAAGGTTGGCTCTGCTTAGAAATGAAATGTTTTGATTTCTGCTGCTAAGCTTTAGACATTGTTTTCCTCAGTTAAGACACAGCTGACTTTCTCTCTCTTTTTGGCAAACACATAATGTCACCTGTAAAAAGGAAATTTGCATCTCCTTTATGTTAGGCACGTGAGTAAAAAACAGTCTCCTTGAAACCTATTTTTCTCTTAGTGAAAACTTTGGATTGCCTTTCCTGAGCTTCGTCGGACCTCTCCACTTTGCTGTCGGCAGCCAACCGTTTCCCCGGGAACTCCTTTCTGCCACTGTCTTCCTTCACACGTGAAGAACTCACCAGTAGAGTAACCGGAAACGACGGGGACGCGTGTCCTCCGCCCACACGGAGCTCCGGCCCTCGCTGAGCGCACGCGGAGTCGGGCAGTTGGCGGCGTGAAGCCCAGACATCTGCACTCCGGACGCGGTCCCTGGAATCACCGCTTCACCCCCCCACCCCGGGCCCCCGTTTTCCCAGCCTGCCACAGAGACCCGGTCTCCAGGAAGGACTGTGAAATCAAGGAGGGCGAGCAAACCCCGACGTTAGCTTTGCCCTGAGGCCCTGCACATCCATCTGCTTTCCGCCGCCTGAGCTGTCACGGCTTTGATTGAGGGTCGCTGCAGAAGGCGTTGCCCACACTCCCGCCCCTTAGCACGTGCTTCGCAGTGACCTCCATCCGCACGAGACGGCAGATTGTGCTTCCCGCTGAGGCCGAAGTACCTGGGTTTAAACCACACACGCAGATTTAGGAAAGAAGCATGGACGTGCAGAAACGTTTCCGGTGACCTGCGTCAACTTTTGACGTGCAGTTCGCCGTGCGTCTTCCGCCTCTTCAAGTAACGTCAGGCGGCGATGAAAAATGAGTTACATCTTTTCACCTCTTTTGTAGCTTTTAAGCCTCGAGCCAAGGTTGTTTATCATGACACTGTGGGAGGTGACATGTGGCGTCCTAGTCGGCCTCTTTCTTAGTCATCGGGGAAGATCGTTTTCCAGACCATTTCAAAATGAGCAGAGTGGGGCCTTACTTTTAAGAAATACCTCCTGCTCTTTCTGAGCTAGTTGGCTTTTTAATGCCGCGTCCTCACCTTCTGGTCCTTCCTAGAGACGGCGGGTCGCGCTCGGCTCTGAGTCGGTGCAGGTCATTCGCAGACGTGAAGCATCGGCGTCTCCCCGCCCTCTGCCCGCGGCGCCATCCGCGCGCCTCCCCACCTCGCGTCCCTGCCCGGCTCAGTTCCTTACGCCCGGCCTTCCATGGCTTTCGCCTTCCTTCTTCCACTGGAGGTTTAAAACTGCACATGGCACTCTCTGAGGAAAGCCCCGTAAGTTAATCAGTGGGATCACTCACTCCCTGGCTTCCGGAGCTGATGTGTCGCTGTTCACTTTTTAACAAATGGCACCATGCTGTCTGCTGTCTCATGAGCCCTCTCGGTTTCAGACTGAAACCTTTTCATGTTGCGAGTGGAGAGCCAATGTCCCTGTCCCCCAAGAGCACAGGGCTTTTATATGTCCCTGATCTAATGGACGGGTAATTTAATTTGTCACGTCCAAGGGGTATGAAATCCAATGCAAATCCCTAATAGATAGTTTTGCATCTCAGCTGTTGTATTATACATCCCCTTTGTGTCCAGTGGGATTGGACGGTGGGCACAAACACCGGTTTGGTTCTAATTCTCAAAGGCCCTGCGCCAGACCCAGTTCAGTCAGCTGCGGGCTTGCGCCTTCACCGTGAGCCTCCAGCGGAGGCGGAATCCATCGCGCCGAGAGAGGCATTTTTGCAGACTACCCGGTTTACCAAGCGGATTGATAACATTTGGGTCCTTAGTATGCACCGTGAACTCGTGCTGAGTCCTTAAAGTCAGTTTTCTCAATGATTATTAAACTTTAAGAGCTGCGACTTCCATCTGGGCCAAAGGATCAGAGGACTCCCTTTCGGGGGACTGTCTCCAAGAAAGAATGGAACCGATAGATCGCCTAATGTGTTTGTAGCGAGAGAAGATTTCGAGTCAGGGTAGAGAGCTTACAGGTAAAATCGAAATAGGTGCATAGAAAACGAATCAAGCGAAAATCAAGGTAAAACAGTGGGATATACAAGTAAATAAATGTCCTCGTGAGCCACCAGGTAGGTGGCTCAGCTACAAAAAAGCCTATGCAGAGATTTCAGGGTGTAAACATCGAATCCACGCTCGAGCAAACATTGTGAAATAACTTGAAGTAGAGTCCGACCAGGAAAATAGGAACGACTTCAGATACTGGAAGCAGAAGGAGTTTAATTAATGCAGGGAATCGAGTATCCTGGTGAGTTAAGGCAAAGAGGCGACCAGAGCTGAGCAGCAACAGGAAGCAGCTGCCATTTCTACACCAAAGGACGGAGGGAGGAGCTGCTGGAGTTGGAGCCTAGAGACAGGGAAGGTGACAGAGCTCAATTCTGATTTCCTGAAGAAGAAAGTCACTAGGTCATGTTTTCAAATGAAAAGCCAGAACTGACATTAAAAACACATTATGCAGAAATACCAGAGAAATCACTCAAAAATGGTTGGCTCTGGAAGGCGGGAGAAGGAACGGCAGGGGAGTAGGATTTTTTGTGAAAAGCCACATAATCCCATTCACCTTCTTAAAAACACCTTCGTTAATAAAAAATTAAATTGGGAAGGG
>NW_011888939.1:1107096-1116523 GCF_000151845.1 Pteropus vampyrus
GGTGCTTTGGGGAATCTGTTTCATGTTATTCCAGAGAGAGTAGAGATGCTCAGCTAGTGGGCCCTGCTACAGAAAACACCCTCATAAAACAGAGCCGGGTTCTGTGGGAAATCGTGTATAACATCCTTCATGTATTCCAAGAAAGTGTTCTGAGACCTTAGCACGGACAGCTTCCCGTTTTGTTTCTGATGTCGGTTTGCGCTGAGCAAGTTGGCCTCACGCCCTCCCCACTGACGCTTGCGTTTGCGTGAATCCCCCAAAGACAGGTGTGCCGGGGAGATAGAGTGGGTTAACAGTGCTGGCGTGTGTTAGTGATTAGAGAGGCACGGGGACTGCAGCAAGGAGAAGCTTTTCTGAGGCTCCGTGT
The DNA here is from genome assembly GCF_000151845.1 of Pteropus vampyrus. Taxonomy (NCBI): domain Eukaryota; kingdom Metazoa; phylum Chordata; class Mammalia; order Chiroptera; family Pteropodidae; genus Pteropus; species Pteropus vampyrus. Next base: position 1,107,464 of record NW_011888939.1, read on the forward strand.
GATGATACGCACTTGAAGAATTCTTTTCTGAACACCGGTTTTGTGGAACCACCACGTTTTATGGAAGGCGGGACTAACTGAATGAGAAGGGTTTTTGGTGGGTATCAGGGAGGTGAGCTTCAGGAGCTGGGGGTTTTACGTCTTGTCCGTGACTGCTGCTTTGGGGCCTGGTGTGAACTCCCCGTACTTCGTTTTACTCTTGTTTTTTTTTGTTTTAATAACATTTTTTATTTTTCAGTTATAGGCGGCATACAATATTACATTGGTTTCAGGTGTGCGACGCAGCGATTAGACATCTGTATATCTCACTAGGTGATCACCCCAGTAAATCTCGTATCCGTACATAGTCATCACAATATTCTTGACTGTATTCCTTATGCTGTCCTTTGCTGCTGTGACTGTCTCGTAACTGCCATGTTGTGCTTCTTCATCCCTTCCCCGTTTTTTACCGACCTCCCCCAACCCCTCTCCCTTCTGGCGACCCTCAAAGCGTTCTCTGTATCTATGAGTTTGTCTCGTTCTTTAGAGTTTACACGTCAGTGAAATCACAGGGCATCTGTCTTTCTCTGACTCCATTCAGCACAGTACCTTCCAGGTCCATCACGAAATACCTTCTTCCACCCCTTTACTTTCCGTCTGCGCGTCTTTTCATCTGAAGCGAGTCTCTCGTAGGCAGCGTTAGGGTTTTGCTTTTGTACAGTCTTAAAAAGAGCCAGTCACCCAGGATCAGCTGCACTGTTCACTTAAGCCATTCACCTGAGGACAGACTCGTGCGTGCATGCGTTTTTCTCTCAAGAAAGGAAAAGTGGGCTCGTTAAGTTTGTGATATTTCATCCGTGGGGAAAAAATAATAAAGTTCATCCAGGTAACATGCTACTCTTCTTTAAAATTCTTGCTGTTAAAAAGTACGGTGAATGAGATCATGCAGTATTTTTATAATAGGAAAAGCAAACAATGTGTATGTGTCTGCAGAACATGAAATATTTTCTCAGTTCAACATACAAATTGTCGAAATTTTAAGAGCCTCTAGCTAAAACAAATCCTGCTTTCAGCATCCTTGAGGGGGACCAGCGGGTTCATGGAGATAAAAATGAAAGCGTCCTCAGTGAAATAGGTTCGTTCAAATTATGCCCGGGTCGTTGAGCTCCATTTCATGATGCAGGTAGGAATTTGGCACTGAAGGGAATGAGCAGAGAGGGCTGGGTTATAGGTAGACAGGTCTAAGGTGTGAGGGCGACTTCCGCCTGAAGAAGCTGGCGTTCATTTCACGTGACCCGTCAGCCTTATCAGCTTTCTCGTGGTGCTTCTGTTTTAATAGACTGATGAGGGGCTCAATTCAAAGGAAGAATCCCATTTTGTTTATGCACCATTTTTACCCCCATGAGTGGCTGATGCAGATCACTATGCATTTAGCAAGCTAGTTCTTACCTTTCTTAGGTGACACGGGAATTCACATAAGGGGGTGCTTATATACAGGAATAGCAGTGGGTGATCTGATTCAGAATCCGATTGCCAGGTGGAGAGTCATACTTTCAGCATAATTACTTTATTTGGCTTTTACTCTTCAAAGACGGTATTTATTAGATGGGGGGGGGTCCCTAGGCCACTTGCTGCTGCCGCCCCCACCTCTGAAGTAAAAGGGAATTCTCACCTGGGAGGGGAGCAGCTGCCACCTCCCCTTCGATGCTCGCCCGTGCGACTGTGGCGGGAGGTGTGGGGCCTGTGCTGTAGGCAGGAGACGGCACTGCAGGACGGAGGGAGGAGACAGGAGTTGAAAGTGTTTTCTGGAGGTTAGTCTGGAATGAATCGTGTTCATCTGGAATGCGCTGTGTTCTGGAAAGCCTGGGGAGGCACGTGAGACCCGTGGGGCGAGGACAGGTAGGCTGCGGAAGCAGAACACACCTGAGCGGTCTCTGCCGGCGTCTCCTCTTACCTGCCTTGGCCAAAGCCTGAACCGCGCCTGCGTTTTTAATAAAATAGCATTTCGTCCTAAGTCAGCCAGGCTTCCTTGAGTGCGGTCAGCAGACACCTGCTCTGATTAACTTGAGCAAGAAAAGGCTTCGTTTTCGTCTTTTACTTTTTAATGATGCTCAGTGATCATGGACAGAAGGGACACAGCCCAGGGTGTCTCCGGGGCTGTCAGGGGCAGGACAGCAGAGTCCTCTCGATCCAAGCGATTCCTGATCAGCTGCCTTCGTCCCGCGCCTGTGCTCCCGCGACCGGGGGAAGCGGTGGTCTGAGTGATCGAACCCACCGCGGGACAGAGCCTGCGGCTTACACAGCCCCCGCCTGCCGGTGGATGGCACTGATTGTTTCCTAGGCCTCCTGGGCCATGCCATGCACCAGGGCAGCGTGCCCAGGGTCGTGCATCAGGACACCGCTCCCAAACCTCCACAATGCTCGTCCCCTCAGTCTGATTATAGCACAGGATGGTGGCAAGAAAGATTTGGACTACCAGGCCCCAGGCTGGTGACTTTTTTAAGATAATTTTTATTATGTACTTCGCTATATACAAAGGAACATGCGTAACGTGTGTGTCAGTTATAAAGCATAATGATGTACCCACGAGTTCACCACTCAATTTAAGAAGTAAAATGTGACTGATGTGCACTTCTCCTCAGCCCCTGGCTCCCCCCCGAGTCACCGCCATCCGCCTAATCATCCTCTTCTCTCCCTTTTTTAAATGCAGTTGCCACATGGACATGTGTCCCTAAATAACGTGCCATTTAGTTTTGTTCAGTTTTGAACTTTACAAAGATAGCCCCGTGCCGAGCGCGTGTGCGATCTCTGAGCCGTGCCTGTGCCGGTGTTTGCTCTGGCGACGCGATGCTCCTCATCTTGGCGAACAGTCCATTCTGTGACTGTTCCCTGCACCTTTTACTGTTTCACCGTCAGCATGTGTTTGGTGGCGGCCGATTTTGCTTTTCAAATCGTGGTGGCGTGAACCTTCTGGCACATACACCAGAATGTACTTTCAAGCTCAAGCCCAAGTCAGGGGCCAGTGCAGGCCCCCGTCCGGAGGAGGGGCAGGGCAGTGTTGGGAGCAGTGGAGCAGACAGCTTTTTCCCAAGGGTCACCGGAGTTGAGAAACGTAGCGGCTTGATGCCACACTGGTATACAGAGGGGTCCAGCAATGGCTGAGGCGAGGCGGCCTGGCTCCGTGGTGCGTGTGGTCTGTGATTTTGTGTTGCTATAGATCTCTCCCGGTTTGGGTTTGAAGTGGAGAGGGGCGTTCGGGTTTTTTTGTGAGCACGTATGGGAAAATGACACAGAGCCACTGGATCCAGAGCCCGGGAACCAGGGCAGGTTTCGTTTCCTCGCCGAGGAGCAGCAGGGTGCCTCCCGCTCGGCGATGGGCAGCCCGGGGCATCACCGCGGTTTCTTCATGACTTAGAAGGTGAAGAGAGAACGGGGACGTGTAGAACTGGCACTTTTTAAGGCGGTTGGGGTCAGTTTGGCTCATCCAAAGTTAATCCAGCCTTTAATCTTCGTTGCTCTGGCGGAATCGGGGCTTCAGGACCCATCAGAAATTGAGGAGTGGTGACTTTTAGGCCTGGACACCGTGTTTGACCTGGAAGTACATGTGTGTACCCTCTCCACGCTTCTGGGCCGCAGACAGTGTGTGCCCAGGAGACGGGGTAGAGGAGGGAAGGCGGGGGCAATTAGATGCTTAGCAAATGTTTGCCGAGGGAATGCGCGAACGGCCAATAAAAGCATCTTTTCTTCCACGTGCATCAGTTTGTCTACGTCGGCTGCCATGGGGACCTTCTCCTTGGGAGAGAAGGAATAAGGCATTAATACTAGTTCGATTCCAAAACTGTCAGGACGTTTGTTGCCTTAACGTCTCCTGGCATCTCTTTGAGTCTTAGGGTAGTCGACCACAGCCCGTGCACTCCACGCCCCAGCTAATGTGGAGTCTGAATGTTCAGCCTCTCACATGATCTTTAAATCCAGTGCGGCCGGCTCGCCCTGCTCTGCCGCAGGTGCGAGGTGCTGTGTGTCGCTGTTGTGTAAGTTAATAACTCGTGATATAACGAATCCTGTTTCCGTTCTTTGAAGAGATGAGCTCAGTCATCCCAAAATAAATCTAGCCATGTTGATATTTAGTTTCAGTTAATCTACTGCCTAACATCCCATTATTAATTTTCTTCGAACAGTCAAAATATTGTAAGAGCTTAACTGAGTCAGAGAGTAGGACAAGCAGCTGGCTTCTTTTGGCATTTGAAATATTAATCTGCAATTTTGACTGATCCAGTAGGTATAAAAATGTAAGCAAAGAAGAAAAAGAAGCTTCAACCATGATATTTGAAGGATACCTTGATATTTTATAAATTAGTCTTTCTTACTATGATTTATAATAGGTAAAACTCATTTATCAATCTTTCTAATATACATTTTAACTAACCTTCAGTTTCTTTAACATATCCGTGCCTTGCTTTGGAACGACACATCTTTTTAAACCTTTCTGACGCATTTTAGCGCCGAGGTTGAGAAACACAGGCATGGGCCATGCAGATGTTCCGCGTCCCGTGAAAACGCCAAGATGCTTTCCGAAGCGGCAGTTCCGAGGCAGTGAAACGGGTCCTTCCCAAACACGACTCGGGTAGTAGGAATCTGTCCCCATGTCTTAACACCTGCGCCACAGCACAGATTATTGGTGTTCTTTGTTAAATGCTTTTTTAGAAAACATCCATTTTATAAGATTTATAAGAAAAATCAGCTTTTATTTTCTACTTCATTTCTGACACATGAAAATTGTTTTACGATCCTGGTTCCAAAAGACATTCGTTGCCCCAAATCAGACTCATAGTTTAAGGCAGAAGTTCTCAACTCGCGGGCTGGTGGGAAGGGGTCAGGGGACCGTTTCAGGGACTCCCAAAGGCAAGATGATTGGTGTGGCTTTCCTTTCTCACTCTCTTTCATTGACAAGGCCCCGTGGAGCTTTCCAGTGGCTGCACGATGTGAGATGCTGCCAGCACCGTGGCACCTGCCGGCTTGTGTTCGTGTGTTCTGAACATTCCTCCTTTATCTCTAATATGGTAAATATTGATAGCTATATCCCACGGAAACTAAAATTCCTTGAGGTTTTCAATAATTTTTAAGAGCATAGCGAGGTTCTGAGACCAAAATGTTTGAGAATTGCTACTTTAAGGAGAAACATGTCCAACTATTAAGAATATTCAGACCAGTAGTGCATGTCGCGGTGGCAGTGACGCAAGTGGGAGTTTACTTATGAGAAGAACTTTAAGGTTTAATAAAAAGTAAAGAAATAAAAAGCAAAGGAATGTGGGACGTTCTGCAGGACAACTAATTCCGTTTCTTCACCAAAATCGAAGACATGGGAAGAAATGGGGAGGACGGAATGCTTAAAAGGCCGAACAGCAACGTGTAAAGTAGGGACTGTGGATCCTGATTCGAACCAGCCAACTGTGAAAGAACATTTTTTAAGCAATTTGAAGGATTTGAATATGGTCCGAATTTCAAATGATACCAAAGAATTGTGAGTAATTTTATTGGGTATATGATGGCCCAACGGTTACGAAACCAAAGGTGGTTTTTTAGAGGTAGGCACTGAAATAATATGATGTACAAGGTTTGCTTTCAAATACTTCAACAGAAAAGAAAAAAGTAAGGCTGGATATAGTAGGTGTGACCGAATCTAAATCTTGATAATTTTTTAATTTGGGTGGTTATTAAACAATCTCTCTTCCTTTATGTTGGAAAATGTTTGCAATCAGAAATATTACGGATGGCTATCTAAATCCAAGTCTTCCACATACCCTCCAAACATACAGAAAAACAGGAACAAAGGTAAGTACAAAAAAAAATAATAAAGCCCATAAACACAACTGGAAGACCAAGACTGCCCATACTCCAGATTATGTGTGAATTAAAAAAAGCAAAGAAAAGCCACATCCCAGTGAGCTGTCACTTGTCCTCTCCTGTTAACTCCTCATACAGTACATACACAAAAGTGTACTGTGTGATTCCCCGATAGAAGTTCTAAAACAGGCCAAAACTAAGATGCGTAAAAATCAGAGCAGTGTTTGCCCGGGTGGGCTGGGGCAGGTGTCAACTGGGAAGGGCAGGAGGGAAGGATGTGGGGTGGCGGAAGTGTTCTGTACTTCTATAGGATTGTGATTTGTGTGGCTGTGTGCATTTGTCAGAATTTAAAGAATGGTCCGCTAAAAAGTTGTACATTTTATTGTAGGCAAATTCCACCTCAAAAAATTGTTCAGAGGTTAAACGGTATGCTAGCCTAAGTGTTGAGGGGTGAAGTATACTAATGTCTACAACATCCAAATGCATCAAAAAAAAAAAAAAAGAATCAGTGGATAGGTAGATGGAAATGTATATGATAATTAAGTAGAACAAAATGATAATTGTAGGTCCTGGCTCATGAGCACATGGGCATCCACTTTACAGTTCTTTGACCTTTTTAGACGTTTGAAATTTTTCATAATAAAATATTGAAGGACAAAACACCTCAGCCTAAGGAAATAAATATCGCAAAGCAGAAGAGAACTGTTCAGCATGGCACTCTAAACTGCTTTTAATATTCTCAGGCATTTGGAGAGATGAAATCAGAAATTCAAAACAGCAACAGGCAAAAAAATAGGAAGAAATGAAAAGGATTTATTATACTTAGGAAAAAAACTGGAAAAAATGATAAAATTATCTCAGAAATTAAGACTGAATTTCAAGATTCTCAAGGGAAAAATAGATTCAAATGAAATTTAATAAAGGGCATTAAAGAAATTCTGAGAAACACCCAAGAGAATGAAAATAAAAGAAAGATGTAGAAAGGGTCAGAGAAAGTGCTTGAAGCGAAACACAAAGACCAATAAAAACAAGTCATTGGAGTCATGAGGAAGAAAAGCAAGATAATGGAACAGAGCTAGTATGTAAAACCGCAATCTAAGAAAAACATCTAGAAATTGAAGAAGGTCTGAATCTGTGTACACTGAGAGAGTTCACTGGGTACCTGGGGAAACGAACCAGCATCAGTCAACTCTAAGCTGTGTTCTAGTGATGCTATCGGACTTCAGAGATAAAGAAACACTCCTCAAGGCTTTCAAGCAGAAAATCCAATAACTTACAGGCAAGAGAATTAGACCGGCATCCGACATCTTGAAAACGACATATAAAGCAAGGCAGTGATGGAGCAGCATTTTCGAGGAACGTGTGAATCGAGGATACATACGTCTTCTTCAAGCATCAAGGCCAGAGAAAAGAGAAGAATTTCAAACAAGAATTTTGTGCCCGTCAGCCCATCCTGAGGCGTCTACAGGAAGATGAGCTTCATCCTGCCAAGAGACAAGTGGGAAACTTTCAGCTTAAGGACTGGTGGTGAACACGTAATGTGTTTAATTGTTGATATAACACTAAAACAATGGCAGCGATGGGGGTGAAGTAATAGTATATAAATATTACATGCTCTAACACAGTGGAAATAATCTAAACAGAAATGGGAGAAGGGAAAGATAAAAGCAGAATGAGCTTACTGGGTTTCGTATGTGTAATAGATGGAAGGTGAAGTATGCCATTAAAAATAGCCACGCAAGATGCTGAAATTACGTCTAAGAAAACGGGAGTCCACGGGCATTAGAATATATAGGTACAAAGGTAAGCATGAGAACAAAAATATAAACTTTCCTTAATACAGTCAATCAACAGATAAATGAGTGAGCAAGCAAAGAGAACGTCAGTTACAAAAAGAAGCATCGAAAATACAGTAACACATAATAACTACGCAATTATGTGATTAAGTTGAGACCACACTAATCAGTCATATCAACAATGTGAATGAATTTAACATACTCATTAAAAAAGGCTTTTCAAGTTGATATTAAAATTCATATGGAAAAGAAGCATGGAAGAAAGGATGGGAAAGCACCAAAAAGAACAACTACCAAAGGAACTTGCCCTGGCAGGCATCAAAACACACTCTAAAGCATCTGTAATTAAAACTGCGAGATATTCGCTCATGGGTAAACAAAACAGGCCGGTAGAATAAAATCGACTAGAAATAGACTCGGATACTTATGAAGTTTAGCATATAGAAAAGGTAGCATCCGACATCAATAGGGCCCGAGTCATAAAAAGGAAAACAATTTCAGATGGCCAAAAAAACATCATAACAAAAGCAGAAGACAGTCGACACGTTGGGAGAAAATTTTGCAAGGTGTATCACATACAGGGATCTGTGTACAGATACTACTATCCCTAAGATCATTCGATAACTCTTTAAAATGAAAAGACCAAAAATGGGATAGAAAATGAAGAAAAGAGACAATTCACCCCCACCAAAAGATATAAAAATGGTACTTAAACATATGAAAAGATGTTCAACCTTACCCATAATTAGAGAAATGCAAATTAAAACTGCACTGAGGTACCATTTCTCACCTACCAGATTGGCAAAAATTAAAAAGTCTAACAACACATTCTGTTGGTGAGCCTGTAAGGAAACAGACACTACCACTCGTTGCTGTGGGAATGCGTATGGGTACAGCGTTGTGAGGGACACAGGCATGTCTCTTAAAACTATGTGTATTTACCTTTTGACCCAGCAGTACTACCTCGAGGAGTTTTTCCTGAAGACATACATCCAACAATACGAAAATACACGTGCACAGGATTGTTAGTTGCAGCTTGTCTTTAATTGCAGAATACTGGAAGTGACCTAACTGCCTATGCGGAGAGATTGAATAAATTATGATACAGCTGCACAATGGAGCCACACCATTTCTTTTCTCGTCTTAAAGAATGAGGAAGACCTCTGTGACTCATACGAAATGATTTCCAGGATATATTGTTAAGAGAAAAAAAAGCTAAGTTGCAAGAATATTCTTAATATGCTTCCTCTTTGAAGAAAGGGATATAAAATATCTGTCATCTGCCGGTTTGGAGGGGAAGCACAGGAAAGATACACTTGAAACAAAGAAACTGGTTAGAGGGACGCGGGTGGGAAGAGAGTGAGACCGAGGTGTGTGGGCAGCGTGACAGGTCTCTGAGGTCACCTTTTGTATAGTTTTTGACTTTTAGAAGGTAATCTTG
>NW_011888939.1:1116573-1119637 GCF_000151845.1 Pteropus vampyrus
GAGTGAGCAAGCAAAGAGAACGTCAGTTACAAAAAGAAGCATCGAAAATACAGTAACACATAATAACTACGCAATTATGTGATTAAGTTGAGACCACACTAATCAGTCATATCAACAATGTGAATGAATTTAACATACTCATTAAAAAAGGCTTTTCAAGTTGATATTAAAATTCATATGGAAAAGAAGCATGGAAGAAAGGATGGGAAAACACCAAAAAGAACAACTACCAAAGGAACTTGCCCTGGCAGGCATCAAAACACACTCTAAAGCATCTGTAATTAAAACTGCGAGATATTCGCTCATGGGTAAACAAAACAGGCCGGTAGAATAAAATCGACTAGAAATAGACTCGAATACTTATGAAGTTTAGCATATAGAAAAGGTAGCATCCGACATCAATAGGGCCCGAGTCATAAAAAGGAAAACAATTTCAGATGGCCAAAAAAACATCATAACAAAAGCAGAAGACAGTCGACACGTTGGGAGAAAATTTTGCAAGGTGTATCACATACAGGGATCTGTGTACAGATACTACTATCCCTAAGATCATTCGATAACTCTTTAAAATGAAAAGACCAAAAATGGGATAGAAAATGAAGAAAAGAGACAATTCACCCCCACCAAAAGATATAAAAATGGTACTTAAACATATGAAAAGATGTTCAACCTTACCCATAATTAGAGAAATGCAAATTAAAACTGCACTGAGGTACCATTTCTCACCTACCAGATTGGCAAAAATTAAAAAGTCTAACAACACATTCTGTTGGTGAGCCTGTAAGGAAACAGACACTACCACTCGTTGCTGTGGGAATGCGTATGGGTACAGCGTTGTGAGGGACACAGGCATGTCTCTTAAAACTATGTGTATTTACCTTTTGACCCAGCAGTACTACCTCGAGGAGTTTTTCCTGAAGACATACATCCAACAATACGAAAATACACGTGCACAGGATTGTTAGTTGCAGCTTGTCTTTAATTGCAGAATACTGGAAGTGACCTAACTGCCTATGCGGAGAGATTGAATAAATTATGATACAGCTGCACAATGGAGCCACACCATTTCTTTTCTCGTCTTAAAGAATGAGGAAGACCTCTGTGACTCATACGAAATGATTTCCAGGATATATTGTTAAGAGAAAAAAAAGCTAAGTTGCAAGAATATTCTTAATATGCTTCCTCTTTGAAGAAAGGGATATAAAATATCTGTCATCTGCCGGTTTGGAGGGGAAGCACAGGAAAGATACACTTGAAACAAAGAAACTGGTTAGAGGGACGCGGGTGGGAAGAGAGTGAGACCGAGGTGTGTGGGCAGCGTGACAGGTCTCTGAGGTCACCTTTTGTATAGTTTTTGACTTTTAGAAGGTAATCTTGAACATACTCAAAAAATATCATTGACAGGAGTGAAATTAAATTTTTAAAAAATGCAAACAAATAAATGTATTTCAAATGAATAACATAACCACGCTTTGGAAGAGGAATGGAGAACTAATCTTAGCATCCTTTGAACACAGCATTTGACTAAATTCTTACGCCGAGGCAACTATAACTGTGCACTAATATCGAACTCTCGGTGCTTCGCCGGTGTTTCACGGGAGTATGCATGAGCAGTTTCGAAACTGTTTATATGTATTCCAGGATTGGGCAAATAAGGAAGTGGGTCACGCATAATGGGGAGCAGCTCCCCGCTTTTGGAGATGGACATCTCCAAATGCAGAAAGGAGAATGCTGGCGTAGAGTTTTGGGGTCGGATTGGGATCGGCAGTGTCGGTATGAACTGGTTTTAAATACGTATGTAGGTGGATACAGAAACAGACAGAGGCGTGCACATGCTTACACACACACACTTGTGCCCTTACTCTGTCTCGGAGACGGTCTAGACTCAGCGAGACTCCAGGACCCGCAGCGCATCGTTGCCCAGGTCTTAGTGTCATGAGTTTCTCGGTATCAGGCTCACTCACGGGAACTGCGCTTTTCAGAGAAGTGACCGATTCCAGAACTGGAGCAGAGAAAGTACCAGGTGAGCCCGGAACCCCGTGCTGCGCCAGAAAGAAAGCGAGGTGCTGGCAGAGCGACGGGTCGTGTTGAAAAGACGCCGGAGCCAGTTTGAAGGGACTCCCCTGGCCAGACCCGAAACCGGGGGGCACCCAACAGATAAGGGTAGTCGTGCACCGCAACTCACAGAAACAGTAGTAACCTAAAAGTAAGTGAACGAAGACACAGGAGGTGTCCGTGTAATGTAACAGTAGCTCTGGGGAAGCCGTTTCTCACAGTAGAATGTGAACCAGTAAATGTAGAAAGAACTAGCAAATTCGGCAGCCACCGAAATAATAATTGTTCCACTTAAGAATCAAGAGTCATCATGGATGCCAGGATTCGTGGGTGGAAGTCTGAAGAGGCACAGGATGAGTGTCGTGTGTGTGTGCGTGCGCGCGCACGTGTGGCGAGAGCAGCGAGCGAGGACGTGCACACACAAGGACAAGCCCATGAGGTGTGATGCTAACGTTGAGGACATCTAGGCGAAGGGGAGTCAGGAATTCCTTGTACTATTTATTGTTGCAGTTTTTCTGTAAGTCCGATATTGTCTAAAATTATTTCAAAATAAGAAGTCACATTCTAAGCACGCAAGTTCAGATGTATAAATTAGATGAAAGTATGTGCGTTTAGTCCAGAATGGGACCGTTGGCGCCCCTCCCCCACTGCCACCAGCCTGGTCCAGGCCTCTGTTACCTCTCGCCTGGGTCGGCACGGCAGCCTCGCACTGCCTCCCGTCTGTTCTCCACCCGGAGCCAGCCTTTCAAAGGGACGGTCAGCTCGGAGCCTGCGTGGCTCCTCAGCTCCCCCGTCAGTGAAAGCCCCAAGGCCTGGAAAGGCTCACCCTCTCTCAAGGCATGTTCAGTTTGTGTACCCGTGGCCATGCCCAGTAGCGCATCCAGGTGCCGCTCTGGGGGAGTGGCCGAGCCTGTCCCGCTTCGTCTTCTGAGATTGGCTGTCATTGTAATGGTGGGGCCCTGACCCTGGGCCCGTGCTCTCTGGGGAGGTGATGGCTCGGCCTCGGGAA
>NW_011888939.1:1120059-1122450 GCF_000151845.1 Pteropus vampyrus
AGTGTCTCCGCTGCCGTAGCCTTCGCTTTAGGTCATCTCGTTCAGATTTACCTAACGGCGAGCGTCGGGTCTTACATCCTGGCCCCGATTTGGTAGCTCTCTGATCCAATACTTATCTTCATTCTTGTAACAAATACTTATTGATCAAATACTGTGTGAAAAATAACCCCGAGTGGTCATCTCTAGCGAGCCATCCCCAGACACGCCAAATGCCACATCCACGCTCTGGCTGGTGCGCTGGCCGCCCTGCCTGGCGTCTGCGGTCGGCGCCTCCGCCCGGCCCCCCGGCTGTCCCCTCCTGTGGCGCGAACTCCTGCCACGGCCTTCTAGTTGGTCTCCCGGTCCCCTGGTTTCGGGGCATTCTGCACCCCCCTCGTTCCAGAGGGCAGGTCTCACCAGGCCAATCTCCTACTCTGCGGGCTCCTTGTCGCTTGTAGGATACAGCCGTCCTCCTCCTACTCGAGAAAGCGCACATGGTCTTCATAATCTGGCCTCAATTTACCTCTCACCTCCTTTTCTCCTCCCTCCCTCCTCCCACCTGGGGATCCTGGCGCTTCTGCTGTTTCTCAGCGGAGGCACTGTTGGCGTTTTGGATGGGACAGCCCTCTTCGTGTGGAACCGGCAGCGTACGCAGAAGGCTTAGCATCCCTGGCCCCGGACTGCTCCATACCAGTAGCTTGCCCCCACTGACTGTGACACACAGAAATGCCCCCTCACTTCGGAGGCTCCTCAGGAGCCGTTTGCAGCACTCCCCAAACACCCCGTGCCCATCCGCTTCCGCGCTTCGTGCCTGTGCATCCCTCTGCCTGCGGCGTCCTCACCACCTCCTGCCCCTTCTGGCAAAACTGTTCATTGTTCAAGACGGGGGTCTAAGGTCACTTTCCAAGAAGCCCACCCTTACTTCCTCAAGCCCAGATCGTCCCTTCCTTTGCACTCCAGAAGCCCCGTTTAGGCCCAGGGTATATAGGGCACAGAGGTGTCATAGATTGGCCTTAAATGGGTCACTTTGCATTAAAATACCATTGGACGGTACCAGAAGCATCGTGTCTGCTGTGCCCTGAGCCTTGGTGAAGGTCCCAAAGGGGGAGTGCTGTGATCTGACTGTTACCCGTTGACATCTGTCGTGCCCACCTCGTTACACAGCGTCACATAGCCCTTGGTGGCGGACGTGGGGACCACACAGAGGAAGGTGCTCTCGGACTTCATAATTTCACGGAACGGAGAGACAGTGTAAATTGTCGTTGTGGATCTCTTCACTAGAAGAAAAACGATATTCATCAGTGGATTCTTGGAATCCCTTACAGCTCGTCTCAGAGTTTGTGTTTGACCAAACAGCCCTTTCTCTCAACACCCACGGCAGCCAGTCATGGGAAGCAAAATGATGTGACTCTTCCCACATCATAATCTTTGTTTTGAAGAGTTATTAACACAGGAGCCCAGGCTGCTATTGCGTTTAGGCAGTTGAGTTGTGTCGGTTCAGATTTATACACGGTAATCGAATCTCATTAGCCCGGATTTACACTGCATAGACCAAACACGTAAATAATTGAAACCACCCAGAGCTGCAGTAAATCCTCAGCTGATTTTGAAAGCAGTTTATCTCCATACTTCACCTTATTCCCCAGTTCCAGTCTACACAGTCGGTCTCTTCCTCCCGTTCATCTTTTCATTGTGTCTGTGCCTTGAGATGAAACAGTTGCTCAGTTTTAATAAAAGTGACATACACAGTTTGTTTCTTTTGGCAATTGAATTATAAGGTGAGTATGAATTTACACTAACATGGTCTACGGTATTATTAATTATATAAATTATATTGCATTTAAATTAAAGTCAGTTTAATTGAGCTGTACATAGTTAAAGGAGTAGCAATTGTCTTCAGTCCCGTCACCACCCTCACGAACCCAGCTAACTCATCGGCAGACTGATAGGAAGACAGGCCCCGGAGCCAGACCTGGCTGCAGTTCCTCGCTGGGCCACTTGTACCCAGGTGACGTCGAGCGGTCACTCCTTTTCCCTGCGCCGTCATTTCCTCCGCTGTCAAGTGGAGCATGGGGTTATTGTGGAAGTCGCTGGTTAATCCAGGCCGCGTGCTTCCAGCCCGCCAGCTGCTCGAATGTCGGCAGCAGGGGTGCGTGTGGCAGGGGGAATTGAGTGATTCCTACTAGATGTTTGTTGAAGATTATAAAACTTTGTAGGCCTTGTTCGTTATTTAATTACCATGTTGTCTATCGATCATAAACATGGTGACTGTAAGAAAGTTCCTTTGTGTCTGTTCAAAAATCCTTTGTAATAATGTGGGACCCTTTTTTAAAATAAGATCAAAATACTTTTCGTCCTTTTTCCCCCTCATTCTAGAGCAGCGGTCCCCAACCTGTGTGGCACTGGAGACCG
>NW_011888939.1:1125065-1139447 GCF_000151845.1 Pteropus vampyrus
CCTGAGCTGGCACCAGCTACCTAGAGGGTCTCAGTATTTGTTGAACGAATAAATTGTTAGGTGCTTAAGCTTGGGAGGAAGATATCTAATGTTGATAAACCATCATATTCTGTTTCAATTTAGTTGCCAAATGTATATAATCTTTCACACCTTCTAGAATCAAAGGTTAAAACATGCTAACTTTCCTTTTCCTGCAAATAACAGATGTCCTTTTCATACAGAAATATCTGCTGTGTGCCGCCTTGACACATAGCAGGTGTTCCTGGGATTATTATTCTAGGAGTAGAAATGGTTTTGAACCGATTGATCCAAACCTTGGAACCAGTGACAGAAAGCTGACAGACGTAGGGGGTGATGTCTGCTGCCACGGAATCAACTCATGAGATGGGCGAGGCTGCAGTTAGAACCTGTGACCTTGGCCTCATTAACGTGAAGCATCTGAAGCCCCAGCATCATGATGATGGCGCGATACCTGTCTTACTGCCGAAACCCTTCTGCTAACGCGTGGCTGTGCTGCTTTCCTGTAGTCTCCTGCTCCTGCAGAACGTGGCTTGTTACCCAGAGGAAGGATCGCTCGCTCCCCTGTAATATGGGGAATCATTTAGAGCACTTAATTTGTGTTGACTCTTTACTGGTGCACTATTGCAATTAAGTTAGATTAATGAAAGGTAAATTCCAGTCTATACATGAAAAAAAATCTCTTGTAAAGATCCTAATTAGTATGTGTGTTTATTTAGCCTCTCATGGTTTAATTGCATCCCATCTTGCTATTTACAAACAGGCATCATTAAAGAATAATGAGTGTGCGAAGAGCATTAATCCTAGCAGAGGAGGTAACTGGAGGTTGGTGGGAAGAGGGAAGGACAGGTGGGAAGTCGGCTGGTTTTGTATTATTTTCTCAGGAAGGGGATGCAAAGTGATCCTCTGACGCGGTCCACGAGGAGAGGACAGAGCAGGCATTATGCAAGGCAGCGGCTTGCCTTTTGGCCACAGAGAGCTGGGCTGCTTTTAATTTGTTGCTGCAGCGTAGTCTGTAGAGGTGAGCACATACGCTCGCACAGCCGTCTGTGACCTTAGCTGGCAGAGTTTAGGTTGAGGCTTTCTCTCCAGCCCTGCATTGCAGGACACGTGCACTTCACGTCAGCGAGGATGCCCTAGGATGCCGAAAAAGCCGGCCAGGATGTGGGCCTCTCCTCGCACAGCTCGGCTCCAACCCCTTCAGCAGCCTTTAAAAAAACATCCCAATGCGAAATAAATCGAGAAGTAGATTGATAGTATTTCACTGGTGCCCCTAATACCTCACTCCAAATTTGCATAATTTGCGGTCATTCCTGGAAGTTACAAAGCAATTTTATCTTTTTTAGTTGGGTGCTTGATCATTTATATTCCGTTCTAATCTGGCCGAAGGGTAGAAAAGCTGAGATTCAGGCGGAGTAGCAAGGAAGCAGCAGAACAGCAATGATTGTTCCTATCATTTGTTGTGTGGTCCTCTAATTCTTGGTATAAAATCAATGTTTCTCATTAATAAGGAGGAAAATGGAGGGTAGAGCTGGCCAGTCTGAGAGGGACGTGTCCTGCACAGCGCTCGGGGGAATAAGACTCCGAAGTGACAGTGCCTCAGTTTCCCCTCACGTTCTGGTTATCGCTGTGAACAGTTCTGCGAATGTATTTTATATTGATGCAGATCGCTATGATTCAAACTATACTAAACGCCCCAGCTTTCTCTGGGGATTCCTGGGCGAGTTGACGTCCAGGGTTTGATTTACTTAAAATTGGGTTATAGGAATTCACAGTTTTCAGCACATTTCCTCAAACAAACTAGTTTAATTTTAAGCTACCCTAAATAGAAGCCCATAAAAGAAGTTCTTCGGTGTTCCGACTGCCGCCTGCATGCCAGGGCGCAGCACGCTCGCCGTGGGGCGCAGAGGGGCCTCGCAGGCGCGGCGCTGTCCCTCGTCGCTGACTCGCGCAGCTTCCTTTTTCAGCTCTCAGAACAGTGGGCCGTGTTTTCCATTCACATTAATTGGATTTTAAAGTGACCTTGTCCATGTATTGATCTGAATGAAAATTTTCTACATCAAGGTCAAGTTGACACACATCCTACAGTCAAACTATTAAAAAGCCCAGTGCTGCCTAACAGGGTATGGACAAGAGAAGTGGAGGTGTAACAGGGCCAGGTCAGACACAGGGGGCGCCGTGATGCCACCCTGCTGGAGGTGGCCAGTGGGAGGTCTGTGTGGGGACCCCGCCTTTGCCTGTGCTCGGATCTGCCTCCCGCCTGTTTGGGAGAAGAGCACCCCGAGCACCTCAGAGCCTGGGTAATACTGCTCAGGCGCGTGGGTTTAGGAAGCGGTTTCAGCTCGTGGGAATTCACACGGGCCACCTTGAAAAAGGGCACGACACGGACACCCGTAAACTTGAACTATCGAGCCGAGACCTCAGCCGCGCGTCCCGGGCGAACTGCCCACTCACCATCTCTCCGTGTAGACGCTTGAGCAGTGTCTTAGACTTAATGAAAGGGAGCGATTCCCTCTGTTTTTCTCTCTTCCTTCTCATCTCACCTCAGTGTAACAAAACCACCCGCCGGGAGCTCCAGCCACACACCTAGCAGCTTCCGTGGTCCCTAGGCCTGCTCTCCCGTCCCATCCAGTCGATCAGCAGCTTCCGCCAGTTCCGTCTTAAATCCATTGGCTTCTCACTTGCGCGGCCGCCGTCGCCCTAACTGAAGCTGCCAGCACTCTCGTCGTCTCCCCATTTCTCGGGCCCTCCACAGAGCATCCAGGGCCCGTTTGCTAAAAGCGCACATCGCGTACGTCAAGCCCTGCAGTGTCCCGTTGCACCCCGACTGAAATGGAACTCCTGTCACAGCCCCAGAGGCTCTTCCTGGCCACCCTGGCCAGCGCTTGGCATGGGCTGGCGTGCTCTTACCCAGAAGGTGTCAGCTGAACTCGAACCAGCCCTCTTGTCCAGCTTAATTGTCTTCGTAGCCCCACAGCCTGAAATGTGTTTATTATCTGTCCACAGCACCCTCGGGAGTGTCCAGTCGTGAGACATTGTTTTGCCCACTGCTCCATCTCTCACCCTTAGAACAGTGCTTGGCACTCAGAACAAATACTCGTTTAATAAGCATTCGAGTGAACTGGGTGAACAAATAAGTGAATAATTGAACGGTCTGATCCAAATGCAGTTCTCCCACACGTAGGTACATCTAAAGAATCTCTCTTTAAGCTGTCCCCTTTTTGCTCATTTCCTTCCAAACTTCTTGCAAATTTTCTTTCTTTACATGCTTATTCGTTGCCTGTCTCCTCCCTTAGACTGTTAGCTCTACGAATGTCTTTTTTGTTTCTCTCTATGTACCTAATGGCAGGCGTGCACATAATGTGTATTTAATAAATGTTTGCTGGATAGAAGGAAGGAAAGACCTGGAAAGGCAAGCCGCTTGCAGTCCAGGGCAGGTCTGAGTCCTGGTTGCGTCTGTCTGTCTGCACCCCTCCCCCTCCCTCTCCCCCCGCTGCTGTGTGGCCTCCTCCTCCTCGTACCAGTGCTGTTTTTCGTCCCCAGTCTTCTCCATCTTCTCCAGTCCAGAGTCTGGAAGGAGGCCGTTTACTTAGGCGACATGGGCAGAGCCTTCTGTACCAGGCCACCGTGAGGGGCCACCCTGGGACCAGGCACCTACCGCTGGGCCAGCTGGCTCCCTGGGTGGCAGGGAGGGTCACTGAGACAGGTCGCTGAGCGCAGTGGGCTTCCTGAGTGCCGCGTTCAGTCCGTTAGGGGAAACGACATTCTCCGTGCATTGGGGACAACAGTCGTCAGCGTCTCCTTTTGTCGGTTCCCTGGATCCCACTTCATTCCCATAAAAGCTTTTTGGAATCGGCGTGCCCTGTTTTTAAACGGGCATTGTACTCCCCTTTTTCCTGGAAGAGGTTTATGTTATATATTTGTTTGTTTTGTAAACTAAGAAGAACTAAAGTTGTTATTTGATGACTTGGGGGATTTTTCTTAGCACTGCCAGGGAAACCCAAGGTAGCCTGAAACCAAGGTAGTAAGCACAGTTCTCTATTCGGTTTCTGTACATTGTGTGTGAGTTCTTTGTTATTTAATCATTATTAAAACTCATGGCTGTCGGGATGTTAACAGTCGCTGCCATGTACTGAGTGCCGGTAGGGACTCCCCTGGACACTCAGGAGCATTGGCTGTCCATCCTTACAAAGCGTTCCCTTTTAGGGAGCAAGCCTGAGCTTCCCAGGGCCGCACTGCCCTGTATGTGGCAGAGGCAGAATTCGAACTCGGTTCTCCCGGGTCCCAAAGCCCTGGCTCTTGGCCTTGCACCATGCTGCCTTTTCCACTGTGACAAGGGGACCAAAGGGAGCAACCCAGCCTTGGCACTGATGGAGTGCTTACCGTGTTTATTCACAGCTGAGCACTCCACGTCTGGTGTAACGTCCTCATCACAGTAGCCTTACCCTGGGTTTACAGGCAAGAAAACGGGCCCAACAGCCCGAGTAATTGTCCCTGGTCACGCAGCGAGGAAGGCGCAGAGCCAGGATCTAAACTCAGGTGTTTCTCGCCCCGCGTCCATCAGCGTAGCTAACGCCCATGTTCTCTTGCCTCGCTGGCAAGTGGGTTTTCTGACTTGCTGGTCGGCAGAGCCTAAGCTCAGCTAATCTGCCTCATTTTTCCTAGGTTTTTGTCGAAAGGAAAAATGTAATTCACCTCTTGGGGCTGTAACAACTTTGTATCTCAGAGTCGGAGTTGCTTCCGGCTTTGTTTTCCTTCACGCTGCGTCGCATTTTGTCATCAGAGGGACGGCTGATTCCTCCTGCTGAGCAGAATGAGGCGCGCGGGCTGGAAGGACGGACGTCCGCCCGACCCTCGACGGCCGCCTGGTGCGACCTTTCTGCGGCTCGTCTGCCCTTCGCAGTGCGCGGCCGCCGCGTCCACGCCCCGGCAGCCCGTTCATCTTCCCGCCCTCGCTCTGCCCGAGCTTCAGCCCGTCCGGGCTGCTCCGATCAGCGTTCTTCTTGGCTATATCCAGTTTTACAGTTTTCCTGGAAAGAAGCAACAGCCGGTCCCCCTCTGCGCCCCTCAGTGTCCCGTCCCCCAGCTGCCACAGCATCTCAAGGCCCCGCTGTTGACAGAACAGTTCCGCCCAGCGTGACCCAGTCAGGGCTGCCGTACCGAGCAGCCGTGCAGAATTCAGAACGTTGACTTTAGGAAAACACTGATATTAAAGCAGGTACCCTATTAACATCTGTAGGTGGGGTCAGGAGCGTAGGAAGCCATTTGTGGGCGAGCAAGGTTCTGAGCCACTTTCCAGATGCCCAGAGACGATGGCTGGGTGGTGCGGTCACCGTTTCTTAGGATACAGAGACGCCGGTGTGGGGTCACGGGCCAGCCACAAGAAGGGGACG
This sequence comes from Pteropus vampyrus, assembly GCF_000151845.1. Classification (NCBI taxonomy): domain Eukaryota; kingdom Metazoa; phylum Chordata; class Mammalia; order Chiroptera; family Pteropodidae; genus Pteropus; species Pteropus vampyrus. The sequence continues at coordinate 1,130,477 of NW_011888939.1, forward strand.
CAGCGAGCGACGGGCTTCTGGCTCAGCACAGAAAAGCAGTGGCCTTGCCCCCGCGTCCTTCAGAGCCCCAGCTTTCTTCTGTTACGCATGAGACTCAGACACCTGCCTGGGCTGCATCCCAGGCTTCTCAGACAGTGGGGGAGACTGCAGCAGCCTCATAGCATGTGCCGCTTTTTGGGGGGACGACCCCAGGAGTCAGGGAAAGCCTTGGTGGCACTGAACACTTTTTCCAGGCCACATCTAAGGACTTTTCATCGGGACGCTGTCTGGGGAGTGCTCAAACTCCGCCTTTCAAAGCGTGACAAACTGAACAGGCACTGAGCCGAGCACTTTCCAGTGGTGCCAGCCGGCTCGGCGACGCAGCACCCGCCCCTCCGAACTCCTGCGGCACACCCCGAGCCCCGCGCGACGTTGCGGTTCCGCGCCCTTCGAGTTTTCAGTCACGTGTCAGTTTATCGCCTCCTTCAAGGTAGGAGCCATGTTGGAAACTTCTCATCCTCTCTGGGCTTCACTTTACCCCTTGAAAAATGAGAGCGTTGGATAAAATGATTTTTAAACCCTTTCCAGCTTTACAGTTATATGATTCCCCGAGTCGTCGTCCTCGCCTAGTGCCTCCATAGCACACTTATTTATTCAATAACTAAATGATTATTAGGATCACCCACTTTATCTTTTCCTTTCTTTGGAATTAGTGCAAAGGAGAAGGTTCCGCTCCTGGACCGGAGAAAATCTGGTCCTCGACCCCCTATGGATGTGCCTGTCCTCTCGTCCCTCCCTCCCCACCTCCCTAACTACACTTTGAAAACATCACTCGAAGGACCCCAGGGCCCCCCAGGGTACCTGCGTGCTGGACTCTCGCCTTTTCGTACCTGGGAGGTAACACTTGCGACGGCCGTCTGGTCGGCTCCTTTGCTTTGTCCCACGCACCCCGTCCCCGGAAGCACAGCTCATCCCTGCAGCCTTTGTGCGAATGACCAGTACCGTGTCCCACGTCCCCCGACCCGGAAGCCGAGCTCATCCCTGCAGCCTTCGAGGGAATGACAGGCACCGAGCTGCCCCTTCGCCTCGCAGGCACGGGCTTTCTGCCAGCTCGGGCTGCATGGTCCTGGGCTCCTCGGGTAAATAAGCTTCGGGCCAGCTCACCTCCCTTGGGCCCCAGACACAGGTGCTGCTCAAGTTCAAAGCACCTTTCCCCCTCCACAGGCCCCGGACGAGCCAGGTGGTCAGCATCTCTCACCTGCCCAGCTAGGCGGCCTGCCAGTATAGATAACGTCTCGACTACCAGGTCTGCTAAGTTCGTGTTAGGTGGCGTTTGGTGGCAGAGTGGACATAAATATTTTGGCTGTTTTGCCTACTCTGCCTTGTGACCGGAAATTCTCTTAGTGGCCCACAGCGTGCAGGTGGCTGCTGTAAGACCAGGTGGAAGATACCAGTTTTTTCAGCCCCAACTGTCTGAAATACTGCTAACCCCAATAAGGGGCAGGCAGTGACAGCATTTCTAAGGGCACTCCCCTGGAAGGGTGACGACCAGCTGGGAGGCGCGCAGTGCTTCCTGTGACTCTTCAGAACTTGCCACAAACACTCGCGGGGCCAGATGCAAGAGGAGTATCGAGTGAGCTCCTTGGAAATGCGCTGCTCAGTATGGAAGAAGGGTTACCTTGGCAACAGCAAGCCTGCTTCATTACCAGATGGCATTAGCTTTATTTGTGGTATCCCGTAGCAGTTGCCAAGAACCGACCTGTAGCCCCTGTCCCTGGGCGTTTTGCCTGTGACCATGGCCAGCATTCGCTAGTTTGCAGAACAGTGTCCACTGGCCTGTACGTGATGCATTGCCATGTCAGTCTACCAAAAGTCCAAGGTCATTACAACCTGCTGCATCCAGCTCCACCGAAACTAGCACGCAGCAGATGCGTGGGAATCTGAGTCCTCGTAGAGAGGCGTGAGGGCTGGACAGAACGTGCGAGAGCATGCAGCTCTCAGTGGCGGAGCTCGGAGGGCTCACACCGCCCTTCCACAACACCACACCGAGCAGACAGTGCTCACAGCCACCGCGTCGGCTGCGCGCCACACCCATAGCCACGTGGGTCACCTCACGCAGCTTCCTCTGCGTGCCCCTCCGCTTCGCAGCTGAGCAGCTAGGCACAAACGGTGGTTCGACGTGCCCTTGGCCACACTGCCTGGGAGCGGCAGATGGGGGCTGAAGCCCAGCGCTCTCGCCCTTCACGCTAAGTGGCCTTCAGCAGTCGGTGGCTCAGCTAGGTCCACCCACATGGCCGCTTCGAGCCTTCCTCTAAGCCGCCCTGAGCCCCAGGCCTGCAGACGCTTTCTGCTCCGCAGTCACACATCAGGAAGCACATTTTCATTCACACCTCGGGGCCCGGCACCACTGTCACTCCCTGCAGCTTCTCCGTCACCCCAGGTGTGCCAGCAGGAAGGCAGAGTGACGGAGGTGGAGGCGGGAGGCAGCAGCCGTTCTGGGCCCAGCTTCGATGTTCACTGGCTTCAGATCATTTCACCTCTGTGAAAGGGTTTGGGCAGAGCTGCCTCTGGGAACGTGTTCTGTGCCGCGGCCTTTATCAGTGCGTTGTCTCATTGGCTCCTCGTCGTCATTCTGAGATGGCCCGTCATCTCTACTAGTCGGGAGGAAGGTGCGAGTCAGGGAAGGCAGGTCACTGAGTCAGCCTTTCCAGGGGCAGGGCCCAGACCTGAGTCCCAGCCTCAAAATTTTCGGCTTCAAAATTGTGTCTAGAGTTTCATTATTGACCATGTTAAAAATGTAAAAATCCATAATTCTCTGCGTAGTCAAGATAGGTGAGCATCAGGGTCTTTTCTGGTTCTATAAAAAATAAGAATTGACAGATTTTATAGAGCTTTATGGATTTGAAACATAAAAGTAAGACTTCACAACACTGTTCATAAACCAAGCTGTGTGTGTGTGTGTGTGTGTATGTGAGAGAGAGAGAGATTGAGAGAGAGAGGGAGAGAGAAGAAGAAAAATGGAAAGGAAAATATTTACTCTAATTCAGATTCAGGAAACAAAAAATCAAAAGTTTTAACCTATCAAAAATTACTTGCCCCTCCTTCCCGATGGTGGAAGAAACAGCATCCGCACGAGAAGGAACCAGGGCCGCTTGCGGAAATGACCGCAGGCAGGAATCGTGTAAGACAGCCTGGCATCTCGGGTACCGGGTAGCAAGGGAGCCGTCAGAGACTAGGGTTATGACGAAAAGAAGCCACGTCGAGAAGATGCGCGCCAGCCACAAATGGACAGTGTGAGATGAGCCTCAGTAAGAAGAATGATGGCATCTGACAAAAACACGTGAAATACGTTTAAATCTATGAATTTATAACACCATTAGGAGGAAAAGAACTCATCCCGTCTACATTGGAAGAAAACTAGTGAACCGATGCTTTGTTTTGAAAACCGGTAGGCAAAGAAAAATAATTGAGCATTTCACCTGCCTTTCCTATATAATGAACTCTACCACTGGGTAACCAGGTAGTAGGTGAAGGGAAGTTTTTCTTTATAAAAGCGCTTCAGCTCGTAAATGAAGACGGAATAATCGCATCGGGACACGACCATCTCCAAGCCCGGTGAATTAATGGGTCGGCAGCTGCCAGCATCTCAGAGACGCCCGACCTCGCGTGCCTCCCGCTGGTAGACTGCCACACCGCCCGGAAGTAGTCTTGACAAAAAAAAAAAAATCAAGCCCAAATCCTATCTAATGACCAGTATACAGGAAGTCCAGAGTGAGGAGGAACATGTGAGGTTGCACCACGGGGAGGCCATCAGCAAAATCCAGACTGGAAAAAATGACCCACTGTCATGAACCAACCAAATGAGGAGGGGTAGAGACCGTACCTTTTATTTAGGAAGGTCTTAGGAGATGTGTCAGCCGATCACATTGTTTGTGCCGTGTTCGGATCCTGATACAAGCAAGCTTTTTAACGTGGCGTTTCTGAGGCCTTTGGAAATTTGAACACTGGACTGTATCTCTGATGATATTGGAGAATTTGGCTTTTTTAGATGCGGGTTGGCATCGTGGTTGTGCTTTTTTTTGTTTGTTTTCAGAGCCCTTATCTTTGGGAGATGCAGACTGACATACTTACCTGTGAAATGAAACCATGGCTATTACTTGTTTCAAAATAACAAAGGAAGGGAAAAGTCGATGGGGTCGTAACAAGATTTGCCAGGAGTCGTAACTGCTCGCGTTGGGATGGGTCCGTGAGCCATCTTCATGCTGTTTCATTTATTTGTGTGTGTGTTTTAGGATCTTCCATAGCAAAAGACTGAAGTGGGCACTTCTGGGAGGTAGATGGGTTTTATTTCATTTTACTCTGATTTAATAGCACCTGTCACTGGCAAGAGCGAAATGAAGTGGGTGTGTTCGTTCCTTTCTGGTCGGCTAACCTTGTAGTTGGTTAGCCCTGGAGCAGATTATATCGAGACCTGTAAAAGGTTTGTACCACTAGCCCCAGTAATAAATACAGTTCTACACGTCCGTCCTCAAGAAGTAATCCCAAACGTGTGGAAGTTTTGTGAGCAGAAATGCATGTTGCAGCCATGTTTATATACTGGAAAACTTGGCAACAACTGATGTCCAACAAATAGGAGAATGGTTAAAGAAATTACAGTCTATCCACTGAATAGAGTGCCCTGCAGCTCTTGACGCCATTTTTGAATACTGCATAGCGATACGGAACAATGCGTATGTCATCATTTTTAATAAAAGCTTGATTTGAAATTGTATATAGCTTCAATTATAAACATGTTAAAACATTAAAACGATAAGTCTTTGTTAGTAAACAAATTGAAGGGAAGCACCTCAAAATGTTAATGACGGTTATCTTTGGATGGGAAGACTATGAACAATTATTTTCTTCCTTTTTTCTCTAATTCTAGATTTTTCCATAATAAACATTTATTAGTTAACTTTTCAGTATTAGTTAACTTTAAAATACCAAAATTCACCTTTGAAAACAAAATATATATATATATATATAATTTCTAGTATCTTTAGTGGGGTTTTTTTTCTGAATTCCATCTTAAGAAACTTTAGAAATTACTAAGGCAGTTTATCAGGCGTTAAAGTCAACTAGACTTCGGTGTTTTAAGGAAGCACTTGCTTAGTTATCTATGCTTATTAGCAAAGAGAGTTAAAACGGGCAGTTGAAAACAGATGGGCGAGGTCTGATATTGGACCTCCACTGTAACCTCCTGAGAAGCTATCGATTTCAGTGCTTACAATTACAGATTATAACTCGATCTCTTTCCCTCCCTCCCTCCCTCCCTCTCTCCCTCTCTCCCTCTATTCCTTCCAATAAACGGCGTGTAAACTGGAGACAGTTGCTCCCACCTTTGTGGCTTATTGGCGTCCTGGAGTGTGACTTCCAGTTGTATAAACAACGATCCTTTAAATGTTACACGGGGTAGCAACATTCTGAAGTACTACAGAGAACTAAGGTGTTTTTATTAACATTCTCTTAAATATAAATAAATGTATCATATCTTTGTCTTGCCCAGTGTGTATTCTGTGCCATTTCCGGCATACAAAAATGGAGACATCAGCTCAGCACTAGAAGTTATTGAAGGAACTAGATCTTAGCAATGGTCACTGATGCCCGGGACTGATCGGTGAAAGAGGAAGTGTGATGAGGACCGTCAGTCGCGAAACTGTAGGAACAGGGAAATGAGGAGAGGGTGGGTGAGGTGGCGTCCCCAGAACCAGACTGCTGTTTGGGACGGAGCCTTCTGCCTTCTTAGACCAGCCCGGCACCTTTCCAGCTAATCCGAGATGTGACAGCCCCGACCAAGGGCCTTGGGTGGGTCCTGTGCCAGTCTCGCTCTGGGGTCTCCTCCAGCAAACGGGGAGAAGAGGCTTGGCAAAGGCAGGAAGGTGCCGTTTCTGTTCTTAGTGCCGAGCCCGTGCCAGCAAGCACAGCGGGTTATGTTCTCTCTGGCGTGTATGAAACTGCACTTTTTTAGGTGTTTTCTTTCTTTCTTTTTTTTTTTTTTTCCCTAATCCATAACATGTGTTTAAAGTTCTAAAAGAGTGAACGCACTTAAATGTATTTCCAGGATCGGGTTCCTTTTTGGAGGTGAAGTTCAGCTACTCTCCACTTACCTTCAGAAGTCATTGGTGTTGCTTCTGCGCCTCTAAGCAGCTGTTATAAATAGACGGTTCGGCCGGGGTGTGTGGTGCCTGCATTTAATCCCTCTCTTGTGCTGTCCATAACCCGTGGGCGTACGTGGGCCACGATTCGTCGTGAAAACAGATGCGCTCGCTAACTCCTAGAATGCCAGAATCATGGGATAGGATCATGGGATAGCCTTTAAAGCAGATACTCTTAAGATAGAAAAATAAGGGGAAATTTTGCTCTATCCAGGAGATGGTGAACGGAACTCATCCTGAGAGTTTGTAAGCTAAAGTATAAGTAAATCCAGGGTAGTTAGGTGAATTGGGGGCCCGTACCGTCTCTAAGGGGTTAGGGAAGAGCTTGTTGTCGGGAGTTGGCTCCCAAGCACTCGGGGTGCCAGCCCACAGGGCAGCCCCCCACTTTCCCGCAGAGGGTCCCCAGCGCATCTCCCCTCCCCATCTCGTGCACTGCGTGTGACTCGTACGTCTGCGCCCTCACGGTCACGTGCCTGTGTTTCGACAGGTGACCTTGGGGAAGGTGCTGAAAGTGATCGTCGTCATGCGGAGCCTGTTCATCGATCGCACGATAGTGAAGGGGTACAGCGAGAACGTCTACACGGAGGATGGCAAGGTGAGCACCTGCGGCCGTCCGTTTTGTTTCTCCTTTGGTTTCTGTGCCCCACACGAATACAGGACAGGCCCAGGTGAATGACAGCGGAGATGACGGACAGGCACAGATCTGCCAGTACGGAGATGGGACGCTTTACGAAAAACGTCTCTCTCCCCCCTCGCATTTTTCATCAGGCGTCTGCTTTTTCCTTTCAGCCCGATGCCCATAGTTGAATTTCTAATTTATCACCTTAGACCCCAGTTGCCTCATTAAATGTATCTTCTGAGGAAATGGATTTTTTTCCTTCTGTTGCCTAGTGGCACAGCACATCAGTAGCCCAGGGTTCGGCATTCTGCTTTTCCTAGAACCACGAGGAAAATTCGAGTTAGTTTGACACACAATCGGCTGACAGTCTTTTTCTGTGAAACTAACAAGTAGCCCTCAGGAAGCTGCTTATCCGCAGCAGCACACACCGACTTCTGCCATTGAAAAAAGGCAGGTTATTTTCGTGGGTGGTTTGTTTCATGGAAAATTCTCCCATGTGGACCCCTAATTTCTCCCACTGCCCATCCAGCTCTGTGGAGAGCATCAGAGGATGCTGATGAGAGATGGCAGCGTTCGTCTGTGTTCGCTCCCAGGGTGAGCTGCCCGCCCAGGCGCACCCCGGCCCCTCCCGGGAGCCGTCCTTTCTCTTCGTGAATCCCATTAAAACTTAAAAGTTTTTTTCTGCTAGTGCCTACCACCCGACGGCCACGTTATAATGAGGATGGACTGTTCTTCACAAAGGGTGACAAATGTAGCTTAGCACGCAGCATCGTGTTACCGTAGCGCTGTGACCCGCACGGTAACGAGATTTGTGTTTTGAGTGAGTCGCCCAGCGCTTCCACTTTCTGTGCCAGTGTCGTGGACTCGAGAGGCTTCTCTGCTCTCAGGTATTCTGCCGATTCTCGTAAACCTCCCCATCGGTGGCGAGGCATGCCTGGACGGGAGGCTTCTTTTTCTTTTTCTGCAAAACCAGACCGTCTTCGGAGCAACTGCGGAGAAAATGGATGATCGGGGCAGGCGTGATCTGCTGTGTTTATGACTCATCAACGCCGATGGCACTTGTAACCGAGAAATTCAGAACTACGTAGCAGCCACAGAAGCAGCGCTGGGGCAGCAGATACCCTGGCCGGGAGCCCCTGGTCAGTGGTCACCTAGGGATGTGCTTTGGTTGCATTTGTTCAAGGTTTGCAACTTTACAGTCATACCTGGCGTGAAACAGCCAGCCACTGCTCTGCAGAGGACTTACAAGTGAAACGGGGAGGTCAAGAGTAAATACACCGCAAGTTGGGTAATAATAATGACTGTACCATGAGAGACACCAGACTCAGGATGCAGACGACACATCCCCTGAGTTTAGATTATAAGGAGCAGAGCTTCTACCTGCTCTGCGTGAGCTCTTCAGCCTCATGTCTGCCCAACTGCCCCGTACTCAGAGGGTCCAGAATGGCACGTATGAAGCACTTTGCGCTTCTCCACCTAGGACATACTCAGTAAATGACAAGACGTATTTTTTATTAAAAAATCGTCTCATCAGGATGCTGGTAGCATTTCTCGCTACTCGTCTTCAGCCGCTTTGGACAGTCCCGTCCCTCATCGGCCCCTTCGACGCCCACATTCCCCAGTGTTCTCCCCTCTCTTTGCTCATGCCTCCTGGCCATCCTCATCCACCCCTGTGGTTCCGCACGTCACCCACACGGGTCACTCCTGCTTTGTTCTTATGTTGGACCTCTCCTCCTCAAATTCAGCCTGTCTAGAACTAAGCTCATCATCCTCCTCCCTAAACTCAGCTTCCTTCGCTGTTCCTCGTCCTTGTTAACTGTGTCCCCTAATCGCTCAAACCTTCCCTCCCCTCTCCCCCCGCGTCTCATCTGCCTGCAGGTTCCGATGATTCTCCCTTTTAAATCTCTCTCAAATCTGTTCCCCCGCATCCATCTCCACTCCTTCTGTGTTCTCTCTCAACCGAATCGCTGCACGAGCCTCCTCCAGTCCGACTTCCCTCCACAGTCTGTCCTCCCCTTGGCCTCCAGAGCTGTCTTCCTAAAGGACATGTCCAAACAGATGATTTCTCGATTTTTGCTATCTTTCCCATTGCCCAGAGCGGCCCTCCCAAAGCAGGAAAGGAGAGTATTAATCGTCGTTAGGCGCAAAGCATTCCATGGTCAAAAAAGTTTGAGGAGCA
>NW_011888939.1:1141252-1141590 GCF_000151845.1 Pteropus vampyrus
GCGCTGTGCGGTGCGCGGTGCCACAGCGCACCCCTGCATTTGCTGAGCTGCCACCTGAGCGTTGCTTGGGGACGCCGCAGTCTCCAGCTCAGCCGCCAGCTCCGCGGGTGTGGCTCGGAGAGCCTCTCACGGGCTGACGGGGTCTGAACTTCTGCCTGTGCAGCTGTCTGCGCCCTCCACACCCAGAGTAGCCAGCACATCCTAAAAGATTCAGTTATCCCTGCGCCGCCACTGCAGCCCAGCCCCGCCCCGGCAGGTGGTCTCCCGGCAGAAGCCCGGCGAGGCTCGCACTTGGCAATAGCAGCTGTCACCACGGCCCCGGTCACCCTGTCTCCCCG
>NW_011888939.1:1141640-1148535 GCF_000151845.1 Pteropus vampyrus
GTCTCCCCGCGGTGCATGTTTGTGATTCCAAGCACCGGTGGGCTGATGCCCATGATACAAAATAAAAGTGCTTGTAAGCCTTACCGACCTGGCAGTCACTGTGACCAGGGAGGAGTGAAGAGCCGTGACTCAGCAGGTTCCAAGGCAGACTTAAATTGGCGACCTGGCCTTCGTCCCGATTGTACGCCAGACTTAACTGAAAAAAGAAACGCGAGTGTCTCGGTCGAATTTGTCTTATTAGGAGATTTAGGTTATGTTAATGCTCTAGCTTCATTAATTACCCCATATCAATAAAAAAAGGCTGCTTTCAGCCTCCTAGCGGAAGAGAGGGAAGAAATGGGGTATCAAAGGGAGCCTTCAAAGACAGCCAGAGCTGTCTCCAGGGTAATCCCGAGCCGCATTCTTCCCACTTCAAAGGTGGAAGTGTGCGTGCGTTCGGGTCGAGGGGGTTGGTGGAAGCCTGAATCTGATTTCTCTAATAAGTGTTGGCATCAGCCCCGTTTGATATTAGATGCAGGGAACATTTTGATTTGTTATAGCCTTTGAAATTGTTCATACGACCTTCAGAAAAATGGCCTCTTGTTACTTAGGCGGGAAGGGCGCAGGCCGGGGAAGGGGCCCCGGTTGAATTCGCGTGCGGAGGGCGCCCGGAAGTTGTGCTGTCAGCGGTTTTTCTCTAACAGATGTGGATCCTGATCGAAAGTGAGAAGTTGAAGAATAACAGACCTCAGACGCCGTGCGGTCTTCGGTGAGACGTGTTCACTCGTCCACTCTCCAGAGGAGGGTGGGCGGACCTAAGAAGATGGCCGAATGAGAGTGTATGCTCTTGGAGAAGGCTCACGGTGGCGGAGCCCTCCGCCATTCTGGTCCATGCATTCTACCCCCCGCTGCCGCATCGCCTGTTGACCTTGCAAGATGAAGCCGCTAATAAATAAAAGCTTTAAAAGTCGAAGTCCCGGCGAGGCTTACAAGTTTTATTTGGAAGTGTCAATTTTAAATCATTTATAGTTCATGGTGCTATTTTTTGAAATGAAGAATTGGTAACTTTCTGATAAGCTGCCAAAATTTTCACTTGCTGCTAAACGAATTTTAGTGGTGATGACTGTCGTCACATCTGCAGGCCTTGAAGCAGATTTGTCATGCTGAACTTTGCAAGAGTGCTTTCCGAAGAGCTGTGACAGCTGCGGGCTGGGGGGCTGCCGGGGATGCGGGTGACCAGACTTTCTCCGGGGGCCCCCCGGAGGCAGACCTGGTTTCGCGTCCGGTCGCACGTCAGCTCCGCGGTGTTAGACAAGCGGCTGCTCCTTCTGAGCCTCAGTTTTCTCATCTGTGAATTGGAAATAAGTTTATCATCCTCGTTCAATTGCTGGGAGGATTTTTAAAAACATAGCACAGGCCCAATGCAGGCCAAATGCGTCGTCATCAGCAGGAGTGTCTGCCTCGCTGGTCATGGCGGAGGCCGTGACGGTGGTGGGCATGTCGGTGGTTAGAGTTCCCTGGCCTGCAGGAGCTGGCTCGTCCAGACTTTTCCTTTTCAGTGAGCACATTTCATTGTCACTCTGTTCACTCGTCCTTGCTGTGCATGGAGAAGGCCTTTGCCATCTCCATGGTTGACCTTGGAGCAGATGTGTCTACGCTAAAGCAGTTGGTCATCTGTAGGGTTTGTTTTCGTTTTACCTGAGACTAGACCCCGTTCCCACCCCTAAAATACTCATCTTAATCCCTGGAGTCCTGGTGGCTGCTCCCAAGACTGCAGATTCAGCCGCCAGTTTCCCTAAGGTTGGCTTTCCCATTTTAAGGTCTCTATTGCTTGCCCAGAATACTGAGGGGTGGTTTGTTTTCTTTTTCCTGACACTATAGTTTGGAATAATTTCTTATTCTTCAGGCTGAAAGTTTGCAGCTTCCAGAATGCTCCCTTTTAATCTCGCAGCCAGCCAAAAATTGGTAGCCACGCCACCTTTGCAGCAAATAAACTGAAGCTAATGAATATTCACTTGGATCTGTCTTACTCCCTGAAATGAATTTCCGAAATCTTCCTGGCCCCGAGGAAAGGCAGGGCACCAACTCCAGAATGCTCGCTTAAATGGCTTTCTTTGGCATAAATCTAGCAGAAAATCGAGTACAAACCGCCTGCTGTGCCTTTGCAGCAAAAGGGGAACCCATTGTCATCGGATCCCTTTCCTGCCCGTGTGTCCCTGGTAAATGGGGCGTATTGTCCAACGTCTTTCTGTCCCATATGGTCAGAACCGTTCCCTAGGGTCCCGAATAATACGTTTAAACTGCCTCTCGGAAAGAGCACCGTGCTCATTTTAAATGGTCACGGTGTGTTTTGAGAAGCCACCGTTAGGCTGCAGACGCCATCCCTTAATTAAACCGATGCATATTTCTTTCTAGATGATTTTTCTGTTAAAACATCTTGCATACTGTGAAGGGTTTTAAAAATCATTTTTTATTAAATAAAAACTGTAACTCTTCCGTCTGTGTGCACATTCTTTTCTCTCACGGCCCTGTGTTTCTATCGTGGTCGGCCTCTGTATGATGTGAAACAGGCAGGAAGGGTACACGGCGGGGAACCGCAGAAGAAACAGCTGTGGGCTTAAGCCGGCGGGAGAATCCCATGAGTTCCCAGTTTAGACGTGGATGTTTCTCTTCCTGGAGTTTTGATTTAGAACCTTAGTCATCTCCCTGTCATCTTGGCAGCGTTTGGTAGAACTAAAAGGTACAAAACGTCATTCTTATTCACTCTGCAATCTCTGGAGAGTCTGTCTGTGCTGCATCTCCTACACCCTGGGCTGAGCTGCTACGCTGGCGCCAGAACCTGACCCTGACTTACCCTCCCACGGGGACGGCCAGCAGGCCTGCCCTGGGGCCGAGCCGCAGCGCAGGGGGCGGGGGTGGGGGGGATACTCGTTTCCGTTTCTCCTGAGGTTCCCTTCAGACGTTTCTGGAGGTAACGTGTCACTTTTCTCCCTGCGAATTTCCAACCTGTCAAATTAAAATTCTAATGCCTCAAGATTTTTTAAATTCTTGCCCCGGCAATTGGCTTAAGTGGGGGACAGTGACTGAAAATTGACACTATCTTTCTGGAGAGCCAATGAGCCAGAATGTAGAACGGGGAGGTCACTTCGCAGGCTTTTTGTAGACACGCAGGGAAGACTGGGACCAGCTCGGGGCCAGGGCAGGTAGACGGATGTGAGCGAATGTTCAGTGGATCAGAGTTCTCCCTGGGGTTTACTGGACTTGGGTTAGCCAAACCTGCTCCGCCCTGCGGGAGCCCTGAGGCTTCCTAACCTCCTCCGCCGTGCCCTAACGCGTTTCAGACCCCGCAAAATTTACACCAAACTAATTGTGAACAGGAAGAAGCCGGGGAGAACTGAACAATGTCTCTTCACAGCCCAGCTTTCAGTTTCCAAGGACTGTTTTCAGAAAGCCGGGTTAGGGTGTCGTCCCCATGTCAGATGCAGCACTTCCTGTCTTAGACAGATCTTCCCATCTGATTGCTTCTCATGCTCCCACGTGTCCCCAAATCAATAACACGACATGCAGGCTTCAATAGCCATGTCCAGGTTTCCACCCTGACCACTGGCCAACCCCAGAGGCAGGTTCCAAGAGGCCCATTGACCACGTGTTTCAATCTGCTCAGCTCCTGAACTCATACATTAAGGTGACTCTTCAGCACCGTGGGACGCACTGACGGCCCCTCTTTTAATCTGCGCTGTCCCCGAGCTCTCTCCAGCGCCATATTGGGGGCCATCTTTTTTTCACCGTACTTAATTTGTTCTTGAAATAGTGCGGAGGCATTGATTTGATTTATCGTGCAAACCTATGGAACCGAAGTGGTTTCGGTGAGCCTGTGCCACCGGAGTACACTCTATAGGACCAGGAGTGGCCGGCCAGAGGGCGAGCCACACACACCTTTCACCTCGGACCCCCAGTTCCCTCATTTGCGAACCAGCGGGCCCCCCAGATCAGGAGCTCCTGACCTGGCCAGCCCTTGCGGTGACACTGGAGAGCGCCACTAAACCAAGCAAATGCAGATTCTCGGCCCCACTCCAGACCTACTAATTTAGACATTCCTGGGGGCGGGGAGGAACCAGGGAATCTGTATAGGAAAAAGCAAAACAGTGCCCCCCGGGCCTTCCGATGCCAGCCAAGTGTGCACACCACTAGGCGAGACCATCCGTGAAAAGCCTCTCCAGTTCCTTGGGCAACTGAATGAATGGCTCTGGACGGCGTCCTGTGGGGAGGAAGGTTGCTGATGGGACCAGCCCTGTGGGCGTGTTCTGGGGATGGGATGAGAGCGCGTGCGGAGGCCCCAGCACGCAGCCTGGCGCAGAGCAGGTGTCACCAGCTGGGAGCTGCTAGTTTCCCTCCTGATGCCTGTGACATGCTAGGTCCCGCACCAGGACAGTGTAAACAAAGTTCCAGGCAGTTTTAAACGCTATGAAAAATTTAAATTCCAAAAGAATAAAGAGAATCAAGACAACAAGTATGGGAATAATTTCAGAGTAACTGGGACATGCCTGTCTAAGAAGGTGACATCTGAATGGAAGATGTAGAAAGAAAGGAAGTATAGGATCCGCGTGAGGGTTTGTGGGAAAAGCAGCCCCGGCGAGGGGCGCAGCAGGTGCGAAGGTCCTGAGACGGGATTGACTGTGGCACGCTGAGCGGTGCAGACAAACCACAGTAGAAGTCAAGGTTAGAAAGCCGAGCAAGGGCTCGGCTCATGGGGCCTTGGACACAACAGACGCCTCAAGCGGACTTCTCTGTATCCCTTCATTTAGTCTCCTTAAATCACCAACGGGCTGATACAGAGGAATTTCAAGCAGGACATTTAAGATCCTTTTAACCCCAAGATTTTCTTATTCTGTAACCATATTTTTTTTCAAACAGTAGTTACAGTATCATTTTTTTAAGTCCAGAGTTCTAAAATTGATGCTAATGATACTTTTATCTCTTTTCCCCACAGCTCGATATATGGTCCAAATCTAACTATCAAGTATTCCAGAAGGTAAGTTTTACTCTTTGCTGCTTACTCAATAGGCATCAAGGTATGCTTTGAGGTATAAACTATCAGTCTTAAATCGCAAGCTTTTTAAAAAAGTGGAAAAAACCAGACGCAAAAGGCCGCTCACCGTACAATTTCGTTTATATGACATTTGGAAAAGACAAAACCTTAGGGAGAGGAATCGGGTCGGCGGTGACCCGGGGCTGGGAGTGAGGCTGGGAGACTGTCCGCAGAGGGGCACAGGGGGACGCCTGTGGGTGAGCAGCCGTCTGTGTCTTCGTGGTGGTGGTTATCGCATAACTGTGTATGTTCCAGAACTCGGACTGTTCACCTACAAAAAGTGGATTAACAGAGGCTTTCGAGCTGTTCTGAGCTCAGCCGGCAGGTTTTATCCTCAGTCTCAGAGCCCTCGTGGCCGACACGGGTTCCGCGGGGATGTGCCGAGGGAGGCGGGCCGGCCCCGCCCTCCCCCTCCCCCACTTTACACTCCGGTGACATCTCTTTCAGATAGCTGGTTCCCTCGTGAAATACTGTTGAAAATGTTAGGGGGAAAACTGCAGTGTGAGTGGAGAAAACGCATTTCACAGCTCCTGGTGGTGGAGAGGGCCCTCCCTGGACAGCGGATGCCCGGGGCCCACGAGGGTCCCCGCCGCTGCCAGCTCTCGGGCCAGAGCCCCCGCAGGACACCGGCCACGCCCTTCCGTTCTCCTTCCTCCGTCTGTGCTTTCATCCAGCGCCCTTTTACCCTGTGCGAGGCTCTCTGCCAGCTGCTAGGACCACAGGGGAAAACAAGGCAGACAGAAAGTGTTAATAAATAAGATCACTCCAGGTCGTCGGTAGGAGCTGTGATCCAGAACAGCCGGTGGGGCCTCCTACACACGGGTAGTCCCAGGAGGTCTTGGGGCAGAATGTAACCTGACACAGGAAGCGAGGGGCGGGGCGGCCGTTTGAGAAGCCAGGAGAACAGCTCCCCGGGCGATGGAGGCGGCGGCAGCCCAGGGACCTCGTTCTGGGAGCCCTGGGACTGGAGAGTGCCGAGGGCCAGGAGGGGAGAGGCAGGCCGGGGGCCAGGCTGGGGCTTCGAGATCCTGGTGCGAATTTGGGTTTTATTCTCATTCGGTGCAAAACCATTGAAGGGGCAGATGCGGAGGACGGACATGATTTTGAAAGCCGGGTCCGCGTCGTTCCCACTTAAGAGTCACGTCCAAGGCACGCCGGGGCGCTTAGCGTAGGGCCTGTCTTTTAATCGGGGTGGGGGTGAAATTCACCTAACGTAACAGTAACCATTCTCGAGGGAACGATCCCATCTGTGGCTTTTAGTGCCGCCACCTCTGTCTAGTCTCAAAACTGGTTCGCCACCCACTGAGCGTAAGGCTTTCATAGGGGAAGAGCACAGTGAACCAGCATCTCGTGGTGCTCCCCGTACGCCTCATCCCCTTGTTTCTGGACCTGGCTACTGTGAAAGGGTCCGCAACGGACAGGTGCCTGGGCCCGGGGGCGGGATCCGAGGCCCAGCACCACACCTTCAGGGAGTCTGTAAAACAAAGTGTCATGATCTTGTCACAGCTAAATGCAGTCTGCGCCCTCAGACCGGATACCAAAACAGAAAGAGGATATTACCGGAAGAGCTGGGGAAATCCAAATAAACTCTGGGGTTTGGTTCTAAGTAACCAATTCGGGTTTCCTAGTTGTGACGAACGTGCCAGGTAGTGAATGATGGTAACAGCGGGGCAGACCGGACAAGGGGGTGTGGGAACCACGTGGACCATCTGCAGCTCTTCCGTCAGTCTAAAACTAACCCAAAACTCAAAGTTTAAGAAAGAAAATCGTGGTCTCGACTCTTCTGATGCTGGCTGCCCGGCGAGCTAGCCGGAAGCTGGAGGAGGG
>NW_011888939.1:1148585-1164107 GCF_000151845.1 Pteropus vampyrus
GGAACGATCCCATCTGTGGCTTTTAGTGCCGCCACCTCTGTCTAGTCTCAAAACTGGTTCGCCACCCACTGAGCGTAAGGCTTTCATAGGGGAAGAGCACAGTGGACCAGCCTCTCGTGGTGCTCCCCGTACGCCTCATCCCCTTGTTTCTGGACCTGGCTACTGTGAAAGGGTCCTCAGCGGACAGGTGCCTGGGCCCGGGGGCGGGATCCGAGGCCCGGCACCACACCTTCAGGGAGTCTGTAAAACAAAGTGTCATGATCTTGTCACAGCTAAATGCAGTCTGCGCCCTCAGACCGGATACCAAAACAAAAAGAGGATATTACCGGAAGAGCT
Source organism: Pteropus vampyrus (assembly GCF_000151845.1). NCBI lineage: Eukaryota > Metazoa > Chordata > Mammalia > Chiroptera > Pteropodidae > Pteropus > Pteropus vampyrus. Next base: position 1,148,922 of record NW_011888939.1, read on the forward strand.
GGGGAAATCCAAATAAACTCTGGGGTTTGGTTCTAAGTAACCAATTCGGGTTTCCTAGTTGTGACGAACGTGCCAGGTAGTGAATGATGGTAACAGCGGGGCAGACCGGGCGAGGGGGTGTGGGAACCACGTGGACCATCTGCAGCTCTTCCGTCAGTCTAAAACTAACCCAAAACTCAAAGTTTAAGAAAGAAAATCGTGGTCTCGACTCTTCTGATGCTGGCTGCCCGGCGAGCTAGCCGGAAGCTGGAGGAGGGTGTGCCTCCGCCCTGGTCCGGAGCCCGAGGGGAGGGGAGGAGCGCGTCCCCGTGTCCTCAGGGGTGGGCTTCCTGCAGCCGCTCCGTTCTCATCCAAGTGACCACACCCCTGCCACTGACTTGTTCAACACGCACAGGGCCTCAGCCTCAAATGCTGGCTTCATCCACGCCGACTGCTTTTGTCGGGTGTCCCCAGCGGCTGGTCCAAAACCCTCCAAGGAGAAAGAGTACTGGTCATCGTCTGCATCTCGTTTCACTTTACTAGCGAGGACCAGGAAAATGATTCTTTGGTTCTTTTCTAACTTTCTCTTCACGTTCTCTGTGGTACCGAGGGGAGCATCGCACAGAAGGCAGGCGGCGACTTCAGGGCCCGTGAGAGCTGCAGACCGGAGCCTGGTATTTTAACAGTGGGCAGCTTCGCGAGGGGGGCTTACACATGCTCGCCTTTGTGTATACATCTTCTTAACGTTCTGTGTAGTGTTCAGTATTTTTGAATCAAGCAGGAAGTTTATTAGGAAGTCATAAAATCTGCGAAGCATAGATTTGGAGAGACTGTGCGTTACCTTTTTATTTTTCCTCCCTGAAAAATAACCCGCCGAGCTCTAGGTATTTGTCTAAAACTACGAACACACGCTGAGGCAGTGTCTAAAATTTGATATTAGTTGGGGAGATTCAGGAGCACCTGCCAGTCCTTCCTCGTATTCATATAACGTGACTGGGGTGATAAAGAGGAGACTGGTAGGGATGGGCATTTTATGTCAGCTGGTGAGTGGCATTTGTCTGTGTGTGTGCAGAACCCTTTCTGAGATCCTTTATCATCCCTACCGTCACCTATTTGTAACTGAATGGACTTGACCCCCGACATTGACTGTAGAGTTGAAGGTCTCACAGCTTGGAGACAGTGAGCGCGCTTTCCCATTAGACCTGCAGGCAGACGCCGGCGAAGTCCATGTCCTTTTTCAGAGGCGGGTAAGAACCAGCGGGTTTAAGACTCTCGTGCTTCCTGCTAAAACCCCGTCGGCCCGCTGTCAGGTTCGGGAACGTACTGGGAAACGGTGTAGTGCGGAATGGGGCTCGATCTTTTATCAGTAAGGCTTTCAGCTAATTATCGTCACAAGGAAAGGGCTTGGGATTTTGTTTTTTAAAAAGCCCAGTCTGCAGCCACGCCACCCTGAACAAGCCTGATCCCGTCTGATCTCGGAAGCTAAGCAGGGTCGGGCCTGGTTAGTACTTGGATGGGAGACCACCTAGGAAGACCAGGTCCTGTAGGCGTAAAAAACAAAAAACAGAAGGGATTGGTGGGCAGGCGGCAGCCCCTGCCCCTGCGCCAGACCGTGTCACAAGCAGTGCGGGGACCTCCGTGTCGGTTCCAAAGGCCTGGTGCAGTTCGCGGGGTGACGTCTGGCATTTTTCAAACTCAAAATGCCAAGAGAGAAGGGTCAGGTGGCAGCGTTCCTCAGCTCTGCTTTTCAGTATCGGCTTTTCCTCGGGGTTCTGTTTTCCTCTTGTGCACCCACGTAAATCGCGGGTGTCCTGATTGGTGTGGCTTGCCGCGTTTCCCAGAAGGACGCTGTCTGAGCCCTGCGGTGAACGTCCCTCCTGCGCGTCGCATGCCCGCGCCCACCCGTCCAAGGAGAGCCGGCGGCAGCGGGCGAGCTCTCAGCAGCTTCCAGAAAAGCTCAGCCTGAGGCAGGACGAAGCGCTCCGGGGGAGCACAGTGACACGGTCCGGGAGGGTCCTTGGTCACCGACACAGGGCATCGCTCATGCAGAAGACGGTCCCCAGACGCCCGACCCCGACCGCGGTGCTGGGCGCTGTAACTACTCCCCCTCCGAGGTGGGACAGCTGGGCCAGGAGCCACACGCCTCAGCTCTCCGAGGGTGGCTGAAGGGACCCTCCCAGCACCGCTCCGCCGTGAAGCCCAGGACTTCCTGTCCGGTGTTCACTGTGTGGTGGCAGTTACTGTGTATGTGCGCGTTTCCTGCCCACAGGTGGCAGCGGTGGCCACCGCAGAGCGAGGCCTGCTGGGAGGGCGGGAAGCCATCCCTGGTCTTTCCCCTCAATGTGACAGCCGGCGGTGGGAGTGGGGACTGCCTCACAGAGCCAAGCCGAGCTGCCACTCGCCTTTTTATTTCTGGAAAATCAGATCGGGAGCTAAGAAGCACGCGCCTGTCACATTCTCCCTGGGCCGCACCTGCCACCCGGGATTAGAGCCGAGCACACGAGGTCCTGTCGCAAATCCTACCACGTGAAGCTGAACGCGGCTGCCTTTTGTCCACAGCGGGGACTGCCAGCACGCGCGCGCTCTCCTTCTCATTAGACCCCTTACCCAGTCGCCGGCAAGGGCAGGGGGCTGGGGACAGCTCGCTGTGGGTCCGCGGCTGCCAACAGGTTCCCGTCATTTACCGCGGTGCCCAGAGGCTCTCTGCACTTCGTCCTGGGGCGAAGAAGCTTTTTATAGCCAGCGCGTCTCCCGCAGAGCAGATTCAGAGAATGGAACTTAGGAACGGGGACCGTCTGAAAGGGCAGAATCACAAAGAGCCAGGGAGGGTTTCAGGCGCGTCCATGTTTTTCTGACACTTAAACTCTGCAGGGCAGTCGCCGTTTTGCTCTTCGACCTGCTCCTCTCAACACCGCGGTCCCTCCAGTGACCTAGGAGCAGTGAGATCACATCTGCAGCTACTTCCTGCGTGACATCTCGGCCAGGAGGCCGGAGAAGGGGGCGGAGGGTGTGCGCAGCCCCGGGGAGCAGGGGGGGACGGCAGAGACAGCGTCGGGGACTAGTGCCTGCTCCGCGGCCCTTTTATTCGGAGGTGAAGCACAGAAGTAGCCCAGGGGCGCCCAGCTCTTGGTCCAGCTGTTATTCCAGTGGCAGCAGAGGGAAGAGTGACCCTTTGAGACCTGCGCCACCGGCAAGACTCGGCTGCGCCTCGGCGGGCGGGCCCGGTGGCACGCAGTGTTCCGGGCGGGTTGTCACTGCTTCTCCGTCCCCACATTCACTCGGTTGCTCTGTCACTCGCTCGTCCATACTCTGACACACGGACAGACCCCCATGTGGGGACAGACTTGTCAAGGGATGTTTACTGAGTGGCCACCTGGCGCTTTTCAGTGGAGACTGAGTCATCCCTAGGAGAGTCAGTTCTCTGAAATTTTGGATGCGTCGAGCACCTAACATAAACCTTCTACCCAAACCGTATGTGACAGACCTAACTCGTCACGCGTACCTGCTGCAGTTTGCGTGTCGCCAGCGAGGCTCAGTAGCGAGTAGTCGTGAAGTTATTTTAAATCGTACACTCTGTAGTACCTACAGTTTGTTCCTACCAGCTCGTTTACATTTCCTGTCACAAACCCTTCCTCAGATGCCACCGGTAAAGGCCTGGCAGAGGCTGCGGTTGTGGTGCCAGCCCGCAGGCCCCGTGCCCAGGCCCCGTCCTTCCACGTGTTTGGTGCCCGCCTCGGTGAGCTGTCGGCAGACACCCCACACCTGGGCGGACCCCACCGTCTCCAGCGGGGTCTTTTTCGTGTCGTAGGAGGGCCTTCCCCTTTTTCCAGATCCTTCGCTCTGACAGCCCCTTTTCCCTTAGATGCTGTTGAATTTGTTCCAACAAAGAGAACTTGTGTTGTAGACCAGTGTGGTGGCATTTGCATCCTTCTCTGAGTGTTCTGTTGCTGCCCGGTAAGGATATCTTGGCAATCCCAAATGGCCAAAGCCGTGAGAACAACTTTCTCCGGTACGAGGGCAGGTGGGCAGCTTGGTATAGGAAGACGAATTCCTGTCAGCAGGCCCCGCACGGTGACAGGGCAGGAGGAACACCTGCGGGAGCCCGCCATTGGGCGACGGACAGTTCCAGCGTCTTCCCGAAGGGCAGCGCCTTCCTCAGCTGACAGCAGCCGGTATAGACCAGGTCGGATAAGCAGGAGGAGCATAGGTGTGGACGTTGGTGCACGTCAGCCCGGGGGCCGGGGGCCCAGAATGACGGGGAGGGGCCGCGACGCTCACCCGCAGCTGAAAGCCTTTCATCACGGCCTGTCCTCGTAAGGGGCAATGGGACTAGTCCCAAGCGTCTAACCCCGGAGTAGGTTTGATCATCCATCCTCCCCTTCCGGCAGCCCGGGTCCTGCCCTCTGCAGGACGGCCTCAGCCACTGCCGAGTGTGCTCGGGACCTAGCGCCTTGCTCAGGTCCCCACACGTACCCAGTTTTACGGTTACATGAGCAGAAAAGCCCAGCTCGCTGTGCCACAAGTGCTTAGTGGTTCCCTGCGTTTGAGGAGCCGCAGAGTGGCCGGCTCATCTTCACTGCTCGTTTCTTGCGGAGGGGCTGCACGGCACTCCGATTCCCGCAGGGCGGAATCGACAGGCCACCTGCCCCTTCCTGAGCCCCCTGCCGCAGCCCGGCAGGCTGCCCAGTGCTGCAGGGAGCTTCCTGCCCGGATTCCAGCCGACGCTTCTCTCCCAGGCCCTGGCAACCTCCTTGCACGTTGCCCGCAGCGACCATTCCAGAGAGAGGCTCAGGGCAGCGGCCAAGAGCCCTTCTGCTCACCCCTGCTCCTTGCCTCAGTTTCCTCGTTTGCGAGCACCTGCCTCACAGAACTGGTGCGAGGTCAGCCGAGGCCACAGGTTGCAGTGCAAGGTGAACTTCTAGCCCATGACTCCTCGACTTCTCACAAGCTGTCGGTGGTGATCACTGTCCTCTCCTGAGGAAGTCCCCTCCCTCCCACTGTCTCTCGCCTCACTGGCCACTGCTCATATTTGCTGCCGCCTGCCTCTGGTCCCTCTGCGATGGACACGGCAGTGAGTCAGGCAGGCCTGGGTGTCCGCCCAGCTCTGCTGTGCAGGACCAGCCGCCGGACCTGGAGCCGAGAACTTGGCCGCTCTTCCTGCTCGGGCCCCGCGCTGTTCTCCAGGCACATTCTCTCTTCTCCTGGTCAGAAGGTGCGCCACAGAGGGAACAGGCACCACGCTACAGCCACCCAGCACTGCCCTTGGGGCATCCCTGATGTGCCAGCCCCTGAAACAATCCCGTGGGTCCTGAGGGGCTGGTGGGACCGCGGATGAGCCCCAGGAGACAGCTAAGATCAAAGTTCCCCGCCCTGACGCCCCTTCCCCCACCCGCCCAGCAGGGGTGGGGCAGGAGGCACCTGGCGCCGCAGCAGCGCAGCCGCCTCTGGGCAGGGCTCACGCCCCGCTCTGCGGCCTCTGTTCTTCCTCCTGTGGATGCCTCGATTTTGATGAGGAAGCAGGTGGTGGTGTCTATTTTCTTGGGAGCCCAGGTGTCTCTAGATGTGCTTCTCTAACTGCAAGACTGTTCTTGCAGAAAACGTTAGGGTACAGAATAGTTCAGGGATCTTCAGACTGGACTCTCCTGGCAGCCAGCAACAGAACGTGGCGTGGCTCCGTCCTGGAAAGCATTGAACTCTCCTTTCATCTAAGTGAGGCGCTTAATTCCTTAGTCCCGGGAAACGTCGAGGGCCTTCTGCAGGAGCTCCCTCAGCCCTGTTCAGAGCCTTCTTCAGCAGCCCCTCGGCCCCGTGCGAGGCCTTTAGCAGTGTCCCCTTGGCCTTGTGCGAGGACCTTTAGCGGTGTCCCCTCGTCGCTGTGCGGAGCTTTTATTGGAAGCAGGAGGCTGGTCAGGACCCTGGAGAGCTCCCTCGCCTCCGCAGACTCTTTCTGCCCCTTAGGCCCTCCCCCCAGGCAGTGCCACGTGATCTCAGCTTTTGCCACCTGCTAACCCCACTTTCACTCTGCTCCCCTGACCCTACCAGCCAAAAATAAGTCAGAAGACTGTCACCTGAGTCATCCCCGTTCACTCAGGGCCCTGCCGGTGAGTGGCGTCGCGCAGAGCCACCTTGAGCACTGTCCTCTCCTCGGAGGCCCTGAGTGAGGCCCGGGGAGGACGAGTGAGGCCACGTCTCACAGAGCACAGCCTGGGGCAAGCTGGGGGCTCCTGGTCACAGGTCGGCAAACGCAGGGCTAGGGTGTCCACAGAGGGCAGGGTGGGACCAGGAGGAAGACCCCTGGGCTGAGTCTCAGAGGCAGATAGGGCCCTGGCACAGACGCTTGAGCGCAGACGCGGGGTCAGGGACGCGGGTCTGGGAGGAGCAGTCGCTAAAGCAGCTGGATCTGCTGGGTGTGACGAGACACTGAAGGGGGACAACGTGGGACCAGGTCACCCAGGGCCCCGCAGGCCAGGCCACCGTGTCTCGAAGGGTCCTGCAGGGGCTGGCCGCAGGGACGCATGTGTGTTTGGTTTTGCCTCTGGAGGCCATCCTCAGCCAGGCTGTACTCAAGGCTCACGGAGTCGAGGGCCTTCCCTTTGGGGTGTCACTGCCGTCTTGGCTGGGACTCCAAAGAGGGTGGGGGTGGAACCCCCCACAAAAACGAACAAAGAAAAACCCCTTTGTGGAGGCTGTGGTGTGTGCCACGGGCTGAGTTCAGCGCTTTATAAATGAGGTCGCACCTTTCTCAGACGGAGCTTGAACCCAGAGCAAGGCGGCACAGCAGCGTCTGCCGTCACCGCTCCAGCCCCGGCCCAGACCGCCCTGCCCCTGGTCTCCTCCCAGAGCAGCAGTGCCGGGCCCCACTGGGCGCCTAGAAGCCCTTCAGAGCCTGTGCAAATGGCCCTCCGTCAAGCAGAGAAAGAAGGATCGATCTGGCCTGAGTAAGCCCTAGTCCCCCTGGACAGCGACGCTCCTCCGCGGGCCTCAGGCCAGCTGAACCCGTGCTGTACGAGTCCCAGGAGCAGATGAGAGACTCGAGCCACATCGCAGAAGCTAAACCCCCTGCCTCTGCTCGCCTGCACTTTGACCCCAGCTCTACAAGCTTGTCTCTGCTCCGCTCCCCGTCGCCCGCCCCGTAGCAATGTCACAGCTGAATTCATAGCATTTCAGTCGTGAAATAATGATGGTTCCCCTTCTCATGGGAAGTACTTCCGGGGCTGTTGTAGACGTTCTTCATGAAAGCAGTGCTCATCCTGGGAGCGCGTGCTGGCGGGGATCGCTGTCCCTGAACACTTAACACACTGCGCTCACGATTTTGACTCCTGGACACACAAAGAAATTTCTACTTTTGAGATTCCTAGTGTCTGTCTCCTTAAGGGTGAGTACGTCCTTGGCAAAACCCGGAGTAGAGACCCAAACTCTTGAGCTAAAAGTATATACTGCGAATGAAAATTCATTTCCATGAGTCATGGGACCAGCACGTGTACAACCAAGCAGCGAAGGTCTGGCTTTGCCCCCTGGTAGTGTGTGCCCCAGTCTCCCTGAAACCCACGAGCTTTTAACAGCACACATCCTGGCCCCCAGCCCAGACCACCTTCTGGAAGTGGGGGACAGTGCGCCCAGCCCATCCTTGGAGCCCGTGCTCCCTCACTTCTGCCCGTCTCGAGACGGGAAGCAGCCTTCAGTGCTGAGAACAGTGCCATGCTGACGGTCACCGTCCCCGTGGGCCGGTTCCTCCAAACCCTTCGTGGCGAGGACCGCACGAGGGTGATGTCCCGCCGGGGCACAGGAGGGCTCCTGCAGCGGGGCGGTACCTGCTGCCCGCTGGGGTTAGTTTGTCCTCTTTCAAGTAATGTCGCCACTGGTTGGCCTGGGGGTGGGGCTCGCTGGGCACAGGCCACCCTCACGGTGTGTGTCAGGCCCCGCAGCAGCGTCCACGGAAAACCAGACGTAGAGGCGCCCGGCCACGCCAGCCTTTTACCAAAGGCCAGAAGGCAGAGTGGTGGTGCAGCCAAGGTAACTGATGCCGAGTTGGGGACTGCACCCCCGTCCCCTGACAGCTCTGTGTCACCCTCCTTCCCGGCTCACCGCCTCTTTGTTCTCGCCAGTGCGAGCTGGGGGACCTTCTGCTGCGGGGTGCAGAAGCAGGGCGTGGCCGGAGGGAAGCTTCTCTGTAAATAAGCAGCTTCTAAACACTTGAGTTCTTCACTTTTCCTACTTATTAGTCTGTAGACATACTTTTAATAGCCGGAGGCCCCAGCTCCCCCAGCTAGGTGCGGGGAGGCCTTGGGCCTCATGGGCCGTGTGCTGGCCGATCATGTGGCTCCGTGCCGTCAGTTCATTGCGTTAGGAAGAGCGCCCCATAACTGCTGGAGCCAGCCGGCACTGCCCGGTCACAGTCCTGCCCCCTGGTGGTGGGAAGTGGGGAGTGGCCCACGGCCGCCTGTTCGCCTGTGGGTCCTATGCTGCTGACATCCAAATCACCTTGGGGAGCTTTTAACAACACAGGTCCTGGCCTCCAGCCCAGACCACCTTCTAGAAGCTGAGGGACGGTGTCCCCAGCCCGTCTCTGGAGTCTGTGCTGCTGACTTCTGCTGCACTGCCAGCTCTCCGCTCCGGCCCAGAAGCCCGCACACAGGCGGGGTCAGGGACCCCCGAGGACAGTCCCCAGGCCACCCAGAAATATAGCTGTTCAAACAAGACACTGCGGGGGGACGAGAGGGTGTTAAGGCAGTTTTATCCCCTTTGTCCCACCGATCCTTTCTGCGTGTCACCACTGTCCCTTGGTCTCGTTTACTGATAAAGAGCAGAGTCTGGTCGCCATAACGCCTGTGCTCTGGGGGGCTGCCCTGAAGCAGGAAACAGACCCGGCCCTGTTCTCTTCGCCCCAGGTGGAGGGCACTAGTGGGAAGCAGAGTGGGCTGAACTTGGGAGGGTCGTCACTGCGACAGAGGACCCCGTTTTTTAGCACTGTGCTTCTGATTTCCGTTGGTCAGCATGCGCACACACCTGACCAAATGCTCCTGGCTTTCATTTGTCCTGTTTCCCCCTCATTCAGCCAGGCAGGGAGACACTGCAGTCCAGGGGTCTTGGGGACTCACCCGTGTCTGTGTCGGGCCCTGTTCAGGGTGGCGGAAGCTTCCAGCAGGGAGGCAGAGGGGAAGCTGTGGAAGTGGCTGGAGACGTGGGTGGAGTCCACCCGCGCCCCAGGTCTCCAGGGGAGGAGAGGGCCTGGGCGTGCCACCTCCCCCCACCCCACGGCCTCTGCCCACCCGGAGACTGGAGTGGGGTGCCCTCCAGGCTCGGCCCGCGCGGCCACTCAGGAACTGTGTGGCTTGGGCAGCCCCCTGGGACCTGGATGTGGGCATTCTCTTGATGGCGCAATCACGAGGTGGCCGTGCAGATCGCAGCAAGGTAAAGACATGATGACTCCCATCTGGCGGGCACGCGGCTGGTCAGACACTGTTCGAGTGGCACATGTAATCCTGTCCAAGGTCACATGGCTCCTGAGTGACAGGCCAGAGCCAGGCCCATGCTGTCTGGCTCCGGAGCCTGGGCCCTCGCTCGGGGCAGATGGCCTGGACATTGGCGTGGACTGCCTCTGTCGCTGCGGGCAGTTCACGGCCGCCGTGGCTGCAGCGGAAGGAACTGGTTGTCTCTGACGTGGCCGCTGGCTCTGGCGTGGCGGCAGCTTCTTGCGCACAGCGTGAAGGACGCTCCAGGACGGTTGCTTTGACCGGCGTCTCCTCCAGCGTGTTGCCTGGCAGCTGTCAAGGTCTCTGGAAAGATGCCTTCCTCCTCCCTGAGCCTCGTCCTGGGGGTTTGGGCGCTGAGGGCCTTCCCCACCTCTTTGCGCTTGGGAGGGGGGACTTCTGTAAGCGCGTGGGGTGGGGGAGGAGAAAGCAAAGTGGGTCGCTGGTGGACGGCGGACATGGCACCCCACGCAAAATAAGTCACCTGCAGTCCAGCCCCGAGACAGGAGGAGGCGCAGCCCAGACCCAGAGCATCTGCCCGTTTCCCTTTGCCTGGAGGTGAAGTGGGACATCACCTGTGGAGCCCGGGTTGTTGACTCCCGCCCCTGCTGGGCACAAGCAGTCACTCCCCCGCCCGCCTTTGCGGGTCCCTCTCTTGCTGGCCTATTGTTACTTTCCTGTCTTTTCTCCCTTCCTCTCCTGGGGCCGGCCATTGACTTTGATCCTTTCAGGAGCTCCTTTCAAACCCGCACTCACTGGGGAGCGAATGGCTTTCCTGTCTCGGGAGCATCAGTGCCCTTCCTGGGCCCGGCTGCCAGGCGGGGCGGCTTTTATCTCCCGGTGGAATCTCATTAGCGGTACAAACTACTGGCCGGGGCGGCCGGGCCGGCACGCAGTCGATTTAAATTAGTTAATAGCAATTTTGTTGTTGTCGTTGTTGCCCTCGGCCTGTTTTCTTCCACGTGGGATGCTGAGAGAGAAAAAAAAAACACCTTTGTTGTTGAAAACTGTAAAACAAACAAACAAAATAGCGCAGGTGGCATGCTTTGACGAAAGGCAGAAGACCGAGCCTTTGGAGTTCGGTCCCGGGAACCGAGGACCAGCAGCGGATGAGTTTGGGAGGGAGGGCGGGGAAGCAGCAGGTGAGTCAGCTTTGTTTCCCTCTGCTAAAATATTTCTGTAATTGGTGGTGGCAAATTGAAGAAATTAAATGATTGTGTCAGTACCGGAAAAAAATGCCACCATTCGGCAATTGAGGGAGCTCTTTATACTGGACCTTTTGAAAAAGAGTCTTCGTGTGGCCAGATCTCCCAGCGGTGACGGAAAGGCTAATGAGGGGCCCGGCCTGGGGCCAGATGCCACAGCAGAGCTCAGGCGCAGGACGCCAGCTGTGTCGGGGGACACTTGCCGGTCAATTCAGTTCGCTCTGCTCTTCAGCAGCCACAGTGACAGACGTGACCGTGCCTCGCATTGGGGCTCTGGCTCTCCGAAGACTTCACCGGGCTGGGAGGTGGTGGCAGATGACACCTGGGGCCCCTGGGCTCAAGCAGCCACTGCCCCTCACATCCAGGTGACCTTGGGCGTCTTCCCACCTCTGTGGAGTGGAAAGGAGTAGCAGCCACCTCGGTCACCAGGGTGTTAAGGGCAAGGGGACATGTGTCATGCGCTCATTAGCATGGCAACACGGTAGTCGCTGATCTTGGGGTCGGGAAGACCCAGTTCCCACCAGTGCCTCCGGGGAAGTACTTCCCCGCTACCCCCAACCCGACCCCCTATTCCGCCACCCCCCCACCGTGGGGGCTTGTCCTGAGTCAGGAGCAAGTCGAGCTCTCTTTCGGATTTGTGCTCCTTTGTTTTCTGCCCCAGAATCAAGTGCCCGCCCCTTTGGGGGCTTTTTCCCATTGTGTCTTGAACACTCTGCTTGCTACCTGGCTGCTCTGAGCCCAGTCCCTCACCAGCAGCCCGGGTGTCACCTGGGAGTCTGTTGGAAATGTCCAGTCTGGAAAAAGCCCCACCCCAGGCCTACTTAATCAGCTCTGCTTTGCAGCGGCCCCAGGGGACTGTGCTCATTACGTTTGCATCCTTCTGCATTTCGCATCCCTAAGCATAGCTGCAGAGACCAGCTGGCTTTCTGGGCCCCATCCCAGAGGTTCTGATTCTGGGCCTGCAGTGGGGCCGGAGAACTCAGCGATGCCAGCGCTGCTGATCCGTGGACCACGTTTCAAACAGGACTGTTCTGGAGGGGACATCTTACGGACAGGAAATAAGTATCCAGGGAGGATGTGTCTGTGCAGCTGTAGCGAGCGAACTTCACCGTTCGTGCCATTCAGACAGCCCAAGTCTGTTTCTCGCTCACGCTACACACCCATCCCGGGTCATCACAGGGCCGGGCTCCTCACTGTCACTCGGACCTGTCTTAACAGGCTCTGCCATCGGAGTGAGTGGCTCCCGGCATCGCAGGAGAAGAGGGCGTGGAGAAGCCACATTTGCCCTTCACTGGCTCCCAGTGGAAGCAGCACGTTCCTTCTGCCTCCCGACGCATTGGCCGGAACTCTCCACGTGGCCCAAGCCTAAGCGGAAAGGCCCATGTGTCAGGGAGGACAAGAGAGCTGGCAGCAAGCCCGAGGAGCCCCTGAACCAAGGACAGTCCAGGACCACCAGCAAGTTAGGGGCGGACCAGGGCCCACAGTCCTCAGCTCCCGACCCCGTGGAGGTCCCTTTTTCTGTCCCGCACACATGTTGAGAACCTCCATGTCAGGCACTAGACAGGGTCTCTGGCCTCTCGGAGTTCACAGTCAAGTTAGGGAAACTGATATTAAATAAAAGATCTGAGCGAGAAGACAGGACCCACTTGGGGGATTCTGGGGGGCCTCCCTGAGCATATGGATCTAAGCAGAACTAGGCAGGTGGGTGGGGAGGAGGTGGAGCAGGGCGTAGGGGGACTGAAACTCAGAAGGCAGGTGAGAGGAGAGGATGCAGGACCAGGTCCCGGAGGGTCTCAAGTGCCAGGTCCACGTTTCTGGGTCGTGCCCTAGGTGTGTCCACCTGCTCCGAGAGGGTTTCAGCAGGAGAGGGACATGGTTAGATGTGCAGCTTCGTAATAATCACTAAGGCTCATGAAACAGCACATACACGATACTTTAATCCTCACAGTTATCCCACGGGACGGGCACTGTTTATTGTTACCCCCACTTTCCAGATGGGAGAACCGCAGCTAAAGAGGGCAAAGGAGCTCGCCCAAGGTGGCATCGCTGGGGGAGGCGGAGCTAGAATTCAAACTACGAGCCCAGAGCCCCTCCCCCACTGCAGAACTTTCCTTCCGAGAGCCACGTCAAGGCAGGACTAGGGGATGCAAGAGCAGGCGGAAGGAGCTGGCCGGGACCCGTCTGGTCACCCTACAGGGAAAAGCGGCAGCTTAGACCGTGGAGCGGGAAGAAAGAAGGATTCGTGACAAATGATTTGTCACGGTGAGACTCAGACGACTGAGGGCGGCTCCGGGCTTGGGCCCTGGGCGGAGGGCGGTGTCACTGTGAGAACACAGGTGGAGGTCAGTCCCTGTCACTGGCGTGGTGTCTTGCCTGGCATGGCCCCTGGCAGCTATCAGAACCCAGCCAGAGCCGGCGCGTCCAGAGGCCAGCTAAGGGGTGGGGAGAAGATGGCAGCCGGCTCGCCAGGCCAGGCACCGGCGAGCAGGGGGATTCGGGACGGATTCTTGGCAGCGTGTGGGGAGAGACCCTAAACTGCAGAAGCCCCCGGGGCCAGGCAGGTAGCATGAGTGAAGCAGACCCTGGGGACACCGGGCAAACTGCAGGGGCACGGCCACCCGAAAGCCTGTCCCTCCTGGGCTCCCGCCGATGGCGGCCACTTGGGTATGTCACACACGATGGTTAGGAGCGGGGCCCTGCGCCAGCACGTCACCCGGTTGGACTCATTTCCCCCTCACAGTGACTCGCGAGTCAGACGTCCCGTGGCCTCCCCCAAGTCCTCTGGCACTCACGAGAAGCCAGAGATCCAAGTCAGGTCAGGTTTCCTGAACTTAAATGTTGGTCATTTGTGTTAAAAATTGTCAAAAGAAAAGCAAAGACCGTGCACAGCTAAACAAAGCATCCCGGCCTGGGCGGCGGCCTCTGGGTGTCCACTGTGATTAGAGCGCCAGGCCAGGCGCTCGAGCTGCTGAAATAGACGGACCGAGGCTCATGCCAGGAGACCCGGGGGGGAGAGGGACCTTCGGCGTTGGGAACGACAAACACCCAGGGCTAGGGGCCGGAGGGCCACCAACAAGCAAAGCCAGCCTGGCGTCCCTGCTGTGACGGCGGTCACGTGTGGGATAGGGCTTTGATGGGGGCATTGCAAAATAAATGGTGGAGATAGGAGAACGAGTTTTCCAGAAACTTCCTTTTTTTTATAATGGCAAATGTGATTATAAGGAATGTCTTATCAGCTTTTATAAAATGGCACTTGTGTGTTTGTTGCTGTGGTTTGTTGTTATTTTGGCAAGGCGTGTGGATGGGGAACAACCAAGCCTTTAAGCCCGGGTACCAGTGGGGTCGGGTTTGCTTTGCTGCTCTGTAGCAGTTAATTTCACCCCACCAATCACCACCTGCCATTTTACCAAGTTTTTACTACTGTTTAAAAAAAAAAAAAATTGCTCATTTTAGAAAGCTGTCTGTCAGAAATGCTTAAAATAAAAAGTCTTTGCGCTTGAAGGAATAAGTACCATTTATCTTGAAAGTCACGTGGGTAAGAATTTCTCAGCGTTGTTACCTACGTGACCTGTTTGCTGTATTTGCAGAAAGGCCAGTACAGGTGTTTCTGGTACATGGCCTTTCGTAAGTGAGCATTTTTAAGTTTACTTCTTTATTCAACAGCTATGTATCGAGCACCTACTAGATGCTGGGTGACGTTAGGCCTTGGGGACGCAGCGCGATCCCACACAATTCACCCAGCAGTGTTCACCAGCCACCAAGCAGGCCATGGCAGTCCAGTGGGGGTAGAGAGCAAGTTCAGGGCCATAGAGAGGGGAGGCGGGCTTCACATGCACCGCCATTACACCCAGGGGAAGCTGAGGCTCAGAGAGGGACCGCGAGGGTTCCGTGCACTGGGGAGCCTGCGTCCTCACTCTTAGGGGTGCGGCCTCCTGACCTTGAGTGCGGGGCCTGGACCAGCCCTTCCGGTTCTCTCTGCCTGGCTCAACTGCTCGGAGGCCCTTAGCACAGTCACACAGCGTTCTGGCGGGGGCTGGGAACTGACCAGTAGACTCGGGCAGACCCGCATTTGTTCTTGTGCACAGTTTCACTTTTTTTAACCACAGCATTTGTAACAGCAAGAGTCCCTAATGAGGATAAGCAAATAAACCATGTGTTCGAACATAACCATCAAATTAGATGTGACCTGTTAATTTGCTGATTGATGGCAGGCATTAGCAATCTGTGGTGTCATCAAATTTCAGAACGACAAGGGGTCTTAGACCAGCCCTTTGTTTTTCAGAGGGCTCATTGGGCCCCAGAGAGGGGAGGGGGTTGCACCCGGTGTGCGGGCCTCCGGTCCCCACTGCCTCTAGTGGAGCTGGAAAAGCCTCTGCCTGGGACAATGGGCGTGGCCTGCCCGCTGCTAGAGACGGACGCACCCTTCAGAGAGCTGTGTAGGGGCCTTGGGAGGGGTAATAACAGTGAGGCCCAAGGGGAAGATCATCAGAAATTACCAGATTCCTGATCGTAGAACCTACACAGCCACACAT
>NW_011888939.1:1166265-1168118 GCF_000151845.1 Pteropus vampyrus
GGAGGACGTTAAATGACAGGACTCGTGTGCCCCTGTCACAGGAAGAACTTACCTGTTGTGTAGGGTTCGGGTCGCGTGGGTTTTTTTTTTTTGGTAGCGAATCTCCTCGAGTTCAAGAATTGAGTTATGAGTCTCATACTTATGTATGATGCCCGAGAGAACTCTGCACTCTGACCCACACGAGTGTGTATTTGCCGCTTATTACGTTATTTGGTGGCAGCGGGTTGTCCCCGCCCTCCCCCAGGCGTGTCAGGCCTCATCGTGACCGTGAGAGATGACCTCTGAAATCTGATGAGAAAGGAGACATGTTGACCTCAGGGAGAAGCCTCACATGGACGTCTGCGCAGCATCTTCCTCCGCACGCACCTGTGACCACTTCTTGGCCGTGAGCAGGAGAGGATCGATACTAATATTCAGAAGACTCAGGACTCAGAAATGAAATGTGGCCACATGCGGCCCCCCAAGCCACAAGGCTGTGGGATGGGTCACGGCCCCTCTTCCGGGAGCACTTCCTGCCTTTGAGAGTACGAATTTCTATTTAAAACCTCCCCCAGGTGGGAGGGGCCGGGGCAGCGGCAGCGCTGAGAATCAGCAGTGTTGTGACCTTGCCGTGACCTCCGCATGCAGCCTTCTGTAAAATCACGGGGCATCTTCTAGAGTCACAGCCACCTCGGGTTCTCTGTCCCCGAGGCCACTGGGCTCAGACAGGAAGGCTGACGCTGGAGGCACCCGGCTTCCGTTTCTTTCATTCTCTCCTTACTCTCTTTTTAGACCTGGTTAAGAAGTTACATAAAGCTGTTCCAGGCCCCGTGCCTGCGCTGCGGGAAGTTCCTGCAGGATGGCCTTCCCCCAACATGGAGGGACTTCCGGACCCTCGAAGCCTTCCACGACACCTGCCGGCAGTAACGCCGCCCGCCCCGCCGCCGGCAGCTTCCGGGGGAGCCCCGAGCACCCCAAGGGCTCGCCCTTCCTCGCCACCTGGCGTCCGTGCAGCCCCTCCCCGCCTTTGTAAAACAGCATGTTCGTTAAGGCCGAGCTTCCGGGGCGACAGGTCCCGTCTCCGTGTGCAGGGGACCAGTGAGACACGTTAGCCGGCACGTGGAGGGCAGAGACCTTCTCGGAACTCAGCACAGGGGAGTTACGCAGCATGTCCTTCCGTGTGTGTGAGCGGTGTCGGGGATCGACCCCCAGGGCCCGTGTGCCGCGTCCTCGTGTAAGCCCTCGTGCTCACAGATGGTGTCGTGCTGGGCGTTTTGTTGTGTAACTTATTTTTATAAACAATAAAGCTTTGTACCCAGGACAAGGTTTTGTCTCCTGTTTCTTAAAGCACCTTGTACGTTCGAATCAATGACCATGTGAGCAAATCTGGGCCTCTTGAAGAAAAAAATTAGTAACATCTGCATTTAAAACATAGTTCTCTATGAGGACACATGTTCCTGCTTCTTGCTTTCGGGAGAGAGGGCAGTGTTGACAAATACTCCATCCCAGAGACGTTTTGGCGGCTTGAAAAACGGAATGTCCTTTTTGAAGAAAAAAGTGCACAGATGTTTCTTTTTACTAAACCAGTAGTGCACACACCCCAAAGGGAAAGGGATCTGCCCGTGTCGCCAGCAAGAGCCGTGTGAGCAGGCCTGACAGGTGTGCCTGAACGTCACTATGCGCAGATTCCCGCCCAGTCTGCCGAGTTCGCTCAGGGCCACGAGCCCAGCTCTAAAAGCCGTGGCCTCAGTTTGTACGGAGAAGCGTTGAGCTGGCGAACTGCCTGAGAAGGACGGGGACGCCTCCCAGAGCTGTCCCGGCCCAGCCCCCGCAACAAGTTATGCCGTCCTTGCAATGAACTATGCCGGAGATGC
>NW_011888939.1:1168168-1170635 GCF_000151845.1 Pteropus vampyrus
AGGACAAGGTTTTGTCTCCTGTTTCTTAAAGCACCTTGTACGTTCGAATCAATGACCATGTGAGCAAATCTGGGCCTCTTGAAGAAAAAAATTAGTAACATCTGCATTTAAAACATAGTTCTCTATGAGGACACATGTTCCTGCTTCTTGCTTTCGGGAGAGAGGGCAGTGTTGACAAATACTCCATCCCAGAGACGTTTTGTCGGCTTGAAAAACGGAATGTCCTTTTTGAAGAAAAAAGTGCACAGATGTTTCTTTTTACTAAACCAGTAGTGCACACACCCCAAAGGGAAAGGCATCTGCCCGTGTCGCCAGCAAGAGCCGTGTGAGCAGGCCTGACAGGTGTGCCTGAACGTCACTGCGCAGATTCCCACCCAGTCTGCCGAGTTCGCTCAGGGCCACGAGCCCAGCTCTAAAAGCCGTGGCCTCAGTTTGTACGGAGAAGCGTTGAGCTGGCGAACTGCCTGAGAAGGACGGGGACGCCTCCCAGAGCTGTCCCGGCCCAGCCCCCGCAACAAGTTATGCCGTCCTTGCAATGAACTATGCCGGAGATGCCACCTTCTGAGATGTCCAAAAGCATGGGTGGCTCCTACCTGGATTCCAGTGCCACGCAGACACTGCCCCACCCACCCCGACCCCCACCAGGCTGAAAGGAGCCGG
The DNA here is from genome assembly GCF_000151845.1 of Pteropus vampyrus. Taxonomy (NCBI): domain Eukaryota; kingdom Metazoa; phylum Chordata; class Mammalia; order Chiroptera; family Pteropodidae; genus Pteropus; species Pteropus vampyrus. The sequence goes on from NW_011888939.1 coordinate 1,168,829, forward strand.
AGGGCGGAGGGGCCTGAATGGTGGGAGCGATAAGACAGTGCCACTCCAAGTGTGGTCACAAATCCTCGGGTTCCCCCCCACAGACCGACTGAGTCAGATGCCCTGGAGGGGGAGGCCAGCAAGCCAATTATGCATCAGCCTCCCCGGTGACGGATGCGGGCCCGACAGAGGTGGCCGTGCCGTCGGCACCCGACCTGGGGAGCTGTGCTGGGCGGCATGGTGTGACACTGTGACGCGGGCACGTTGACGTGCAGCGGGTGACCTTAGATGAAATGCTGCGGCTCATCACATTTAGGCTGCCAGTGCTCAGAAGATGCACCATTATTTTATGAACCACTAAGAAAGAAAAACACGCTGCCAATTAAAGCATAGCACAGGCCTAACGATGAGCCTGCATGACACGTGGATCAGTCACGCCAGCCTTTCATTGCTCTGAAATTTCTTTCATCTCCTCCAAGGGGGTTGGCATTTTCTCCTGCCTCGAGTGTTATTGTCGGTCGTGTGACAGGCACCTTCCCAGGCTCCAGCCACAGAACACGACACAGCCTCACTGATTCACAGGTAGCTCCCTATCTCTGGTCCAACACACGCTCGTCTGTCGCTTTGTAAGAAAACACAGAACCGAGGACCTCGGGTACCTACAGCAGCCCCGTATCCACCTTTCCGCTTCCCACGGTTTCAGTTTTCCCTGGTCAGCTGCAGTCTGAAAATACTAAATGGAAAACTCCAGAAATAAACAGTTGTAAGTTTTACATCACGTGTCGTTCTGAGTAGTGCGACGACGTCTTAGATGGTCCAGCTCCCTCTTGCCCGGCACGTGGACCATCTCGTCCAGCGGCTCCCCGCCCGTTAGTCACTCAGTAGCCGTCTCGGTCATCAGATCGGCTGTCACCGTACCCCAGTGCTTCTCTCCAAGTCGCCCTCCGTTTGCTTCGTGGCTCCGGAGCCATTCTCAGATTTCCATTGCAGTATGTTGTTATAATTGTCCTATTTTATTACGTTATGGTTATTAATCTCTGACTGTGCCTCACTTGTGAATTAAACGTTATCATAGGCGCGAACGTGTAGGAAGAAGCATAGTCTCCACAGGGTTTGGTACTCTTCACGGTTTCAGACATCCTGGGGGTCCCAGGATGCGTCCCCCGCGGATGAGGGTCCCTGCCGTCATAACAGTTTGTCTCTTCGCTGCACATTTTTTTGAAGATATTTAAATGGCAAGTAGACCGACCCCGTACAGGACGATAGGTGCACGTACTCATGTGAAGTGACAACAGTGTGGCCAGAGATGGAGCATGTGCACGTGACAAGGACGTCGTGAGTGCCAGCTGGCTGACAGCACACGTGAGAGATGTTCAAATGTGAAAAAACAGCCCCCTGACAGCCGGGGAATCGCATTGTTAGAAGCCGTTTACATTCTTACCCGTTTGACTCTCCTGATTTCTGCAGGTCCGAGCGGGTCCCCGTCGGTCCCAGTGGCCTCTAACTCCCGCCAAGCCCTCTTTATTTATTTTTTACACCTACAGCAGCACCTGGTCTTCCTAGGTGGTCTCCCATCCAAGTACCAACCAGGCCCGCCCCTGCTTAGCTTCTGAGGGCAGACGGGATCGGGCACGTTCAGGGTGGCGTGGCCATAGACTCATTTTCGGAAGAGTGCAGAGCCTTGGGCAGGCGGTAGTTTCTACTTAGAATTGAATGACTTTTAATTCTTTTTTTGTGTCATCTTTAGTAATACTTTCTATCTGTGGCAAACGATGCCTGTTTCCCATTTATGGGAGCGATACAAAGTTTCCGTTTTAAAGGCGGAAAA
>NW_011888939.1:1171960-1184942 GCF_000151845.1 Pteropus vampyrus
TTTCTATCTGTGGCAAACGATGCCTGTTTCCCATTTATGGGAGCGATACAAAGTTTCCGTTTTAAAGGCGGAAAAATAGTGAGACCATCGAAGAAGAATGTTAAGTAATAGCCCAGGGCGAGTGGGACGATAGCCAGTAGTACGGGGGGCGGGCCCGTGACTGGGGGCGGACACACGAGGGCCAGTACCTGGCCTCCGGCCTCCCGCGTCCAGTCACAGGAGTCGGACAAGCCCCTCTCCCTCATTAGACCCCAGCACTCTTCTGTAAGGCGCAGGGTTGGTGGTCCAGTGAGGGTGATGGAGGAGGGCCGGAGGGTGCTGGGGGCTTCGAGGGAAGCCAGCATCGTCCATGAGTGATGGTCACGGAGGCTGGGCCCGGTATGCGGGCGATGCGTGCTATTCTGCTTCTCTCTTTATATTTTTACTTTCCCTAATTAAAAGAGGGGGAAAGACATACAGGGTTTGGGCCAGTCGACCTCTAAGGCCCTCCCTTCACTGACAGTCCTGAGAAGAGGAAGCTGAAAGGGACTGTGCCACAGGCTGGACCCGTGAGAGGGACAGGAAGGGCCACGAGCTCCTTTGCCGAGTCTCCGAGCGCTTGGTGCTTAAGGACACAAACCAGAGAGACTGGCCTTGTGCGTCAGCCATTAAAATAGAGCGTCTTGACCTGGGGTTGGCAGAAGCAGGCTGGGGGTGGGCCGGCAGGTCCAAAAGAGTGGATTATGCAGGAAGCTGGGAGGCCCGCTGCCGCGGTGAGTGCCGTCACCATGTCCCCGAGCTGTCCTGGTGCCTCTCAGAGAAAGGGGAGTGGCCGTCAATGTGTGTGCTGTCCAGGCATCACTCAGACTGCCCAAGGGTGCTCTCTAGGCCAGGCCGGCGCAGTATTTTATGCGACTTAATTACTGGCCTGCCAGCTCAGCCCCTGCTCCGTGCCCGGCGCGTCACATATGCCGTCCGATTTCAGCCCAGGTGGGTGCCTGATATTTCCCCTGCCGTGTCCCCGAGGAACCAGCTGGAGGGTGTCGCGCAGCAATAAACCGACTGGCCGGACACCCGGCAGCAGAGCTTCCCCGCCCCCTCCCAGAGGCAGAGGGGCTGATCCCTGCTCTGCCCAGAGCTGGCGATCTGCTGCCGGCGCGTCTCTGCCGCGGTCAGCGGCGGTGGTTCGCCCACCCCCTCTGCTGGCCAGGTGACTTCGTCAGCAGGGCGACTGTGAGGCGCTAAGGGAGCAGAACGAGGAGGACTGTGAAAGGCTGTCCAGATTTTTTCCTGGACTAAATTGGGAGTCGGCCTTTTGGTGTCGAGTGCCGTTTTCACACTTCACGCCACTGACGGGAAGCTGCCGGCACGGGCTGGTGACGTGCGGTGTGAGCGAGCGAAGGCTGCCGTGCGCATGGCGTGTCAGGGTGTGGGCCCGGTGCTAAATTCAGAGCCTTTTAAGGCCACCCCAGCTGGGAGGGGAAGGGACGGCGGCTTCAGCCACCAGGATGCTCACGAGATCTGGAACCTCCGGCAACCCGAAAGAGGGGGGTGGTCCGTGGCAGGTCTGCAGCGTAGGGGACGGTGGCTCCCCTTGCTCTCTGTGCCTCCCGGCGTCTGCGTCTCCGCTGTCACGGCCTGGCGTCTGGTGGGAAAGCGTGGGCCGACTCCCGTCCACCGGCTCCCCTGCCCGCCGCTCAGCCATGGCTGCGAGGACGCACGTGCTGCCACCAGCCCCCCCGTGCATCTGCTCCGGGGGTAATTAGGCTTCACGTTTTGGGACAGGCAGGGTTCTTTCCCCTGTCCCGCCATCCTTCCTCCCTTCGTCCCCACCCCAGCTCCCTAGATTGGTGGAAGGAAACTCAGAAAGTCACTCTCGAGTGGAATTTCAAACTGCGGGTCGGCGCTTGATGTTACCAGCGCTCGGGAGCTGAGCCTCGGAGTCCTGGGCACACCCCAGGTGAAGCGCCCTCTTGGCAGCTTCGAGGTGATTAGTTGCTCGAGAACTCCAGCCTGTCTCTGTGCTAATTGAGTCTGAAATTCCAGCTGGAGATCTGCTGTCCTCGGGGACAGAAGGGATAGTGGGACAGGATGAGCTGTGGTTCCGTGCTCACTGGGCAGGCGGGTCCTGCCGGGCAGGGGCCTCATCTGCATCTCACTTCCCCCGACCAACCGGAAACAGTGAAGTGTCCCTCGGGGCAAGGTTACGGGGTGGTGGGCGTGTCAGGGTGGCCGTGAAGGGAGGTGGGAGGACAGTAAGCGGCCATGAGCTTGGGAGCCGGCCTGGGCCGCCCGCAGGCGTCGCCAGCTCCCACACTGTGGAGTGGGTTGTGACTGAGGGCATTGCTCTTTCCCATCTAATTCTTGGCTCTCATCTCCACCATAGGCTTGCGTGCGTAATTACAAAAGGAATACACGTGTCCCTTTTGAAAATAACATCCGCAGTTCCCACTAGCAAGAGGTAATCACCACAGCAGACCTTCGTGTGGACGTGTTTGCGTGTGTACATGTCTTGGAAGGAAATCAGGTCAGGCTGTATACTGTTCCGTAACCTGTTTTTATTTTTTCATTGAGCAAACACATCGCTCTAACACAGACGCCCCCAAATCCAGTGGCTTAAAGAACAAAGACACTTATTTCTCTTTCGTTTCCAGAGGGCGTGGTTCAGGTCAGAGGACGGCTCTGGTCCACACAGTCACTCGGGGACCTGTCCCTTCCATCCTGTCACGCTGCCACGTGACATGACAGGGCCTACATTGCAGAAGCTGAGTCACAGGCGCCTTTCGAGTTTTCAGAACGGAAAAATGCACAGGTGTTTTGAGATCATTCCCAGCACCGGCACATGTCAGTTCCACCGGAACTTCATTAGCAAAAATTTAGTCACATGGCAGACCCCTGCAGCGGCCTCCGCCAGTACCGACATCTGGCACGATTGTAGTACAATAGCCAGACCCGGGAAGCTGACCTGGGACAGCACGCAGCGCTCCGATTTCAGCAGGTGCACGTGCTCGTTCGCGCGTCTGTGTGTTTGCGTGTCTGCATGCGGCTCTGCGCCGTGTGTGGCTTCCTGGAGCCACCACCACGATCGAGGTACCTAACCAGACCGGCCCTGCAGGACCCCCTCGTGCCACCTCTTGTAGCGACGCGCCTCCTCTGCCCGTCCCCGCCCCCCGGCAACGGCTTGCCGGTCCTCCCTCTCCATAATCATCTATCTCACGAGTGCTTTTTATACATGGAACCATACGCTCAGCGTAACGTCCTCGAGAGTCGTCCAGGATGCTGTGAGTGTCACAGCCCCTTCCTTTTCGCTGCCGAGGAAGGCTCCACGGCGCGTGCGCCACGCGGCTTGATCACTCACCCACTGGAGGACGTTCGGTCATTGGCAGTTCGCGTCTGTGCCACCAAAGCTGCTATGAGCGCTCTGCACGGGTTTCTGCGTGAGGATGCGCTTCGCCTCTTTGGGGCGTGTGCCCGTGAGAATGTGTGTGCCGGGTCACGTACGAAGTCCGTGTTTTGCTCTCAAAAGAAACGTGGACTTCGTACATGACCCGGCACACATAGTCGGCCGTGACCGACTTGTTTCTACAGCTCAACTCGGGGCCCAGGTAGCAGCTCTGATGAGGAGCCTCGGCCGGGAGTGATCTAACCGCCAGGGAAGTCCTTGCCCGCCCTGTCACGGGAAGGCAGTCGGTCAGCTGCATGCCGAGTCCCTAGCGTGTCACCAAGCCTGCGTGAGGTTGCTAGAGGGACTACAGGAGAGCCTCCCAGGGGTGCCCGCACTGCCCTGCAGCTCCCAGCCTCATGGGATGCCAGGCCACCCAGGAACCCCACACCGACAGCTCTGCCCCAGGGAAGGAGGGTACAAAGATGGGTGGGTGCAGGGGCCCTCGGCTGCCCCCAGTCACTCCCAGCCAGGACCTGCATGCTCAGGGGCTCTGGGGAGCAGAGTTCCCCCCCACACACAGGCTGCCGGGAGCCCACACTCAGGACTGGGGTTGTCCTCACGTTTGCTGTCACCTTCCTTGGCGAGGACACCATCCTAAACGTGGAGCAGGGAGGGGGCGTCGGGCTGGAGTGAAAGAGTCCGGGGTGCATCACGCTTCTCTTCCAGAAAGCCCGAGCCCGTCCCCACCTCTGGCCTCTGAGCTGCAGCTCTGCCCAGGCAGCCGCCTCCAGGAAGCCACAGGGCCTGCTCTCTTTTTTGTCGTTATTAACCATGTTCCCGTCAACCTATTTCCTCTTCCTAAAACCGTATTTCCTGGATCCTTTGTGTCTAAATGGGGCCAGGGCAGGTGAGCAAAAGGCAGCTGCAAGAAGACCCACTAGGCACCATTGGGAGCAGCACACGACAGCGGTGGAGTCAGGTGGCGGAAGGGCTCTGAATCCCTGAGTCACCGCCTGGAGGGGAGCTGCCCATTGGCCACCCAGCCGGGAGCCCCTGCGGTGGCTTTTGTGTGAGAGAGAGGTAAACCGTTAAGCCTTTTATTGTGTTAAAACACTGAGATTCAGGAGTTGGTTTTAATAGCTGCTAGTCTTATTCAGCCCAAACATCGTATAAATATACTGGAAACGATGCCACAGATGGTGCTTGATGAGCGGCGGGGATTACTGGCTCTCCTGCCACTGTGTTAGCGGGAGTCCAAATCGCCCTTCACTTAGAGGACAAGAGGACGACAATGGCGGCTCAGGCCTGCTCCGTTGCTGCTCCAGGAAGAGCGACCTTATCAGACAGGCCTTCCCTGACCATTCGCTGCGGCTGTGTGTGGGTGGATGTGTGTCCGTATGTCTGTGTGTCCCCACCCCTCCCGCCCCCTCTCTGTGTTCTTCAAAGCACCCGTCACATTGGACGTGAGTTATTTATCTTGTCATCGTCCACCACCCCCCATGGCAAGAGTGTCAGCCCCGTGAGGGCAGGGACTGTGTCTGCCTTGGGCACTGCTCTGCCCCTTGCACACAGTAGGTGTTCAGTAAATAGTTGCCAAACGTTGAGTGGAATAAGAAAGCCAGGCTCAGGTTTCTGCTCTGCTCCTAAGTAGGTGACCATGGGCCAGTCACCTGATCCCTCTGAGCGTGGATTCTTCACCTGTGAGTTGGGCTAGCGATTCCAGCCAGACGGCGTGGAAGTTCTGTGAGTGACCACCCCAAATATTCACATGGCACCTACTATGCGCAGGCGCTAGGGGCCAGGGATCTAGTCTACATGTCAAATGAGAGAGGGCCAGACAGTACAGACCTTGTCAGTTGACATCTGTGTCAGGCACACAGTGACTGCTTTGGAGACGTGGACACGTGTGGGGCCTGTCTCATCTTCTACCATGGCCTTTGGGACGCCCGCCCATCTACCCTTGCTCACTCTGAAGAAAAGATTCAGAGGCAGGAATCCCAAGGTTGGTGGCCATCCACAGGAGGGCCGCCCCCTGCAGGCTTTGCCAAGTGGCTTCCGCCGTGCGTCAAGGCGGCCTCAAGCTCAAGAGCTCTAACCCGGCTTAGAAAGTGGAGGTGTTCCGAGGAGGACGGGAATTCTGGGCCCCACCCAGTTCCGGTCCGTCCATGATCCTGTGAACCCGCCGCATCTCCCCACCTCGGTTAGAACAGGGCCCCTTTCCAGCCGTGGCCTCTTGATATTTGCCTTTGCACTTGGCGCCCCTAAAGCTAAGAGGCGCTGGCCTTTCATTTCCAGGGGGTAGTGGGTCACATCAATGATCGCCAGAGGCCGGAGTCGATTTGCTCTGCTTCCTTTCTCCTTCCATCAGTTTGCAAACCAGCAAAAGTTCAAGAAAACTTCCAAGCGTGAAAGAGAAGGGACCTAATTAGGAAGCAGGCAGGTGGTTCTAAAACTTTTTCAAGAGCTTCCGGCCCGTAGTCAGGAGAAGGCTGTGAGGTCACACGAGCAAGCAAGGCCAGCTCCCCGCGGGCAGAGGCCTGGATGGCCTTCAAATGGGTGCCCGTGTGACCCTGCTTAACTTGTCGGCCCTCAGTGACGGACCACAGGCCAGACCGTCTGCCCAGGGCAGGAGCACCCCACCCAGCCTACAAAGTCAGGGTCACGGGCAGCAAGGGGCTGAGCAGCCCTGCCAGTCACCCCCTTCCTCAGAATACAAACACCGATGCCCCCAGGCCAGCGGGGGAAGGGCTGTCTAGTTTGCAGTTGTCCGAGGGGAAGCTGTCCTGGGGCCTGAGCATGGCCAGCCAAGCCGCAGACTCAGTTGAGGTGCACCCCGCCACATAAAGGCCGGGGCTCTCCAGGCCGTCCTGTCATGAGCCGCGCTTGTGCATGCTGCCTGTCCCGCGGGAGCACACGATGATGGGGCCCCAGACACCGGGGTGGTGTCGCCCTTCTCGGAATAAAACAGGACCTTGCTTTTGGGGACCGCACTCCCTTGTCCGTTCATGTGTGTCAATTAGATTGGCTCTAATCAGCCTACCCCCACCCCACTCCGGAGTAAGGATTCTTGGCCGGTCTCAGTATCGGACGCCCTCCACCCCCCCAGCGCGCACACGCGCACACACGCACACACGCGCACACACGCACACACACGCACTGTGATGGCTCAGGAATGGGCACGCCATCTAACCCAGCCAGAGATGCACAGTTTTATCCCACCGGGGTACTGAGGGCAGAGGAGCCACCGATCACCGCTGGGCTGGACCAGGGAGCTGAGCAGCTGCTGGACCGGCTGCCGGGGCTCCCTCTGCAGGAGCCCAGCTCGCTCTTGGGCGGCTTGGGCCGGGACGAAGGGAGAACCTCGTTTCCTGCAGTGTCTGTGGTCAGTGCTTAACGCAGGTGAGGGGCCTGGAGGCGCCTACGGACCAGGCCGTGAAGGGCAGGAGCCAGGCAGCGGGCACAGTCGGGGCCGCTGGTTCCGAGCACCTCACCTGAGCACCTCACCTGAGCACCTCACCTGCGTGTCCCGGGTTTCCTCTTTGCCCAGAGGCCGCGATCTTAATTTGAGGGCTTTTTGCCCTCTGGAGAGGCTAAGATTGAGAAACGACTTTATTTGCAAACCCGGCAAGTTATGGCTCCTTTAAATTTCCTTTAAAAACTGAAAAGTTTTACTTTTAGCCCACAAGAAGGGAGGCGGCTTCTTCGCTGAGCCCAGAAGTCTCCAGAGGACCGTGAGCCCATCGGGCAGACCTCCTGACTCCCACGGTATGGCAGTGACGGCATCGCCCAGTGCCCCGCTGCTGCGGAGCAAGGTCCCCCGCCCTCCCCCCAGGAACACTCTCCGCACCCTCCTCCGGCCCCCACCCCTGGATGAGAGGCATGTCGAGAAGCGTGGACGCTTTTTCAAACCAGAGCAGGGCCCGCCCTTCATGCTGTGGGCTGTGGACCTCTCGGGCCACGAGGTGGCCTTGGGAATGGAGGTCGCTCGTGCAGAGCAAGGTAGAACAGACCAGGTGTGTCTGGCGGCACCACTGGGCTCCACGCCAGCCCTCTCTGCCGGCCCGCAGGCGCACACGAGAGAGAAGTAACCTCTGTGTCGCTTAAGCCTCTGTCCCTCGCAGCCTAGCGCAGTCCCAACTAATGCCCCCCGTTGCTGGCTTCTTGGCCCTTATCACGTTGGAAATGTTACGTTTATTTACATGAGTATCTGGTTAGCGGCTGGCTGTTACCCACTGAGTTTTAAGCACATAGTAGGTTTACATTAGGAACCTAGGATTTTTTTTATGGGGTGTTCCATGGTTAAGTGGAGATTAAACCGGTGTCATTCTACGAATCTTTTCTAAGCTGCGGGGACCAGGGTCCAGGCTGAGGACCTCGCAGTGCCCCAAGCACAGTGTGACCACAACGGTGGGTGGCCAAGGTCTGTCTGGAGCACCAGCCACTTGCACATGGTCAGGGCAAGTGTTTCATTTTCAGTCTGGATGAAGTTTACCGTCTTTAACACTGTGGCGTGAATAGCATAGTAACTTAAATGTCGCAGTTTACATGACTCTTTCCATGTACTTTCTGTCATTTTCCCTCATTGTCAATCTCTCCCTCCTCAGCGCTACACTCAAGGCCAAGGTCTTGCTTTGTCCTGAAACATCATTTTAACTCGAGCCGAATGGATCCTGACTCCAGGACATTACGGAGTCTGCCATTTGCCTTTCCAGTAGCGTAAAGAGAGTTCTCAGTTTGAGCCTGGGACAAAGACTTCATATGCCAGCTCCTTCACCATTAGGAGTGGCCCTTGAGATGTCACTCAGGTCGTGTACAACCGCTAAGTGGATCTTAAGGGGGTGGCGAGAAGAGGGAGATCTTTTCTGCCCCGTCCTCCTTCCTGTTGGCCGAAGTGAGGATGTAATGGCTGGCCTCAAGCAGCCATCCTGGACCATGAGGAAGGAGCCACATGCTGAGTATGGCACGGTGGCAAAATATAAAGTGTCCGGCTCTCTGGCAACTTCGACATCCATCCCTGGTCTTCTGCTGTGTGGGAGAGAACTAGGCTGTCTCGTTTAAGCCACCACTGTTGTGGATTTTCTGTCGCTTACAGCTGAATTTGACCCTAATTGACACAAGATATCCAATGCAAGTGGGTTTTAAAGCAATCCACAATACGTGCTTGTTTTCCTGTTGCTCTGCCTTCCTGAGGAGCTAATTAGGAGTCCCAGTTAATTGTCATTTTCTGTGCTTGAGTGCGGCGTGCGCCGTGGCCGCGGCGGGGCCAGCCGGGGCCGTGTCCTCCTCCACCTGTCATGCCGGCTGCCTTCCCCGTGGTCGTGAACGCTCCGACTCCACCGGCCTCTTTGAGACCCACACGATTTCGGTTTCCGCTGGCGTTTCACACAGCTAAAGGTTACCGAATCCATCTTTAGTCAAGAAAAGCAATTTAATTAGCACGTTTCTGCCTCGTGAAGGGAAGGTGGCCGCACACGTGTTCTAAGCTGCAGTCGGCCCCCCGCCCCCCGCCCCCCCCCCCCCAAGGCAATTCCTGGCCCGCCGTGGAAAAAAAAAAAAGGCCGGCCCCTTCCCAATTTCTCCTCCCAGGCCTTCCTGTCCCCTCATGCATTTTTCATCTCAACTCACCACTCCCCAAAATCTTTCGGCCCCGCGAACGGTATTGATCGGCTGATTAAACCGTCGAGTCACAGCGAACACCTTTAAATTTCCAAACCCAAGCCCCCCCCTCCCCTCCGTTCCTTGTGCCATGTTCCGCTCCCACGTGTCACAGCTGGCAGAGGATTTCTCCACGTCCCACCCGCCACTAACCTCTCCGTCCCCTGCCCTCAGCTTGTGAGTGTTGAATAATCAGAAGATGAACTTAGAAGAAACCAAGTCCTCAATTTAGATGCTACTTTACCTGTCATCTGAATAGAAGACTGTGCGGTGGTGTTTTTTTTTTTAAATCAAGCTTCTAAAGATCTCCTCTTTCAAGGAGTTGTTTAAAACCACACTCTGTATTAGTTGCCTCTTGCCACATAACCATCGACTCCAAAACTTAGTGGTGTAAGGAACAGACTGTCACTATCTCGATTTTTCTGCCAGTCAGAGATCCGGGAGTGTCTTCCTTTGCTGAGCGGTTCTGCCTCAGGGGCCTTGGAAGCTGGGGCCAGATGGCAGATGCCGTCGTCAGAGGGCTTGACAGTGGAGAGGGGATACCGGGTTCTCAGCGGGGGGCCCCAGGGCCTCGCCAAAGGGCGCCTCCGCAGGCCCTCTTGAGTGTCTGGCTGGCGTGGCGGTGCGCCTCCCCCAGGGCGCGGGGTTCGAGAGAGCAAGCGGGGCCCCATGGTGCCTTTTACGGCCTGGTGTCGCGTGCTCTCGTCAGCTCTTTCTCTTCATTACAAGTGAGGCACTTCATCGAGGGAAGGGCCATGCCAGCGACGCTGTGGACGTACTCAGGTTGTCACACTCTGCCCTCTGCCCACAGATGGACATGCAGAAGGTACTCGCCCCCTCCCAGCGCCCCCCCCAGAGTCTCAGCCCATCGCATCGTCACCTCAGAGTCCTGCCTCGTCGTCCCCATGAGGACGAGGCCCCTCGCAATGCCATGTGAAGGCCTGCAAATAACAGCCAAGTGGTCTGGCCCCAGAGACCCCTGCCAGGCACGGGGGAACCACCGTAAACACATACCTTCCCCCGGTTCCCAACACAGCGCTGGGCACTGGGCGCCTTCAGTACGAAGACAGTGACTGAGTGAACGAATGAATGAATGAACGAAGTGAGACTCTGACACGAAGAAGCTCGATCGGTTTCTGCTTGTCATCCGAGCCCCACCTCAGACGTCACCTCCAGATCTGGCTCTCGGTTTATACTCTTCACCGCTCGTGTCACTCTCTGAAATCGCTCATTTCCTGTGACGCTCGTTGCCAGTGGCGGGTGGGCCCCACGGGAGCCGGGACCCGGGTGGCCTTGTTCACTCTGTTTCCTGCTCCTGGAACAGGGTGTGGCATACAGTACGTGCTCAGTAAGTATTTGTGGGATGAAGGGACGGAGTAATCGGTCCGCGGAGTCGCCGGGGAGGGTGGCCTGAGGTGCCGTTCCAGGCGCTGGATAAAGTGGAACACGGACCGCACACTAGGTCATACGGCGTCAGCATCCATTTTCTCTGGCGTGACGCTAGAATATTCCGCAGGAGTCTCCCCTGCTCTTAGGAGACACCGGCTGAATGAAGTTTTGAGGGGAGAGGTGTGAGAACGTCTTCAACTTGACCTTCAGGTGGCCCAGAAAAAAAACATTCACAGCAGGTCCTCGAATAGTCGTTTCGTTACAATGATGAGATGCCCTAGGAACTTAACTCTTGTTTGTATCAATTAGGCGATGGTGAAATCGGTTTCCTTATGTGTCAGTTTGCAGAACCCATTGAGGATGTTAGACAAGGACCGACTGTACATGCACGGGGGGCGGGGACGGGGGAGGGGGAGGGGAAGAGGAGGGGGCGGCACAGCTGCAGAGTGTTAACAGCGGGCAGATCCAGGGGAGCGAAGGGGTGCGAGGTTCCTTGGACTCGTTAAACTCTTCCAGAGGTTAGACAGTAGAGAATTAGGGGGAATCGCACACGAGCACTCAGTGAAGTCTGGGGGTTCTTCAGCCTCAGGGACTGGCGGCCCGATGCTGGCCGGGAGGAGGTGGGAGTGGGTGACGGCACACGGAAGGAGCACAGGGTGGATCGGAGGCCCTGGAGGGTGAGAGGACAGGCGGGCACACGTCTGGAGGCCAGAAGAAGCCACAGCCCAGGACGAGTACAGCCTCTCCGGTGGCCTATCCAGAGAAGCATCTCAGGAGCGAGAGGCAGGTGGCAGGGCAGGGGTCCAGCATCGCAGAGCAGACTCTCAGTGCGGGATCAGGACAGAGGTGGCCCCAAGACTCCTTGAGCCACATTCAAGGGCACCGGCCTGTATCTCCCCACATCCACTTGGTCACCCCCAGGCTCCCCGCTGTGCCCCGTGCTGCAGCCCTGTCACCCCCCTCAGCAGTTCCCGCAGGCCTGGGGTCAAACCCAGAGTCCTGGCCTCCTCAGTCACCTCGACCTTGCAGGTTCTGCTCCCAGTGTCTGTCCGGCGTTGGCCCTCCTGCCTCTGGGCCCTTGCACGAGCGTCCCCCCAGCCCGACCGCTCCCCGAAGCCTGGCCAGCTCCTGCCCAGCCGGAGCTCTGGCAGAACCTCCCCTCCCTTCCTCCCCACATGGGGTGGCAGAGGTGCATTTCTGCCCCCAGAACACACCACCCCCCGCAGTGCCTCCCCAGAGACTGAAAAGCGGGGACATGTCCCCAGCACCTCCTCTGGGGATGGCCTGGGGTGGGTACATAACGACTGAATGAGGGAGTCTTCAGTTCACACCTGCTCTGGCCTCAGTGTCCACCTGTAAGACCCACCATTTGTCCCTTCGCTCCCCTGGTGGGCAGGGAGCAGGAGAGGGAGATGGTGCCGGGTGTGGCGGGGTGTGGACGGCGGGACGAGGAGCTGGGCCCTAAGTGTGTCGGAGCGCGGTGGTCGGGGCGGCCGGATCTGACGCTCCGGGTGCTCCCCACCTCCCTGGGGTGCCGGAGGGGCCGGCATCTGCCTGGATCTGGATGGAGCAGGGAGACGCCCGTGCCGCCGGAGGAGCGGGTCTCCGTGGTGCCTGTGGCTCCCTGCCCCACGGACAGCTCCGCGAGGCCGCCTCTTCCCCTGGCTGAGGCCCGCATGCGGGCCTGTGAGGGAGGGACGTCGAGGCAGAGAGCGGGCAGACGGTGCTTCCCCGGGCAGCGGCACACTCTGGGCTGTCTCCATTGTCCCACACAGGACCAGGCCTCGCCATCGATTTGCCCATGGTCAGCACCTGCTCCGGGGGTTCTCACGGAAACCATCTCCTCCTCCCCCGAGGCGGTTCCCCCAAACCCGCACAGATGCGTCCCCATAACCACGTCTGTGTCTGGGGCTCGTCCCCCGCAGGTGTGACCCGGAGCTGTCCCCGTCCTCCGGCGCCCCGAGGAACCCCTGAGCATTCTCTATCACCCAGCAACGTCTTTCACGGCCAATTTCAAGGGGTTAACGGGAGGGCCGAGTGGAATTTACTTAAAACACCCGCTGCCCTTAAAATAGCTCCCGCCAGGCATCTAGCAGCAAAGGGCTTTGATTTTTCCATCCGCGTCCTTTCTCACCATTACTAAATACCAAGATATTCCGGTCCCGGTTCCAACTCCCCCAAGCCCTGATTCATGCAGTGGTGCGAGCTGCGGAGCGTGAGACATCATCACCCTGCCACCCGTGAACTTGGATGGGCGGTGACATCTACGAGAGCGCCAGGCAAGAAGCTGGCATTTGAGCTCAGGAACAACTTGGCTCTGCAAACATCGCCAGCGCCCCGAGTTAAACTATCGGAAGCCACACGTGTGACCAATGACATCACCTCCCATTTAAACCACTTTTCTTTTTCTTACCTCAGTTTGCAGGCCTTTCTAACCGTCCGTTCTGGCTCCTGGACCATTAGAGTCGCAGCCATTTTGAGAGCAGATGCCCCAAGCCCGCCCTCTTCCAGACTTTGTACCTGGGTTTGGACATCTCGCTTAGTTTTGGCCTCTTGGTTTTTTATTTCTACCCA
>NW_011888939.1:1184992-1188797 GCF_000151845.1 Pteropus vampyrus
AGAGCAGATGCCCCAAGCCCGCCCTCTTCCAGACTTTGTACCTGGGTTTGGACATCTCGCTTAGTTTTGGCCTCTTGGTTTTTTATTTCTACCCAGTTTTAAATTCATCCACTTGTTTTCCAGCCTGATATTTGAATTTAGATAGGTTTAATGGAGATGGTGGTGATGGTGGTAATGATGGTGGTGATGATGGTGGTGATGATGGTGATGATGATGATGGTGATTGATGATGGTGATGGTGGTGGTGGTGATGATGGTGATGATGGTGATGATGATGATGGTGGTGATGGTGGTGATGATGGTGATGATGATGATGGTGATTGATGATGGTGATGGTGGTGGTGGTGATGATGGTGATGATGGTGATGATGATGATGGTGGTGATGGTGGTGATGGTGATGGTGGTGATGGTGGTGATGGTGGTGGTGATGATGATGGTGATGATGGTGGTGGTGGTGGTGGTGGTGGTGATTATGGTGATGATGATGATGATGGTGATGATGGTGATGATGGTGATGATGATGGTGATTGATGATGGTGATGATGGTGATGGTGGTGATGGTGGTGATGATGGTGGTGGTGGTGGTGGTGATGATGGTGATTGATGATGGTGATGATGGTGGTGGTGGTGATGATGGTGATGATGGTGATGATGATGATGGTGGTGATGGTGGTGATGATGGTGGTGATGATGATGGTTGGTGATGATGATGATGGTGATGATGGTGATGGTGGTGATGATGGTGATGGTGGTGATGATGGCGATGATGGCGATGATGGCAGTGCAGTATCACAAGGCATTCGTGGAGGGCTTGCTGCGGGTTGGCGTCTCTGGAAATGAGCTGAAATGGGCTCTGAGATGTTTATTAGGGGTCGACACCTGTGGGTTGTCACCCGCCAAGGTCACACGGCTCCGGTGCTGCTGCACACCTTCCTGGCCACAGCCACCACGCTGTCGCCTCAGGCCGAAAGGTGGGGCTCCGAAGATGAAGTAGAGGTGCCCGGCCCTCCATGGTCCTGAGAAGCAGACACCACTCGGCCTGCCCTGGCCCCCTGCTGAGCGAGGGCTTCCAGCATCTGCGTCCCTTTCCCGCGGTCAGGCCAGCCCGTGACATCACCTTACTTCCTGGGCCACAGCTTCGTCCTACCACAAGAGCTGGCGTCCTTGGCGCCTGTGCCGCTTCTGGGACCGATGTCACAGGGGGCTTCACCTTGTCTCCAGATGCCGGACCTCGGGAAGGAGAAGGGCTCAGTCATTTAGGCTCTCCTTGGTACCAAGATGTGGGGTTTGCTGAGACACAGTCTGAAACACAGTCGAGGAGGCCGAGCGCCACATGAGGCCAAAACCACAGCAGATGGTCCTGCGATGGGACCCCCAGGGGCAATCGGCCACCATTGGGGCGTCACATTTACAGGCTCGTCTTGTGCCCCTCCAGACACCCGCTGCTCGTTCCAGGATGTGGCTTGTTATGGTGACGGGAGGCTGTGCCTGGGGAGAAGAGTGTCACATAGAACTTTGCCAACTCGACACTCTGGCCTGGGCCATGGTGAGCTTAGGAAACGGTGCTGTGTGGCTGGCTGGGAGCCCGAGTTCACCTGCCTGCTCAGGGATCCCTGTCTGCGAGTCCCACAAGGACCCCGGCCCTTCCTCACCTCCTCCCTCTTCCCCACCGCCCGCCACTCCGATAGCCAGGGCAGGACGTGTGCCTAACTCAGCCAAGCAGAGGCTTCCACCTGGCTTTGGACTGGGGGGAGCAGAGCAGAGATTCGGGGAGAGGAGAGTGGGCGTGCAGCCTGCCCAGCTGTTCCCGGGGAGGTCGGGCCGTGGTTCCAGCTGCCTCGGCAGCCTTGGATCCTGCCACCCTCTGCTCCCGTCTGTTCCGGATGCTTCCCACGTCCCTCCAGCCCCGCCCTTTTCTGCATAAGATGCCAAAGTCAGTTTAGGCCATTAGAGCCAGGAGCCCTGGCGGTCTGAAGTCAGCCGCAGCGTTGGCCGGCACTTCCTGGGAGGCGCCGGACGCCCACACCTGCAATTCTTTATCTCAATCAGCGGCTCGCAGTAGTAAGTTCCCTGTCAAGAGAGGCAAACAAGCACAGGCTGAAAGCTCCTTGGCAGGAATGATACCTAGAGTTTGTGCAGATTCAAGAAACATGTTAGATGAGAGTCAGCTGCTGCCGTTTGGCGATCGCCGTGGGTCGCAGCTCTGACAGTCATGGGTACCGGTTTAATGGAAGCAGCGCCGTTCAGCCCCGCGCTTGGTCTCCAGGCCGAAGAGGGGAAGAGAAGGGTGTGTCTGTCTTTGGCAAAATCGGCATCACTTTCCGAGGTGACGTAGGACAAAGCTCCCGGCGACGTCAGGGCCGGCTCCACCCTGAGCTACCCCCAGAGGAAGCCGGCTGTCGACGTATGTGGATGTTTGGTTTTTTCAAGAAGAGAAAGGAGGGAAATAGGAAGTGAAATTCCAGGTCGTCTTGGCTACCGGATAATTGTCCTAAAAGCTGGAATTTTCCACGAAGCTGTGGTGGGTGTTTCCCTTTCCGTCCGGGGGCCCCTGTGAGGTTCCCGGCTGACGGGTGTAAAAGAAGAGAAGGCACGGGCCTGAGCACTTCCAGCGAGGCTTCGTCACCAGGGAGTCCCGTTCATGGGGAACCAGAAGTGGGGGGCAAAGGGTGCCCCAGAGCTGTGCCTGGCCTCCCTCCCCAAGCTCGGCCCTGGCCTGGTCAGGGCAGGACACGGGGCTTGGCGACTCGCTGTGAGGGCCACAAGGTACTGAACAGGTTAGAAGCCCCCACCCAGTCCTGGCTGGTCCCCCACCCCGTCACCAGTGCCCACAGCCCTACCAAGGTCAGGTCCTCATTGCCTAGAGCCCAGCATGGGGGGCCAGCTTCCCCCAAACCCTCCCTAGAGGAACCTCCCCTCCCCACCATCTCACCCGCACTGACGGATAAGGGACTTACCCCGGGTCACAAGCTGAAAAGCCGAGGAGGTGGGGTTCCAGCCCAGGGCCGTGTGCTCCGAAGATGCACCTTTGGGTGTGGGCCCTCCCCGCAGGATCCATCTCATCCAATGAGGTCACGAGGCCCTCAGGGAGAACCAGACAAAGAGCTATAAAGAATTCAGAAGACAAACCTGGGTATCAGGGAGAACTTCCAGGAGGCGGTGGCATTTGAAGTGAGCCTGGAAGGACAGGTGGTGTTTGAGCAAGAGGCGCTGTAGAGGCAGCTGCCCGGGCTGAGCACCCCACCCCGTGGCCCCGGCACCCCATCCCCACCCACCAGAGCCCCCTCACAGCAGAGATGCCTGAATTCGTCAAGCCCTGCCTTCTCCCTACCTTTCCCAGAAGCAGGGTGCACGGGAAGGGGAGCAGACAGGGGAGCAGGAAAGCCCTGAGTCGAAGCGGGGCAGTGAGGGGGCGATGGCCAGAACAAGCCCCGGGAAGTGGGGGGGGCCTTCTGAATCAGGGGTCGTGGGCCCCAAGGGTCTCTCCCAGGTCCAGGGCTCTGTGACAGGCAAGGTGGCATCGTTGGCAGACTCATGCAGTGCGGGGGGAAGATCTACAGCCTCCATCAGAGGGGTCCAGGGCCGGAAGCGTTTGCACCTGGGATGAGGGGCGGGCCCAGCACCGACTCGTCTCGGGCTGAGGGGAAAGCACGGCTGTGCAAAGCAGAGAGTTTCGCTCTTACACTTTGAAATGCTGAATGTTGAAAATTGCGAATCTTTGTCTCGGACACACTTCCACACAGTCTTCGGAAGCTCTGGGAGGTGAAGCCCCCTCCGGTCCTGATGTCTCTTCAAGCCATTCCG
>NW_011888939.1:1190002-1203850 GCF_000151845.1 Pteropus vampyrus
AGGTCACTCGTGGTATTCATCTGGTGGCAGAGCTTGTCTGGAGGGTTCGAGATGGCTTTACTTGCCAGCACAGGTGCTTCGAAGCCTGGCCTCAGCTGGCCTCACCTTCCATGTGATCTCAGAGT
Organism: Pteropus vampyrus; assembly: GCF_000151845.1. Classification (NCBI taxonomy): domain Eukaryota; kingdom Metazoa; phylum Chordata; class Mammalia; order Chiroptera; family Pteropodidae; genus Pteropus; species Pteropus vampyrus. Next base: position 1,190,128 of record NW_011888939.1, read on the forward strand.
ATCTTCTCGTAGTCTTGGGGCATTTTCCTGTGGTCTGTCTAGCAGGGCGGACACTCTTCATTCAGTGGCTCAGAGCTTCAAGAGTGTCTGCCCCAAGAGACAAGAAGTGGAGTGAGCCCAGAGATGGACGTGGTGTCATATCCACCATATTTTATTGGTTGAAGCAGTAACGAGCTCACTCATTTAAGGGAAAGGTATATAGACCCCTCCTTTCAGTGAGAGAAGTTCACAGAATTTGTGACCATCTTTAATCTACCACACTCATCAAAAGTGCAGTCAGCAGCCAGCTCCACTCCACACGGCAACTCAGGGACCCAAGCTAAAAGCCACTCTGCCACTTACTACATGTAGCTTCCAGCATTGCCCTGCTGTCAAGCTCCAGCTGGCAGATACTGGGAGAGGGAAAGCAGGGAGCTCGCACCGCAGGATTTTATGGGCCAGACCTGGAAGTCACCTGGAAGTGCACACGCCATGGCCAGATTCAGCACATGGCTCTATGGAACCACAAGGAAATGTCACCCAGCTGTGCGTCCCAGGTGGGAAGAGACAGAGATGGGCTTGGCCGGTCGCCAGTCTCCTCTCAAGGTCATGTGAGGAGTAAATGGCCGAGGACGTGGAAGGGGCGCCAGGCCCCCCATCAGCAGCCCTGCGCGGCCCCCTCCACTGCTCTGAACGCATGTGAATGTGAGTGGGCCTGCACCACTGGTCTGCGTCACTCCATCGTTTGCCTGGACTGGGTGGCATCCGCCCACCCCCAGCATCTTGGAACGGAAACATCTCCCTGTGCGTCGGCAGCCATAGGTCCCATGCCGTGTATCTCAAAGGCTCCCCCCTTGGCCACAGCTGAGGGGACAAAGAGTGGCCGGGCCCCTGCTAGTCACTGGCCCACAAAGGGACCTGGTGTGAGAAGCTTTGCCTGGAAAGACTGGACCAACCAGAGGGAGAGAGATGGGCTGGGAAGATGCAGAGGCAGCGACCACGAGGGGAGAGCGGGCGGGAAAGGCAGGAGCAAGCTGGAGCGACGGGGACTCAGCCCACGACCGGGCAGAAACCGAGAGCCACAGAGAGACGTTCCGGAGGAGAAAGCGAAGAAGCAGGTGGTGGCCGGAGTTTGATAGGGGCAGAGTGAGAAGCAGAGACAGACAGCAGCGTCGCGCTCACGGGGACCCAGCCCTCGGCTCACACCCCGCCCAGGGCGCGAGCCCCTCGAGGCCCTTTGCCCCTGAGAGCAAAGAGCGATGAACCGGGCATGGTGGTGGCTGGAGGGTGTCGTCGCCCTTGGTCAGGGCTCGGCAAACGTCCTGTAAAGAGCCTGACAGTAGCTATTTACAGCTTTGCACGCATCCGTCGAAATCGCTGGCTCTGCCCTCGCGTGAAAGCGACCGCAGGCCACACGTCAGCGAGCGGACGTGGCCGCGTGCTAGCAAAGCGCGGCGCTCAAGTTCTCATCTCGTCAGAGTGTCAGGCCCGGAAATACTCGTTTTCTTTTGATTGTATTCACTACTGTGTTTTAAAGTGTGAAGCCATTCCTCGCTCATGGTCCGTACGAAAGCAGGCGTTGGGCCAGAGTCGGCCCACGGCACAGAGCCGACTGCCCCTTCCCTCCGTTCACAAGGGCGCCACTTTGTTCGGTCATCAACACCCGAAGACCTAGCTGCAGCCTGGGTCTGCGGAGGCCTCTGCCTTACGAGGCAAGGCCCACCTGCCACTATCAAAGCCAGACACGGCAGGTGCTCAGACTCAGCCGGGGCCAGTGCTGAGAAGTGAGGACTTTGTGGAATGTGTCCTGGTGACGGGTGATGTCCACCCCCCCAGGCGGCAGTGGTAGTGAGGGGCGCCCACGGCATCTCGTGCCCAGTGGCAGTATGGTGTCTTCGGTAAACCAGTCCTGCTGGCCTTGCTTCTTCCGGGCTCCAAGCCGGGTCCACAGACCCCCACCCCCAGAGACACTTCTAATGAATTCATGTTCTGCTTAAATCAGCTAGAAACCGTTTTCATCGCTTACAAATAAGAGCCCCGTCAGATGTTGGAATTTCTCTTCATGCTTTTCTCTAGTGAATGCTCAGGGCGATAAAGTGTGCTATCAAGTTCTTTTTTTTTTTTTTTTTTAATAAGTTTTTAAGAGGTTATTACATTAAATAATACATGTTCATTGTTTTAAAAGGTAAGAAATAAAAAATATCACAAAGAAGAAATAAACTAGAAGGAAGCACAGTTGCTATTTTGATGTAAACTCTTCCAGATACAGATCTTTCTCTTCACAGATATCAGATGACACGTTGTACACCACCTCGTCACTGTCTTACTCATCAGCATCTCGTGAGCATCTTCAAACGTTAGTAAGCATATGTTTGTCTCTTTTTAAATAATTGTCTCGTGTTCTGTTACATGCGTGCACCCCAGTTCTCTCCAGCAGCCCCCCAATAGGGGACGCGTAAGCTTTCAGGTTTTCATTACTAGAGACAGTGCTTGAATAAGATAACGTCATGGACCAAATCGTGCCCCCTCCCCCTCAAAATTCACACGCTGAAGTCCTAACCTTCAGCACCTCCGGATGGCTGTTTGGAGATGGGGCTTTTAAAGAAGTAACTGAAGTCAAATGAGGTCGTATGCGGGGAGGCCCCTAATCCAAGGTGGGTCCTTATAGGGAGGAGATTAGGGCAGAGACAGCACAGAGTGATGGAGGACCCTATAAGGTCATAGGAGGAAGGTGGCCGTTGGCAAGCCAAGGAGAGAGGCCCCAGGAGACACCAAATCTGCTGACACCTTGATCTCGGAGTCCCGGGCTCCAGAGCTGTGAGAAAGGCGATTCCCGTGGTACTTTGTCACAGCGGCCCTAGCGAGGGATCCAGTATCCTTTCAGCTAATCCTCTGAGTACGTTTTCGATTCTTCCTTAAGCTAGAGTCATAAAACAGGATTACTTCATCAAAAGGTATGTGCTTTTTAAAGTCTTTTTATTTTGAAATTGCGGTAGATTCACAGGAAATTGCAGAAATAGCAGAGTCCCATGTAGCCTTCTGCCAGCTTCCCCTAACGATGACATCCTACGTGACTATAGTGCCATATCCAGCCTGGAAATTGGCATGGGTGCCACGCTGTCAAGCGGACCGCAGGCTGCGCTCAGTACAGTGGCAGGTCTGGCATATCTCCCCATAGATTGAGGCGTCGGTGTTTGTTCACACTATTGCAAAGGTGATTTTCTATCTCATTTGCATTTTTTTTGTTTCTGGAATAAGGAAACTTGAGCATGCTGACCTCGTTTCCAGCAATCGCGCTAAATTCGCTCATTAAATCTGGTAGTTGGTTGTAGACTCTCCTGGAATTTCGATATATATATGATAATATCATCTATAATGAGTTTCTCCAATCTTTATACTTTTTTTTTCTTGCTTTATTGCATTGGTTAGACACGCCAGTACAGCGTAGAAGAAACGTGATGATAATAATGTGAAATCTGGTTTCTCTTAGTCTCAGGGTTGGGGTTTCTGCAATCTGCCCTTAAGTCTGATGGTTACTGTTGAATTTTAGTGTATATATTTTTCTCAAGTTAAGAATGTTCCCTTCTATTTCTAGTTTTCTAAGAGCTTCTTTTTCATGGATGATATTGAATTTCATCAAATAATTTTTCTGCATCCATGGAGTTGATCATATTACTTTTTTCCTTTGTTGTGTTAGGATTGATTTTGAATGGTAAGCCAACCTTGCATTCCTGAAATAAATCCCACTTGGTTGCGATACTGTTTTATTTGATTCGCTAATATTTTGTTATGTATTTTCATGTCTATTTTCATAAGAACGGTTGGTCCATAATGTTCCTTCATTGTAATGTCCTTCGGGATTCAGTATGAAGATTGTTCTAGCCTCATACAATGACCTGAGAAGTGTCCCTTCTTTCTTTGCTCTCTTGGAGGTTTTGTGCAAGTTTGGGGTTATTTCTTCCTTAAATGTTTAGTAGAGTTCACCACTGAAACCATCTGGAAAATTTTTTGTCAGATAGTTTTAATTCTGGATTCAGCTTCTTTAATAGATAAGTATTTTTTTCTTGTGATAGTTTTGGTAAGTTGTGTTTTAAAAAATATCTGTCTTTCATTCAGTTTTCAAATTTATTAACGTAGAGCTCTTCCTGATTCGTTCTCTGTGTTAAAACATGAGACCTCCGTGTGATTACATAGGTTTCTGTACGATTATCGGTATTATTCCTTGATATTTCTATCACGGCGCTTGACAACTTAGATCTGAATGTCTTGCACATGTGTCTCTCTCTGTCGCTCCCCCCCGCCGCCTCCCCCCACGGAGCTGTGAACCAGCCTCCATCCCAGAGCAGGGACCAGATGGAACTCACTGACCAGACATCATGGGCACCGCCGAACTGGGGCCAAAGCGAATGGCTGAACTTCAGGATTTCAGGGGCGGCGCCCCCCACACTGGCTGCTGAATCGACTGACGGCTATTGAATGAGTCTCAGATCTCTTTGCAATGAAGCTTTCAGATGCTGTTTGCATTGAAGTATCTAAGGGCTCCGCCGGTCCACCCAGCCAGAGAAAGTCATTGATAGATTAGTTTGAATGAAGATTAATCAATAATTTATGCTGATGTTTCTCCTCACGCAGCGGCCGGAGAGCTGTTTTGATATCATTTGACAGGGTCGGGCACACCTTGGTTTAATTAAACCTGATACGGAAAATTAAAAGGCAAAAAAAAAAAAAAAAAAGCCTACCAAGGCACCGGCTATTGGCTACCCAAGGCGGACTGCGCCCGTGGTCGATGCAGAGGGTGTGAGGAGCGACGAGGGTGTGGAGGGGGCGTCCGCATCCAGCAGGTGCTCTGCCCGGCAAATGCAAATGCGTGTATTGGCATCTTCTCATAGCGTGGCCTTTCGGAGGCAAGGCGTCTGCGTGCGATGATGGATGTCGCTGCTGGCGGGAGCGGGCGCCACGTCTGGAAGCCACGTCTGGAAGCCGACACCGCCAGGCCTCCCTCGCAGGGGCCGGGCGCTGAAACCCGCCCCCTCGGAGCAGGCGGCCCCGTGCCTGCTGGAGCATCACAGGGGGCTCGTCGGTGGCGCTTCCCAAGTTTCCTACCTCCCGAGCTCCAGCAGGACCCCCTGCTTTTTGTTCCGTTCCGTTAGAGATCCCAGAGGGATTTCACCCAAACCCTTGGGCTCGTTCCGAGCTTCTAATGAAACTGCTGTGTCTGTCTCAGCCGTGTCCTCTCTGTCCCCTGGACGTGGCCTGCATCGAGGAGTTAGGCCTCGGGCAAACCCAGGTAACCGTCCAACCCAGAGTGGTGTCCCCTCTGCCGAGGTCTGTTGCAGAGTCAGGCGAGTCACCCGCTGTCCTTGAGGACAGCTCCTCGCTCGGGGGTCCTGAGTCCCCACCCACCAAGTTTGCCAGGCATGGCCAGGAGTGCACACACCTCAGGAAGCAAATGGGCAGCATGCAGCCCGCGCTCCTCACGGCGTGTCCAGGCCACGTTGCTAACCATCCCTGCGTGTTCGCCTGACGGTGGAGAGGAAGCGGACAGCCCGAAGCCCAGCCCTTCCTGCCCGTGGAAGCCGGAGGAAGCTCCGGCAGGGGCCGGAGGTGGGGAGAGGCAGAGGTGGGAGGTGAGCGCGTGCGGCCCCATGGCCCTCCCAGATGTGGCCCAGAGCCTTGCTGCACTGGGTGGCAGGCTGGAGCAGACAGGGTTCCGTCAAGGTTCACCTTTGGCGTCCCATGCAGCCACCCGCCAACCTGGGCCACCCAGTCAGAGGACACAGCAGCACGTGTGGCTGGGAGGGCCTAGTGAGCCTTCCTGGGCCACCTGCAGCTCCCCCATGGCCTGAGGGCAGCTGAGAGTCTGGGGGACCCACTCACAGATGCTGCAGGGGTGGGTAGAGGCCGGGGATCGTATGGGGACATGGAGGAGACACAGAGGGACTGGAGAAGGAGATCAGGTCAGGCATAGAGCACCCTGGGGCCCAGGCACGGGGCACCCACCAGGATGGTACCTGCAGCCACACTGGTAGCGCTCTATCCTGGAGGCACCTGGGCAGCCATGCCCAGCAGAGCTGAGCCGCCGGGGGCCGAATGCCGGCCGGAACCTGTCCTCCCTTGAGGAGCGAGGGGAGCCCGGCCTGGCCGCTGCTCCCCGGGCCCTTCTGCCGCCTCGCACCCCGCTCCCCCACCGGCTCCCCCGCCGCTTTCTTGTTTGTTTTTCAATTTAATTTTTTTATCGGGGCAAAGTATACATAAGATATGTGACCATTTTAACCATTTTTAGAGGCATTAACTATATTCCTACTGTCGTGCGTCCATCCACAAAACTCTGCTCCTTCCCAAACTGAAACTCGGCCCCGGCCCCGGCCCCGGCCCCGCCGTCCTCCTTCCGCCTCCGTGAATGCGTCTGCTCTAGGGACCTCGCGTGAGGGAAGCAGACAGTAGCTGCCCTTTCACATCTGGCTTGTTTTCCTCAGCATCACGTCCTCCACGTCTGTCCATGTACAACATGGCCCGGACTGAACGAAACGAGACACCGTCGTTCCAGAGCCAGGCCGCCCGCCGTGCCCTCGCGGCCAGCTTGCCTGGCACTGGGATGGGGCCCTGGGCAAGGAGGGCCATCTCGTCAGCTCCACGGGGAACGCGTGACATTGTGGCTGAAACCATCCCCACCCAAGGTGACCTCAGGACAAACCCTGCGCTGGCATCAATTATTCACGAACAGCATCTTGGAATGTGCTCAAAATACACAGGCTGGGGCTTTTTGTTGTCACCCTCTCCCCTGCCTTTAAAGACACTTGTCAAATCTGCGCCTGGCAGAGACACAGAGAGACGGGGCGCGTGGGAGGGGGGTGCGGGGAGCAGAGCTCCCACGGGGCAGCCAGCTCACGGCCAAGGGCTCCCAGCAGCGGCCCCTCGGCCATGGAAGCTGGCATCTCCACCCAGAGAGCTGTCGGCCGGCGCTGGGGCCTCTGATTCCTCCCTGACAGGGTGCCGACGGACTGATCCGGCGTCTTCCATAATTCATGAGCCCGAGCAGCTGCGAATTCTGAACAGGCTCTGTCCACAGCGCGGATGAAGCTGGGCTGCAGAGAAGCGTTTGGGGAGTAGGCCATGGGCGACGGGGGCCATTTCTCTGCTGCGCCCCCACTGCTGCCCCCTCCGAGGAGATGGAGAGCTCAAGGGAGGCTCCAAGGCTGGGGTGACGATCGCAGGTCCACAGTCAGCCATCTCGGAGACAAAGACTGTGGGACACATGCCCCACTGTCCCCTCCCATCAGCCTGAGCACGCCCTTCCAGATGGCTGCAGCCCTGAGGGACCCCTCAGGCCACTGTCCTGCACACAGGACCAGCGAGACATTGGGCAGGTCGCCCCGTGGGAGCGGGGTGCTAACACGCCGTGCTGGGCTGTCGCCGTCGGAGGTGATTTTCCGAGCGCATCGTGCCATCTTTCCCCCTTGCCTCCCCGGGGTGACACCCCACTTCCTGGGGTGCCACCAAGGCAGGACCCGGGAGCATGGACCAAGATCCTAATTCAGCAGAACAGAACTGCCCGCAGATGGAGAAAGCCTCTCGAATGGTTTCACAGAACCCAGGGGTATGGGTTCCCGTTCCCAGTGCCGTCTGAACCAGTGACCACAGCCCCTGGCCTCCCTGGGGAGTCCACCTCCGGAAGCGGGGTACGTCTGGGTGGCCGGGAATCCACACGGTCCCCTCTATCGGGACCCGGGTGGCTGTCTGCCTGCTCCACGGAGCACTTTTTTGCAAGACAATTAGCTTGTCTTCATCTTCCCAATATTCTGTTTGGTAGAGGATATTGATTTTTTTTTCCTCTTCATATTATTTATTGTTGATAGATTTTTTCAAATTTCAGAAGGAATATACATATAATCGTTTATTTTCTTTTTGTTTGTGCTTTACTATACTTAAAATTTTTTTAACATTAAAAAAGCAATGTGTATCCCATGCCAAAAAAAAACGTGGAAAATAAAAAAGCAGAAAGAGGACCATCTGTCACAACCCCTCCGTCCAGAGGTGGTGTCCGCGAGGCACGTCCATCCGCGCCTTCCCCGGGCTGCGGTGGCGTGAACACAGACGTGCTATTTTATTGGCTGTTTTAAATTATTGTGGTAAAATAGACATAACACAAAACTTACCATTCAAACCCTTTTCAAGTGTAACGTCCAGTGGCATTAAGCACATTCACATCGTTGTGCAAACGTCATCTCCGGCCGTCTCCAGAACTTTCTCATCTTCCCAAACTGAAACTCTGTCCCCATTCAACACCCACTCCCCATCCCCGCCCCTCCCCCACCCCCGGCCTTCTGCCTCCTGTCTCTATGAGCTTGACAGCTCTAAGGACCTCGTATGAGTGGAGTCATGCAGTGTTTGCCCTTCCGTGTCTGCTTATTTCACTCAGCGTCGTGTCGCGCAGGCTCATCCGAGCCTCAGCAGGTGTCAGAATCACTTTCCTTTTAGAGGCCGAGAGAGACACCCTCCTTATGAAGTAAAATGATATATTGTATTGCGCTGACCTCTCTGTACCCACTTCCCACCCCGCTCCCCCTCCATGACCCCCTCCTGGAGAAAGCCCTGGCTTGGGAGCATAAAGCCCGGGTCCTCTGTGTTGGGGGTCCCCACGACCACCCCCAGACTCGGCCACTCACTAGAAAGGCTGACGGGCACAGCATATCATTGCCTCCCAGCTCTGGCTCATCACAGCAAAGGACACAAAGCAAAGCCAGCAAAGGGGGGAAGCAGATGGGACAAAGCCAGGGGAAGCCAGGCGCGGGCGTCCCAGAGTCCCCTCCCTGACGTCACCCGGGACGCGCTCGCTCCTCCCGAAAGCGTGGTGTGACAACACACACGAAGTGTCGCCTACCAGGGAAGCCCCCTGGAGACTGAGTGCCCAGGGTTTTCACTGGAGGCTGATCACACAGACACCCCCTGCCTGGCATGTGTCAAAAACCCAGACCCCCGAAGGAAAGGCGTCCGGCACGAGCCACGTGGTCTGCAAACAGCTGGGGCACAGCGAGCCGTTCTTACCAGTGAGGGGCTGGCAGCCCCCCGAAACCCAGGTTTCCGGGTGCCAGTTCCAGAACCCCTGCAGGTAGGGCTGCTGTGTTAACGCTCCTCTGCACACACACCACACCACACCCAGGATTTCAGAAGTCCGAGAACCGAAATGCAAATGCAGAGCCCCTGGCCCCCACGGCCCCCTCTCCCTCGGGCTGCCGAGCCAGGCGGGGCGGCAGGTGGGGCCTGTGCTCGGCCATAGGTTGGAAAGTGGCGGGGGGGTCCTGTGAGGACCCACAAGACCTCGGCAGCTCAAACCGCCGAGGGGAGCTGCCGCGGGCGCGGGCGAACCCCGTCTGGCTTCGCGGACGCTGCGTTCCTCACAAGCGGAAGGTTCGGGGCGACCCCGCCACGAGCCCGTCTGTCGGCGCCGTTTTTCCAGCAGCCTTTGCTCGCCTCGTGGCCCTGCGTCCCGGTTCCGTCCTTCCCGCAAGGCGTCCAGCTTTTTCCTGATTACTGTGTCGTCCTGTGATCGGCCATCGCTGGTCTTCGTCGGATGGCAGTGAGCGTTCCTTAGCAATAAAGCATTTTTTGATTAGGGCAGCGCATTGGGTTTTCTTAGACACGGTGCTGTCGCACACTCACTAGGCTAGAGGACCGTGTCGACACGACTTCGTGAGCGCTGGGAATCCAGAATATCGTGCGACCCGCCTCATCGCGGTGGTCTAGGACCGAGCCTGCGTGTCTCAGAGGTCCGCGAGCTGGGGATCTACGATGCTGTAAGCACGTAGCTCCCCCCGGTTGACATCTGAACTCAGCGCCATCCCAATCCAAATCCCAGTAGGTTTCCTTTCGGTGGAAATTGACGAGCTGATATACAAGGGCGGGAAGATCTTGAAAACGAAGGACAGGGCTGGAGGACCAGCTCTGCCGGTATCAGACCTTCCGCGAAGCCGTAGTAATCGGCACAGTGTGGCGTGGGCGCAGGGACAGACAAACCGACAGATGGAACGGCGAGATTCGGGAAACAGCAGCCCCCGCCCCCCGGCCCCCAGCCCAGCCCACGAGGGCACCGCGCACGGCGGGGGGAGGAGGGTGGTCTCAAAGCCCCCCTCGCACGTCTGGAGACACGCTCCCGATGGGCCGGCCGCAGACCGACGGGGAAAGGCGGCACGTGAGGCATTCAGCGCAGGGTCCCCAGCCCCGTGGGCCGCAGGCCGGTCCTGGGCCGCACAGCAGCGAGGGGCCGAGAGCGCCACGGGCAGGCCGGTGCCGGAACTACCTGGGACCGCTCGGCCCACGGGCCGGGCACTCGGTCACTGGCCTCACGGTCATCATCGTCCCTCCTCCTCTCCCGGCGTCATCACTCTGGATGAGGGCTGTGACTCCCCCTTCCTCGGACCCGGGAGGTCGCACCAGCAGAGGCGGATAACCGACTTCTGAGATGAACTTGACTGTAACCAACCTGCTCAACTCAGCTAACCAGGTACCGCGTTGTGTCTGCTGGCTCGTTTCACCCTCCGACACACTCGTCACACGCTCGCTGCTGCAGGGGCCTGGGCTGCCCCCCGACACCCACGCGGTTTCACAGAGGGGAGTTTATCATTGCACCTCTGAGATCCCCAAGCACCCGAGGTGGAGTCCTCTTGGCTCTTAGGAAAATGGCCCTCCAGTATTCAGGTCTCAGGGGAGTTCTTCCAGGATAATATAGAGCAGCTCCCAAAGCTGGTCTCTGGAGAGCAACCTGTCTGCTCAGCTCAGGCTAAAACCCAAAGTGCAGAAAGCCATCCCCGAGGACCCTCATGAAGCCCCAGACTGCAGCTCTCAGACCAGTGGCCCCGTAAGGCCCCAGGGAAATTAAACAGACCTCTCATCTGCTTGGGCAGGAAGGTGTCCATCAGCTCAGGGCCAACGGGGCGTGATCCAGCGCGGTGACATGTGGCAGGCCGGCCGCGGCTGCCTCGCCCACACCCTGGGCCGACACTGTTAGCTGGTCCCGGCGCCCTCCCCCCCGAGCACAAGCACGGCTTCCGAACCCGCTTGGCCTGCAGCTCCCGGCAGCTGGACCGACTGTTGGGGGCCGGCCAGGGACGGGGCTGCCAGCTGGGGGTGGGGGCGCCAGGCTCGAGCCCCCGATCTGCCCCATGCCTACGCTCCCTCAACATCGTCCTCACGTCCACCAGCCTCCGTTTACTGGTCTGTAAAGTGGGGTGAAGGCGGGAGACGGACTGGTCACCCACCTGGCTTCAAAGACTCTCCCCTCCCCTGGCACAAGGTGGCGCTTGATGAGTGTCAGCTCCCGCCATCGGGGCCACTTCCAGGCCACCTCCCTCCCTCACACTCACTGGCCGAGGCGGGTTTCCCTCCCCGTCCGCTCCCCGGCCCCGTCCTGGTCTGTGGGCGCGGGAGTCGGCGACAGCGATGCTTTCTCGCCCAGCTGCGCCCTCATGGTCCCCCTCCCGCTGTGCCCTGCTCGGCCTTCCCCCTGCACCTGTCCTGGTCTGCAAGGGCAGGGGACATGTGGCAGGGCCCTGTCGGGTGGGCGTCGGCACTGGTCCTCAGCACGCGGCACGGAGGAGGACACGTGGCGAGGTCACGAGGCTTGTTCAGGGTCACGCGGCCGGGGAGTGGAGAAGCTGGGACTTAGTACTTCGTCTTTTGGGGATGCTGGCTCCTCCTCACCCCATCCCATTCGTCACCAAAAGTCACGTACTCATGGGCAGAGCAGCCTCAGCCTGAGAATCTCTAGCTACAAATGCCAGTCCCCAAACATCACCGTCATTGTCCGGTTCTTTGGCTGAAGGCAGCTCGTCAACACCGCCTCCCGCTGGGGGGCGCCGGTCTGTGACTTAACTCTGCCACAGGAAGGGGTCTGGGGTCTTTTCCTAAGACCGGAGAGGAGGCTTCTGCCCTGGAAGGGAGGCGATGGGGACAGAACCCCCCAGAGAAAAGCAGCACGGTGCGGGGAAGCCGTGGCAGAGAGGGGGAGCCGAGACTCTTGGAGATCTATTTCGTGCCAGGCGATGTTAGGAACGTCTGTCTCGTCAACACAGGAGGGATTCTGACCTCTAGTTTACGGGTGAGGAAACCAAGCCCTGGGCGGTTAAGGGAGCCTCTCCAGATGGCGCCGCTGGCTCCCGTCCCAGCTGGGGGTCTCGTCGGGTCCGATTAGGGGAGAAGAGCAGCTCTGGGGAAGCCCCGGGCCAGGTCGTTGTAGGCAGCCCACACAGGGAGGGCCTGGTGTCCTTCAAGGAGCCCAGGCCCCCTCGTTCCTCCTGAAGGCTGTGCTGGCCGTGGACACGGAGTGGCCAGTGGGGAGTGATGGCAGCTCCTCGCAGAGTCACAGGGCTGGAGAGGAGCCGCCGCCGCCCACTGTGCCTGCAGCCGGAGGCCTTCCAGGTCTCTGCGGGGCCCCACCTGCCCCGCGGCTCGGGCAGCTGCTGCTTTGGATGGCTCTAGGACAGCCCGAGAAGACCCCCCCTCCCAGCCCGGGGCAAGAGCGAGCAGGCGTCCGGGACGATACCCCGGCTCCAGGGAGCCCTGCGGTGGGGCCGGGTAGACGGTCACGCATCAAACCGCCCCAGAAATTCGCGTGGCCTTTCCAGCTGGGAGTCACACTCTGACCAACGGGAGCCCAGGACGAAGGGCCATGGGGTCAGGGAAGGCAGGAGGAGAAGGTTGGGGTCACTTCGGATCACACAAGCACAAAGGACAGAGGTCGGCAGCCGGGGGAGGAGAGGGGAGAGCTCTGCGGGGATGGGGACTCGGGGGACCGCAGCCAGAGTGGCCGGAGGCACAGGGAGCCGGGCCCGGGCCCGGGCAGGCCAGGCTCTGAGGGGACCAGTGAGCGTCCAGAAGCAGCGGTGGCACCGGCGATCTGGAGTGGGGAGGGGCGACATGACAAGCCCATTAACTAACTGAATGTTCTGCTAGGGGTTCCGCCCATGAGTGACCCCCAGGTGCCGTGGTCCTCCGCCCATTTCCTGTGTTGACAGGGACACCCTGTCACAGGAACCAGCGGCTTCTCAGTAGTCCCTCTGCAGCGAGGGGCTGGCTCAGACCCCTCCCCGTGTCCTTATTGCTGTGAAACGCCCTCTGAGCGAAGCTCCTGGGCCTTGTGGAGACTCTTCCGACCTCCCCAGGGACTTCGCTTACTCTTTGCTGCAGTCTGGCCTCTGGGTGGCACCTGTCCGCACGAGCGCCACCTTACACACGCACCCACTCACAGGGAGAAGGCAGGTGACAGCCCGGCAGCAAGCGTGCCCCCCACACACATCCAGCAGCTTGTCCAGCCTCGGGGGTCCCAGGGCCTTGTCCAGTCCCACCAGCCAGCTGGGGTGTGGGTGCCTTCCCAGATGCCCCCTCTCAAGGGCCTGGAGTCTGCAGGTGACCGGTTCTGGTGATGCTCTGGCTCCCTCCCTGGGCACTGGATCATCAGTCCATGGTTATTAATGACAGGTGTCGGGCGCTGTCCTCAGGGGCCTGGGGCCCTCTGAGGAACACGTCCAGCTGAAGAAGAGCCTACGTGACATCGGACCACGAGCTAAAACTGAAACGGGCCCAGAGTGCTGGAGGACGCTCCGCTCCAACCTCGGACAACTGGGTGGAAAACGCCTCTCCTGTGTTTAGCTGGTATTCGTCTCCCTGTTGCTTTCTGCCTCCTGATACTAATTCGAACGGCATCCAGGCTGCAGGCTTCTAGATCAACCCTGGAGGCAGGACCCAGAAG
>NW_011888939.1:1204245-1217750 GCF_000151845.1 Pteropus vampyrus
TGGCCGGAGGCACAGGGAGACGGGAGACGGGAGCCGGGCCCGGGCAGGCCAGGCTCTGAGGGGACCGGTGAGCGTCCAGAAGCAGCGGTGGCACCGGCGATCTGGAGTGGGGAGGGGCGACATGACAAGCCCATTAACTAACTGAATGTTCTGCTAGGGGTTCCGCCCATAAGTGACCCCCAGGTGCCGCGGTCCTCCGCCCATTTCCTGTGTTGACAGGGACACCCTGTCACAGGAACCAGCGGCTTCTCAGTAGTCCCTCTGCAGCAAGGGGCTGGCACAGACCCCTCCCCGTGTCCTTATTGCTGTGAAACGCCCTCTGAGCAAAGCTCCTGGGCCTTGTGGAGACTCTTCCGACCTCCCCAGGGACTTTGCTTACTCTTTGCTGCAGTCTGGCCTCTGGGTGGCACCTGTCCGCACGAGCGCCACCTTACACACACACCCACTCACAGGGAGAAGGCAGGCGACAGCCCGGCAGCAAGCGTGCCCCCCACACACATCCAGCAGCTTGTCCAGCCTCGGGGGTCCCAGGGCCTTGTCCAGTCCCACCGGCCAGCTGGGGTGTGGGTGCCTTCCCAGACACCCCCTCGCAAGGGCCTGGAGTCTGCAGGTGACCGGTTCTGGTGATGCTCTGGCTCCCTCCCTGGGCACTGGATCATCAGTCCATGGTTATTAATGACAGGCATCGGGCGCTGTCCTCAGGGGCCTGGGGCCCTATGAGGAACACGTCCAGCTGAAGAAGAGCCTATATGACATCGGACCACGAGCTAATACTGGGCCCAGAGTGCTGGAGGACGCTCCGCTCCAACCTCGGACAACTGGGTGGAAAACGCCTCTCCTGTGTTTAGCTGGTATTCGTCTCCCTGTTGCTTTCTGCCTCCTGATACTAATTCGAACGGCATCTAGGCTCCTTGGCTGCAGGCTTCTAGATCAACCCTGAAGGCAGGACCCAGAAGGACAGTCAAGAGGCCTCTCCTGCACCGAGGGAAAACAGAACACTCACCGAAACCGGTCGTCAAGCAGAGTCACGCAAAGCTCGTTGGGGTTTTTAATTGGCCGGGGGCCTAGAATCTGGCTGGCAGGGATGGAGCAGACAGATGGGACCCTATATGAGGCTCCTGACTCATTCAACTTAGAAAGAGAAGAAAACCTTATTCGTCAGTGTCTCAAAGGGCCGAGACTTCGCAGGAAGCCTTCTCCGGCCCAGCCAGCTGGGGCTGCCTCCCCGACTGGCGCCACCCGGCTTCGCCTGGCCCTGCTGGAGGCTCCTGTGTCCCAGCATCTCAGCCAGGTGCCAGCTGGCCCCGTTCTCGTCCCCAGGAGCCGCTGCTTCCTGAGTCCCACGGGTCGCTACCTGCCCGCCAGCAGGCTGGACGAGGTTAGCGGCTCCACGCCACCGTCCCTGTGCCGTCCTTGCTCTGAGCTCAAAGTGACCTGTTCTAGGACACAATGTAACCCCAAATCCCCGTGTTGGAGTCCTGAGCCCAAGGACCTCAGGAAGTGACCTCGCTCGGAGACGAGTCTCTGTAGAGGAGTCAAGGCCAGGCCGTCAGGGTGGACCCTCACCCAAAACGACGTCCTGGCAGAGAGGGGAGCGCGGCCCAGAGCCAGGCCGGGCGGGGCAGCACGCGAAGACACGAGGAGAAGACGGCCGTCCACAAGCCACGCACGGAGGCCCGGGACGGACCTTTTCCCCGGGGCCCTCGGGAGGACCCCCCACCCCGCCGCCAGTGCCTCGATCTTGAGCTCCTGGCCTCAGAATTGAGAAAACAAACGCCTGCCATTGAGGCCCCCGCGGGTGTGCGCTCCGTACGGCAGCCCTCGCAAACCCGGAGACCACCAGCCTCACGCGCTCCACACCGCCCCCGCCACCAGTGTCCCAGCGGGGGCCTGGGCAGGACATCTGCCCGCCCTGCTCCTCCCTGGGGTCCCTCCGTGTCCCCACTGCCATCCACTGGCCCATGGCTCCCGAGCTGTGGCCAGGTAGGGCCTCCCATGCAGGGAGCTGGAGGGGTGGCCTGGCCTTGACCTCATGATCATCTCCTAAGAGCCCTACCCCGGGGTCCCCGCCCTCGGAGGCCGGGAGCACCTCGAGTCCGAAATGCCGCACCTCTCCCAACATCCGCACACCGGCCACGTCCCTGACACTGCGCGGCTCCACCGATGACACCAGCCCGAACGAAACGTGTTCCCGGTGGTGACAGAGCTTACGATCATCCTTTACGTTTGTTTTCAAGGAATATGCTCTCAGGAGATCAATAGCAGACCATATCGTAAGGCATCACGCAGCCGCGGGCCGGGGCGAAAACTTCCAACGTCAGCCTGCTCGGTCCCCGCCTCCCGCGGACCCGCCGAGGGTGCTGAGTGTCCCACTTCAGGGATGAGGGAGGCTGTGAGCTGGCAGGCGGTGACAAAGCTGCTAAGGGACCGGGTGGGATTCAGACTTGAGCCCGAAGCCTGTGCTCAGACCGCCACGCGTGGTCCCTGACACGCGGCTCAGGGCGTCTGTCCTCTGAGAACCAGCAGGAGAGGGAAGCCTGCTGGGGCCAGGGGCCCCGGGGTCTCCCCCCACCCCCACCCACCCGCAGCCTCTCCCAGGGCACATGGCGTCTCAGTTTTTACTTTATGAAAAAGTTGCGATTTTTATGGCTACTGAGCAAATAGATCTGTGGCTTCATTTTACAGCATATACAGCTAGTTGTATGTACCCTCGATGGTTTCAAAATCCTTTTCCCTGGGGGTTGCCAGGGGGATGCATGGGTAAGCCAGGGACCCCACCCTCTCCGCTCAAAGAGCCCAGGTCCTGTGGTGAGTGCCGTATCCAGGTGGGGGGGCCTGGAGCTTCCGGCGGCACCCCGGTCCTCCCCCGACCCACACCACTGCAGCTTGCCGGGGACAAAGAGGGTGACAGTACTTTGAAAGTGAGTGTCCCTGAAAAGGAGCTCACCCTATGGGGGCATCTGCTCCAGTCAGGAAGACGGCGCTGGGAGCAGGGAAGGGGTGAAGCGTTTGGGGAGGCAAGAGCCCCCCCAACCTCTGACTGGCAAAGGTTTTCTAGACAGCGTTGTGTTCAGTCTCCCTATCGGGAAGAGAGGAAAGCTAAGTTCCTTGGGTTCCAGTGGAAGGTCCGGCCCAGCCAGGAGCGCGGCCTCCAGCCCAGAGGTCTGGGTGGTCCGTCCGCCCAACCCCTCGGGCCCTAGGAAGCCTCCGCCCCCCCAGCCGGCCCCTCCCCTCCCCCTGCTGGGTTCCCATTTCCCAGCGTGCCTGCCGATGCGTTCAGGTCAGAGCTGGCAGCCGGAGGCCAAGCACAGAGGTCACAGCTAACTATATGCTAATGACAGCAGGGACCAATCAATCTCCCCCTTAATCAGGCAATCAATGTGCACTGCAGGTGTGTCCGATCCTGGCCAGCGACCGAGGGAGGAGGCCAGCGAGGGGAGGGGGCCGAGGGAGGGGTGGGGGGCAGGCGGGGCCGGAAACAGCCGCCTGCAAATGGAAATCACTGCTGGGGAAAGAACCCAGGGGGAGGAGGAAGGGGAAGAGACAGGCCCTTTCCAATCAACGCTCAGAGCTGCAGCCGCCAAGTATCCAAGGGTCCCGGGAACCCTAGGGCACGTCCGAGACTCCCTCCAGCCCCACCCCCGCCGCCCCAGGGCTCCCCCTCCGCAGGGGCTGGGCCGGCCGGAGGAATTAAACCTTCAAACCTTCGGGAACCAGAGACCTCAAGGTCTGGAGTCTCACCTCGCCCTTTAGGGATGAAAGGGTTGCACAAGGTCACGGCCGGGGCAGGGCTTTTTCACTGGAGGAGGGGAGCCCCCGTCGGGCTCCCCTTAGCCTTTCTTCAGGACTGCTCTGAAAAGGGGTGCAGACAGGCCCGGCGCCTGGTCCTGTCCCTGAGGAGCCCATCTCTGTGCCCAGTGCCTGGCGGATCCGTACCAACGGTCGCGCACCTCCTGCGTGCCAGCTTGGGCTGTGGGGCACACTGGGTTCTCACAGCCCCCCTATGGGACCCCGTTGCTATGATTATCTCCACTTTATAGATGAGAAAACCGAGGCTCAGTCAGGATCCCAGAGAGGGGGCCGTGGGACACACAGCCCCTTGGCCTCCAAATTGTCTTCTCGGGCGGGACCCACGGTGGCTCCCGCTCCAAGCTTCCCCTGGAGGGGCCCCCACGGCCCTCCCCCGTGTTCCGAGGTGCCCCAGGCCGCCCCTGGCTCTGCAGCCCCTGAGCCCGCATCACCTGCTGCATCTTTCCCCCGTCACAGAGCAGCTTTGGATCCAGATCTCAAGTGACTGTGGCGTTTCCTTTATTTTCGGAGTGTGAAAGCACAGGCTATGGCAGTTGAGTCTGTTACGGGAAGGAACACACGCGCACACACGCACACGCACACGCACACGCACACGCACATGACACGCGCATGCAGTCACAGCCCCGGCTCCAGGCTGGGCTGACCTCAGCCCTAAAGCTCCAGGTTTCAGGACAGCATATGTCAGAGGGGAAAGGGCTCCTGGCCCCCAAGTCCAGGGAACACCTAGGCCTTGAGGGATGACAGCCAAGCACCAGAAGGGCACTGCCCCAGGTGACAGCCGCCAGCCACATTCGAATCAAAATTAATTAATCTGAGTCGAGTGTAAATTAGTTTTGATCAAGTTTAACGTCCAACTCCTCAGCTGCACCAGCCACGTTTCAAGTGCTCAGCCACGTGTTACAAGCCAAGGCTGAGCCCAGGAGAGCTGCTGGGGACGTGGGTTTACCTCTCCCTGGGTCCACTGCGCTATTCTCTCTTGGCCGGATCCTTCTCTGTGTTCTTGTGGTCAGTGGCCCAGCATGGCATCCCGTCCGCCCTCCCGGCTAAGCCGCCACCCGAGTCCTCTTGGGTCCGAATCCCAGGAGAAAGGCCATGGCTGACTCAGACCAGTCTGCAGAGGAGCAGCTCTGCCTGAGCTGTCAGGTTGTCCCCTCAGAGGACACAGTTCCAGGGCCCAGAGCACTGAGAATAAGAGCAAGAGAGCAGTGACACAGTGCACGTAAATGCCACCCGGGGCGGGGACGTGCCTCTCCGCGGGGGGCCTGTGCTGCCAGCAGCTCTGGGATGGAGACAGCCTTGATCACATTTCACAGATAGGAACGCAGAAGCTTGAGGAGCGAGCCTTAAGGAACTTATCTAGGATCGCAGGACCCGTCATTGACAAACCCTCAAGGTCAAGTTCCTTAAGCTGATTGTCCTGAGAGGAAGCTGCCTCCCCCAGCCCGGCAGGCTGGCACCAGTGCGGGCTTCCCTGTCCCCTCTGCAGGGCTTTATGCTGCCACGAAGGAAGAGGGCCCCCCACCATCTGTGAAAGTAACCTCGCCCAGAGCACGGTTCAAGGTCACGTGGTCCCGCATGAGCCCTGGCCTGGGGACAAGCCCGCTTGCCAGGGTGTGCAGGGCGCGGAGTGGGAAACTGGACTGGCAGCTGCGAACTTGCAGA
Source organism: Pteropus vampyrus (assembly GCF_000151845.1). NCBI lineage: Eukaryota > Metazoa > Chordata > Mammalia > Chiroptera > Pteropodidae > Pteropus > Pteropus vampyrus. Next base: position 1,209,718 of record NW_011888939.1, read on the forward strand.
ATTGCAGCTCCTTGGGCTGTGTGCACGCAGGGCCCACTGACGGCCACAGCAAACGGCCGCCAAATCTCAGTGGCTCGACACAGCAGAGGCTTCTTTCTCGCTCATGTCACAGCTCAGAAGAGGTCCTTGGCAAAGGGAGGACCCGTGCTCCATGCAGTCATTCTGGGACCCAGGCTCCTACGTGGCTCCGCCATCCCTCAGAGCAGGAGCCGGCAAGTTCTAGCCGTGAAAGGCCAAGTAGTCAATACTTTGCGGGCCACACAGTGGCAACTACTCGCTTCTGCCATTGTGGTGCAAAAGCAGCCAAGGACGTCACAGACAGGAATGGGCATGACCGCGTTCCAATAAAACTTTATGTACAGAAACAGGTGCTTTCGGACCCCTGCCCTTGGACTCCCTGCCTGGGCCCTCTGCATCTGATGAGGAGAGCAGGCAAGGGAGAGCTATGGGGGTGTCGTGCGGGAGACTTTGGGGACCAGGCCTGGAAGTGGCATACATCGCTTCCACTCACGTCCCGTTGGCCAGAACTCAGTGGCATGGCCGCATCTCGCTGCAAGGGGGCCTGGGAAATGTAGTTGTCCTTTGTCCAGGAGAAACGCAGGCGAGAGGAGGCTTTCTTCAGTGGTCATCTGTTCCCTCCCCCTGCCCTGGTCCATACCTCAACCACCCCCAGACAGGAGGCCTCCCTCATCCGCGTGTGGGAGCTTGGGCAGCAAGGGTGCCTGGAAGGAAGTCTGCGGTAGTTTGTAAAAGTAGAACCAAGACTTCACCCTCTCCCTTTGCCATGCGACTTCGGCATTCTGTGCTCTTTCTCTCAAATCCTCCAGGAGGCTTCCTTTGCCCGAGGGAGTCTTAGCAACCGATGCACGCAGAGCTCCCAGGTCACTCGTGTGATAGGTCCATGCTCGCTTTCGCCCTCTGTCGTTGCCATGGGGACATGCGCGGGCCAGCTTGGTGGAGAATGAGAGACGCGATGCTGAGCCAAGTCTCCTGAGTCACCCCAGCCAACAGCAAGCTGACCCCCAGACATAGGAGTGAGCCTGGCCGAAGCCTGGGCTCGTGGCACGTCCCTGAGGTTTGGAAGTTATTTGTTACACAGCATTATTATAGCAATAGATAACTGGTACACTTCAAATGTGTCCATTTTGAAGATGGAAAACCTGAGGCTAGGAGACATTAGGTACTTGGCTTAGTCTCACAGCTGGTAAGTGGCTGGGTCTGGGTTTACCCTGTAACACTAAACACTACACTCGCCCCAAGAAGACACAAGCTCCATGGAGCCAAGGCTTGACACTGCTTGCTCCCCCAACGCTAATGGTGCTGAGCACATAGTAGGTGCCCGTGTTTTTTGAGCGAGTGAAAGAATCCTGCTTTGGACTGCTAGCAACTGAGAGGCTCTTCCTGCTCTCAGAAAGCACATGGGGGCATCGATGCTCCTACAGGAGGGAGAGGAGGAAGTCACTGAGCCAGCAATCAAAATCCCCCCATCGCGGCTGACGCGAAAGACACATTGTCACTCAATCATGCACTTTGTTCTCTAGAAGACCCAGGGGAACCAGGGGCAGAATCAAAGGATGAGAAGAAAAAGGTTCTTTAAAAAGCCCTGGGCTTTTGATATGATGACAGTCCCTTCAGGAAAGATGTAAGGCGGAAGGTGTAGGGTGCAGTGTGGGGCACAGGGGGAGGCCCAGAGCAGGGAGGCTGCTGTGTGATACAGGCCAAGATGAGACCAGCAGAGGCCAAGAACTGCCCCGAGGGACATCTTGGGGCATGACGGAGGGAGAGAAGCTTGCCCAGGTCCCTCTACAAGCATCCTATTTGCCCAGTTTACTGCAACCTTGCAACTCCAGGAGCTCCACAGAGAGCCCATCCTCCCCTGGGGCAGAAGAAGCACCATTTTCTCATTGGCTGGAGTGTTACACACACACACACACACACACACACACACACACATACACACACAATTGATTTTCACTTATCTTTTCCCCATCATGCACCCATGCTCCAATAACCTTACAAATTCATCACGTTTCTGCTTCTCTTTCTTGTCAGCATTGCTGTGTCTCTAATTAAAAAGAAATGCAGAAGTACGTAGGCGTGTGTGCACCCATCACCAAACACACACACACACACACACACACACACACACACACACACACACACACACACCCATCCATCCTGATTGACCAGTGTGGCTCCCTGGGTGGCCTGACGTGATCTGGCAGCCTCACAAAGCAAAGCAGCCACCAGATAAGGGACATCTGTGGTTCGCTGTCTCCTGAAAACTCCAGAGCCCCAGCCCCAAATGTCCTCCTTGTCCCTTCAGAAGTCCATGCAATTTTCAGAGTGCCTTAGGATCTTTCTGAAAGTAGAGAAGCTGGTGCCACCTATCGGTTGGACCCCCAAGGAGGGAGATGGGGCTAGGCCACTGAGTCCTTTTCTAATTCTCTGTAAAAGCTTCTATTACAGGCTGCCGGTATCAGCATGCGTTGTATTTATGGCTGTCTGACCCAGTACTCGTCATAATGCATAATTCATAGCATGCAGTGGGTGCTCAATAAATATTAGTAGGAATTAATGTAATTCCTAAGTGACGAGAATGTTCTTAGGGGTGGAGGAAGACTGCAATACTGTCTGCTCCATCCTGGTAAAACAAAACAAAACAAAACAAAACACTGTTGTCTCTGATTCTTCTAACATCGATTCTCTTGGAGGTACAGTTACACCATAAGAGCAGAATAGGGCTGGTTTCGGTGTGTGTTTCGGTTATGGCAGTTAAGAGCTGGACTCTGAGGTCAGACAGACCTTTGTTTGAACCCTGGCTCTGGTGTATGTATGGCTTCGGGCAAGTTACTCAATTCCTCTGAGTCTCCCATTATAATGGCGATAATAATTGGACCCGCTTCAAAGAGCTATTGTGTTTTCTGGGAGATAAAGCATGAAATGTGCCAGCACAGGCCTAGCGTTCCTGCTCATTCGTGGTGGTCGATGGTGGTGCTGCTGTTCACGCACAGACCAGGGTCGCCCCTTCAGGACAGAGGAGGAAGAAAGCGAGGATCGAGTCCTGTGAGATCCCACAGCCGGGGTGGGGTTGTGGGGCTGAGGAAGCTCGTGGAGAACAGCTAGAGAAGCATTGCTTACTGAACTCGGCTCTAAGTTCGGGAGGAGGGCAGAGTGGGGACCAAATGGTCAAGAGGCTTCCTGAAGGAGGACGTTGCTGCTTGGTGGCTGCGATAACGTGAAAACAAAGATGAGGCGCTGGTTGTGTCTTTCCAGCAGCCTTTGTCTGGTGTCACCTCTCATTCTCTGTTCCTCCCACCCCACCCACCATTTCTTTTGTCCCCCGGCCCAGAATTCCTGAAAGAAGGCAGACAGGCTTCAGTGAAACCCAGGCACGGGCCAGACAGCTGGGCCTCCAGCCGCAGCGTCGTTTCAGCACCACGGAGAGCGTCCTGGGCAGCCCTGCCCCGACTCTGGGCTCAAAATGCCAGTGATTTCGGTGTCCCCCCGCCCCTCCCCGAAGCCCCCTGCTCCTCTGGGAGCAGGTAATGGCTCTCCCGCTGTGCCCATCCACAGGCCTCCACGCCTGGCTTCGTTTATTTGTTTGTTTATTTGTATCTCATACTCCCCGGGTGCCTTCGCCAGAGAAATGACTCTAAAGATCGAATGCGGGCAAGCCTGGCTGGCGGTGGGCAGCTGCGCCCTCCCAGCGCCGCGTGCATTACTAGTTAACTCTAAAACACAAACAATGCTAGTCGGTGGTGCTGCTGGGTGAGCACTGTGCCACGAGGGGGCGCTCATGCGCGCGGCTGCATGGACACTGCGTGCCCAGCCACGAGGGGGCGCTCGTGCCCGCGGCTGCATGGAAACTGCGTGCCGCCGAGAGGCGGTGCTAATATTCTTTCTCACATGACAAGCAGGCACAGAGATGAGGCCATGCTCCCCACGCCACACAGCTGACGCGGAGCAGAGCAGGCCTCTGACTCCGTAGCCCCCTGCCTGCCCTCCCTGTCCACTGAATCGACCTCAGATAGTTCTCTTAGGTTGAACTGTCATTTCTGTGGGTCGACACATGGGTGAATATCAGAAATATACGGCTCATTTTAATATTTTCTCTCTTGAGAACGTCCCTCCCCCTGCCAGGTATCTGCTGTCCCCCACGGATTCCAGGCCACTGGGTCCGGCCAGCAGTGACCTTCCACACCGCGGGCAGGCTGGACAGCTTCTCCTCCCGGGGGAACCGTCTGCTCAGAGGTGGCCCCACTGAACCAGCCGGACTGTGCGACCCTGGCAGCCTTAATGAGCACAGGTCACAAAGAGAGAAGCGGCTCTGTGGAAGAATCCGTGATCTGCAAGGCCGCCTGGCGTGAGCACGTGGCTTCACGGGAACGTTTCTAGAGGGGACTTGGTCGCGAAGCACGGTGGAGTCACCAGTGGTGGGGACCAGCGGGGAAGGTGGCAAGCGGGCGGGTCCATCTCAACGATCAACGCTGGAAAGAATTCCGTGACCGTCCACGGCCCAAACTCGGTCTGGAGACCGGACAAGGAACCAGAAAGCCGGGAGGGCCCGGCCGGGCAAGAAATGTGTGTTCAAATAGCCCATCGGCTGCTGTGGCTGGAGGAGAGAGAGTTGCTGCCATTTATTTCTTCCTTCAACCTGCTGTCCGATCGGTCAGTATTTCTGGAGGTCCCCATGCGCTGGATCCTGGGCTGGGGGCTGAGACTTTTGAACCTGTTTACAGCTTCCCGAGTCCCCCCATCTCCTCTGACCTCCGTCATGTATGATCATTGCTTCTTGAGCCCTCACTCTGTGCCAGGCACAGTGCTGTGCTCCCGATAGATGCTGATGACACGTTTTGGGAGGACACACTATTATTCTAACAGTAGGTGAAGGAATAAAGCTCCGAGAGGCTAAGGGACTCGCCCGAGGCCCCCAGTCGGCAAGCAGCAATCTGGTTTTCAAACCCAGACCCGTTTGAGTCCAGAGCCCACTCTCTCCGCCAGGCCGACGTACTGTTTCTCTAGAGGAACGAAACTTTTTTTTTATGCTTTACTAGGACTCTCCAGTTCCCTCGGCTTCCCCAGCTCCCCATCCTCACCTCCTTCGGCATACGGCCCTGACGCAGGTTCCTACAGCGCTCCTTAACCCTCAAGCCCCTTCCCCTGCCGGTAAGCCCGAAGAAAAATAAACAAAAAGAAAAACAGAAAACCCCAAGTCCTTGAAAAAAACAAAAAGAAAACCCCGAAAACCAAACAAGGAAGCAAAACCCCGCCAAAGGGAACCCGGCCCCCGCAACCCCCAAAAGAAGAAAAACCCCAAGGCCCAAACCCCCCCAACCCTCCCCGAAGAACTGCCCCCAACCAACCGAACCGGTGGGGTCCTTTAGGCTCTGGCTGTTTAGGGTCCTCCTAGACACGCCTCACCCTGAGATCGAAAGATGCAGCACCAGACAAGGGTGGCTCTGGGGGTGCCCTTCCCCGCCCTCTCTCCGAGAGCCGGCCAGTCCCAGCCTCCATTCTGCAAATATTTGCAGTGTGCCTGCCCTGGCCGGACACTGTGATGGCAGCGGGAGCCCGGTCCAGTCCTCGCTCGCATAGACCTGGAAGTCTAACCGGAAAGGTAGACATCAGCAGATAATCACATCAATAGCTGATTCTTTCCAAGTGTGATAAATCCTATACAGACAGACCGTGGGTTGAACAGCATCCCCCAAAATTCGCATCCATCTGGAACCTCAGATGTGACCTTATTCGAAATAAAGGTCTTTGCAGATATAATTAGGGTACGGGTCTTGAGATGAGACCATCCTGGCTTAGGGTGGACCCTAAAGCCAATGACAGTGACCTTCTAAGAGAATGAAAAGGAGAGACAGATACGGAAGGAAAGGTGACGTGGAGATGGAGGCAGAGATCGGAGTCGTGCAGCCAAAAGTCAAGGGACGCCATGGACCACAGAAACCGGGAGAGAGGCATGGAGCCAATGACCTCTCAGAGCTTCTAGAGGAAACCAGCTCTGCCGGCATCTTGATTTTTGGACTTTCAGCCTCCAGAACTGGAAGAGAATCCATTCTTGGTTTTTTTAAGCCACCCATTGGGTGGCAATTTGTTACAGCAGGTCTAGGAAACTAAGATAGTATCCAAGGTCCGTTCCGGTCTAGAAAGTCAGGGACATCCCTTTGAGGAAGTGACATTCGGTCGGAGACCTGAAGGGTGTCTAGGAGTTGGCAGCACAGAGCATTCCAGGCAGACAGAACAGCAGGTGCGAAGGCCCTGAGCCAGGAGGGGGGGCCTGAGGGAGGAGCCCAGAGAGCTGGTGTGCTGGGCAGCGGGGGAGGAGGTGCCGGCCGTGTCGGAGAGGGGGGCAGCGGCGACCCCAGAGGGGAGCGGACTTCCTCTGAGAGACCTCGGATGCTGCTCCGCGCTGGAGTCCGACAGATGCCAGCCCGTGGGATCCGAGCCTTGCTGGTCTCCGCCCTTCACACACACACACACACACACACACACACACGAGCTGCTGGATAAATATTAGATGACGGGTTTTGCTGTGTGCGTGTGTTCGGGGAGTGCGTTTGGCCGTAAGTGTGCCTGTGGTGTGCACACCGCCTCCCAGGACAGCATGTCACACCTGCTTTCAACCTCGGGCTCCACCCCGTGGCTGCGGCTTGGTTTAGTCCCTTCGATCACGTTGCTGGAGGCCCCTTCCCCCACCCCTGCATCCATCCCAGGTCCTTTGTCCACGTTAGACACTCCGCACCCCGGGTTTCTACCACCCCGCTCCAAATTCCTGTTCCCCCAGCTCGTCGCATTAACAGAGGACTTTCTCTCCTTCGGTGGTTCTCAGAGTGAATTAAAATAGCTTTGCCACGGAGCCATGTCAGACGTGCCCGAGGAATCCCGCGTCTCTGGCGACTTCATTAGCTCAGCGCCTTGAGTCACCCGAGCCACAGAGCTTTCTCGTCCCGCCCGGAGAGGGGGCCTCATTAGCTGGGAAATATGAACCACTTAGTAGCTCCATTAACTCGGTGCTGCCGACCCGTTTCATCCCTGCCTCTCTGCGGGCTCTGCCCTGTCACCTGCGATTCCCCGCCTCCCCGCTCACCAGCTGGAGGTGGCTCCGCGCGGCCACTGCTCTCCCCGCTCTCTGTGTCTCTCTATGCTCCTTCTCCCTTATCTCCCCCAGAACCAGAACCAGAACCAGAGCACTGGGACATCGGGGGCCAGGACCTTCTTCTCCAGTGCATCCAGGTTGCCCACTGGCTCGCGAGCCTCCCCTACGTGGGGGCCGGACCCCAGCCTCACCCGCCCCTGGCGCCCAGACATCTGCGGGAGTTGCCGAAGTGGGCGTCGCGTGTGCCCTGCACCCGTCCGCCGGCTGCGTCACCGCCTGGCGTCTGTACGGCTCTCCCTCTGCTGTCCTGCCCCCTCCCACAAACCTGCACAGAGACCCCTCATCTTGCGGCCTCTCTCAGAAGGACACCAGGGCTCCTGCCAAGGGGGCCGCGGCCGGGGGCTTCCAGACCTCCCATTCCCGGAGACAAAGGACACTTCACGTCCCCTGATCCTGCAACAGCACGGGGAGCGCAGCCTGCACCAAAGCCACCCGCTCGCCACCCGCCGCAGCTCCGCCTGCCACTGCCCGCACCACTGCCGTGCCTGCCACCCCTTCCCTTCTTCCCGGGTCTCGAAGCAAAGGTCGCCATGCACGGGGCGTGTGCATTCGGGGCAGCCAGAACCCGGGGAAGGACAGCTGATGCTCTTGCTGAGCAGAGACAAAGCTGGGGGCTGGAAGGGGCAAAGGGGCTTCAGCGCCTCGGAGGGGTTTCACCATCGCCCCCACTTCTGAGCCTGTGCCTCCAATTGAATTCAACCGAGCCAACATTTATTGGGTATCTCCCCTGTACCTTTCGGCGTCCTTCCATGCGGCGTCCGTGTATGCCCTCGTGGGCACGATTTTATAAAAATGGGATCCAGCTCCACCCTAGCTTCGGGCCCAGCTGTGCTCACACAACAATAATCGTGCACGTCTTTACATC
>NW_011888939.1:1220120-1221348 GCF_000151845.1 Pteropus vampyrus
AAACAGTGCACAGGCCAAACAAAGCCTGTCTGTAGTCTGAGCCCAGCCTGGGAGCTAACGTGTGCAACCCCTTGTCTTTTCGCTGATGGGGAGACGGAGCCCTGGAGAGGTTCTGTGACATCCACGACTAGCTGCCAAGTTGGTGGCCTTTCAACAGTTTGGTGCCTTTTTCAAATCGAGCATGAGGAGCTTGAATCTGGGGCGCATCGTGATAACAGCGACGCATCAGGTTTGTGTTTGTGCGGGGCCTGTGCACCTTCCATCCTCTGAAACCTCCGGGGGAGCCCTGTGTGTGGCGGGGGGGCGGCGGGGGTATGACCCTGCTCCTTCCACGGTGAGGAAGTACAGGCTGGCAGGAACCGAGCGGCTCTCTCAGGTCACACACTCACGTGGGTGGCAGAGCCGGACGTGAAGGCAGGGGGACCCCAAACCAGGGTCCTATGGCGCATCGCTTCACCCTAAAATGGAAATGAAGGAGGGGTGAATACAAAGTGAGATCCTGGTTTTATCAGTTCCCTGTTGCCGCTCTACCTGATGACCACACACACGGCGGCTCAGCTCACCGTCCTGGAGGTCAGACGTCCTGAAATCAAGGTGCCGGCAGGGCCAGCTCCTTCTGGAGGCTCCAAGAGAGTCTGTTCCTTGCCCGGTTAGCTTCCCGAGGCCATCTGCATCCCTTGGCTCCTGGCCCCTTCTTCCTTCTTCCTGACAGAGCCATTTCTCTCTGTCTCCGCTTCTGCCAGCAACTTTCTCTCTCTGACTCCAACCTCACAGCCTTCCTCTTATAAGGCACCTCTGTGGTGACATTGGGCCCGATCCAGGACGATCCTTAACTTATTCCGATCTGCAGTGTCCCTTTGCCCTGTCGAGTGACATACAGGTCCTGGCGAGCAGAACATGGTCATTTAGTGGGGAGATTGTCCTACCACCACAACTGTCCTCTGTGCCAAGTGCGTGTTGGTCACCTCTGAGTGACTAGGAGGGACCCAACAGCGGAGGGCTCAGGGAGGGCCGGGGCCGAGGGGCTGGCACCTCCAATCCTGCCCACCCTACACCCGAGGTCGGAATGAGTTACCCAGGGTCAGGGTGGGCCCCTTAGCAGCTTGTACCCTCTGCCAGGCTCAGTGGGGTCACTCCCGGGGAGAGAGGCTGGGACCTAGAACCCAGCATTCCTGACTCCTACTCACGGCCTGGGCCGGAGGCCTCGTCCCATCGGGCATCACAGACC
>NW_011888939.1:1221398-1221777 GCF_000151845.1 Pteropus vampyrus
GCTGGGTTTTTTTTCCCCCAGATATAAACACTGGCAGGCAGATGAGCAGGCAGGCATCTTTCTCTGAAGCACCCCAGGTGGCAGGTGCTTGCCACACCCGAGGCAGCCCTGTTTCATTGTCAGGTGGCTCCAGGATTAGGGACCCCCTTCCTGAGGGGGAGCCCAAATCTGTCTCCCCAGAACTTGCCCACGTCAGTGTTAACTTTGCACTTGGGGTGACATAGAGTGTCTGCCCCCAGGCCTCGGCCTCCTCATGCCCACCCTAAAGCCAACCAGCCTTTGCCCAGCTCACTGCACACCTGTCCTTTTCACATGCTCGGTTAGAGAGACAGGTGCCTTCCCCATGGGCCTCAGGAAGCCTCCAGGTGGGTGTGAGGTT
>NW_011888939.1:1221827-1222937 GCF_000151845.1 Pteropus vampyrus
GTTGGTGAGTCAGTCGCTGAGGTCCTGTGTCATCCATCCCTTCACGCCTTCATTCCAGACGCATGGCTCACGCGTCCTCCGGGCCGGGCCCATGCTGGGCACTCGGTCGCAGCCGTAAGAGAGGCAGACGGGGGCCCGGTCCCCGGAGAACAGCCGGCTTGGCAGGGATGAGGCACGTGATCCCGTAGCTGCAGGTACGGAAAAGCGCTCGTGCGGAGCGTTTCCTGGGAAGCAAAGGCCTCTTCTTGAAGGGGTAACACAAGGAGCTGGAGGCGTGGGCTCCGAACCGCACCGCCTGCTCGGAACCGCACCGCCTGCTCGGAACCGCACCGCCTGCTCGGCCGCGTGTCCGGCCTTTGAGCCGAGTCGCGGGCGGGCGTCTGTGCCGTCAGGCGCTCACTCCCCTCTCTCATTTGTCTTCTCTCCCGGTTTTTCGCCTCTAAGTCTCTCTCCTCTCAGCCTGACCACGGGTACCACCTCTCCCGGGGGAGCGGCCTGGCTCCTGGAGCATCTCCTCCACTGACCTGCCGCCACTGGACATCCCGCGGCTGGTACCCAGGAGGCACCTGGGGCACCTGTACACGAGTCCCTCCAGACAGCACAGAGCAGGCCCAAGCTTCTCCGGGAGCCCAGGGTCCTAGGAGGCATCCAAGACCCCATACCACCCACTATCCGAGACCCGTGTCCTCCGCCTGATGGTGGACAGTGGCCCTGGGTAAGGCCCACCCTATCCCAGAGCCCCAGGCTGCCCATCCGAAAATCTAGAGACGATAACACGGTCCAAGGCCCCTGGCCGCTTAGCCCTGTGGAGCCCTCGCTTGCGCGCTAAAAGGACCTCGTGGTCCTCAGGCCTCTTCCTGGACTGGAGAGTGGCACTTGGGGCACAGAGTGGATGCCCACGGGGACACTGGCGTGAACAGCCTGCGAGCTGCTGCAGGGGGCACAGGCAGTTCTCAAATGATGTTCGCAGCAGGGCTGGCACCGGCTCCGTGGCTGCAGCCCAAGGCCGCAGGCGCCCCACAGCAAAGCGCCATCCTGCCACTCCACGGGGAGCTGAGGACGCTCTGCCCTTGTCCGGGGCCGGCAGAGAGCGGAGGCCGGCCTGGGGTT
>NW_011888939.1:1222987-1225226 GCF_000151845.1 Pteropus vampyrus
TTTGCACTTGGGGTGACATAGAGTGTCTGCCCCCAGGCCTCGGCCTCCTCATGCCCACCCTAAAGCCAACCAGCCTTTGCCCAGCTCACTGCACACCTGTCCTTTTCACATGCTCGGTTAGAGAGACAGGTGCCTTCCCCATGGGCCTCAGGAAGCCTCCAGGTGGGTGTGAGGTTTGCAGGTTTAGAGGTCAAGAGCCCTGGCTTTAGAGACAGACCTGGGTTCAAACCCCAACTCCACCCCTTCCTGGCCGTGTGATCTGGGAAGGTGTTTGACCCGTCTGAAGCTCACTTTCCTCATCTGTAAAATGGGTCTGATAACCATAGCGACATCACAGGGCTATCACGGCATTTCACGGGTCTGCCCTTGTGAGCCACTGAGTTCAGGACCAGCTCCTGGTAAGGATTTAAACACTAGATAATGACACTCTGACGGCAGCAAGTTCTCGTCCATGAGGACACTGGGGACAGGCTCGGTGGGGCGGTGGGGCCTCACTCAGACGGCCCCGCCCTGACTCCGCCTCCGGCTGTCAAAGGCCTGAGCCGACCTCATCTCTGACAGAGGGGAGGCCCCCGTGTGGCACAGGGAGGAGGGAGCGCTACAGACATGAAGAGCAATCAATACATTATTTAACAGCGAGAATGCAAATGAGGAGACATTAATGAAGGCCCTCCCTCTGTCCCCCGCCCGGTCCCCACTCTTCCTTGACTACGGGATTGCTGACAAATTCTCTAGAAAATATCAAAACAGCCTCCGGCTGGAACCTGCCACAGCGACGCACCATTATTCATTATTGATGGAAACCTTGACAAGTTCTCTGTGTGAGGAAGGCGAGCAGCAGCGAGGGCTGTAATCTGTGTTTAAAGGAATCACCTCCCTTTCCCGTCCTGGCGGCCACCTGCCCCCGGCGGCCCCCTCCATCCGACCCCACCCCGGCCGGGCAGAAGGGAGACCAAGGATGGAGAGCTGGAGAGAGAGGCAGGCTGGGAGGGGCTCGTGCCTCGGTTTCCCTTTGTGTGCATTTTTCACGGCCCGTGGAGCAAAAGGCGGGGGTGTCATGGGATGAGGCCAGAGAGCTCTGACTCCTGCCTTAGGCAGCGGAGGAGAGACACGCCTGAAGCAGGGGACTGTCTGCAATGACCCCCCGCCCCACACCTAGCTAGCACCCTAAGATCCATTCTGCAAAATGGAGTAAGTTCAAAGCTGATGATTAAAATTTTTTTAACATTAGAAAGACCGTGACCATCTAGAAATCACTTGATGAACAACTTGAATTATCTAGACTGTTGAAGAGAATTTTAAGAAGGAAGCTAAAAAATTCTCCGAAGGAGCCATTTCAAGGTTGCAAAAGCCAAGCATTCAAGCTCAGGTACTCGCCCCGCGGGAGAGTTCCTCGGGCCCTGTTACTCTCATTTGGGGCTTTTTTTTTTTTTCTTCCAGCAGATCTGAAATGGTGACACTTGGAAAGGGTGAAGGGGGGACACTGTGGAGATCAGGGTCAGGAACAGCAAACTGGACGAGAGGCAGCCAGACAGTACGGAGTGTAGATGGTCTGGAGTAAGCAAGGCAGAGCTACCTGCGGCTGTTGGGGGGAGGGGCACATGCCCTCCTGGGACTTCCGGTTTGGCAAAGGAGTCAAGACAGGAAGCACGTCTAACTCGCTTACATTTAAAGCGGTTCTGAAAAGCTCTTCACAGAAATGGCGTCTTTGAGAAATGAGAGCTCACAGACTCATTGCTGCATGAGAACAGAGTGTCACAGGAAGCAAAGACTGAGAACTGGACAGCTTATCATCCAGGGGGCATGAACCTGGATGCCAATGCGACAGCAGCCAGGTCACATAAATGAAAGAAACAGGAGCGGTGTGACGTTAGGGGCTGGTGGTGACTGTGGCAAAACCGGGGACCGTAGCCCTAGTCTGAAAAGGCAGCTGTCCCCGAGCTCTGGTCCCCAGCCATGGAGCAAGCGGATCTGCTGTTGTCAGATCTTCCCAGTTTTCAAAAGGAGGTAGAAACAGAATTTTAAGATGAGATTTCCCAATTTTCGAACGTTGGCAATGAATTCTCATTTTCTCAAACAGTGCACAGGCCAAACAAAGCCTGTCTGTAGTCTGAGCCCAGCCTGGGAGCTAACGTGTGCAACCCCTTGTCTTTTCGCTGATGGGGAGACGGAGCCCTGGAGAGGTTCTGTGACATCCACGACTAGCTGCCAAGTTGGTGGCCTTTCAACAGTTTGGTGC
>NW_011888939.1:1227886-1229055 GCF_000151845.1 Pteropus vampyrus
GTCATCGTGGGGGTAAGCGAGAGACAGGGTCCAGCAGCGTTTAACATGCAGTAAGTGCTCGATAAATACGGGGTGCCTATTAAAGTTATTTAGCTGATCAGTCCGCTGGTTTCAAGGCTGGGCTGCTGCTGACTCACTCCGTGGCCCTGGGGAAGTCTCTCCCCCTTGAGGAGGGGAGGAGTCCCTGTCAAGTCCCTGTGATCCGTTTCAGCTGTTACTCCCCTGTCACTCATCTTTCCCGGACTGAACTGTAGCCTTCCAGAAGGCCAGGACCACTCTGTCCCTGGCTACCCAGTGCCCAGCGAGCCCCTGTAAGGACTGGCAGCAGAAGCGGGCAGAGCCGCTTATCTCGGCGGAGCTGTGCCATGCGTTGGGGACCGGGGATGCTCCAGGGTGGCAGAGGCAGGCCGTGCCACCCACCATGGGGGGTTGGGGGGGCGGCTCCCTGGCCCCAGGACAAAGGTCACCCTTTCCCCCAGGTCGCAATTCATTCCTCTCTCAATGTCAGGGCCCGACTTATGGATGAGCCAGAAAAGCTGCCCAGATTTAAGAGCTTATGGAGAGTTTAATTAAAGAAGCTCCTTGTTACTTTTGAAAAAAATCCCTCTGCCCGCATTGATCTTCCTTTGAAAGGTGTTTGCTCCAGCTGAGCATGTCGGGGGGGGCGCAGGGAGCAGGGAGAGGGAGAGGGGGACTCAAACGGGCCACAACGTGACATGCATGAGCAGCAGGCCCAGCTTCCTAGCTCTCCGGAGCCCGAGCTCTGCCATTTGAGAGGGTGGCGAGGCGACCTTTGGAAAAAATGGCCGTGTTCGCAGAGAGTGAAAGCTGCCCAGCCAGTCGCCAGGGCCCGGCTGGCCAGCTGGTCCCCCCCATTCTGCCTGTCCTCTGACCCCAGGAGAAGCTGGGCGTGGCCACCATGGCCTAGCAAACATTCCTGGCCGCGCACCAGGAGCTCTCTCCCTCGGGGAGTCTCCTGAGACCTCACGGTGGCTCGAGGCTGGCTTGGCAGGGCTTGGCCCCCTGGGCAATGCCAGCATGGCACAGGGCACAGCCGTCACTCGCAGCCGCCTGCCCGAGCCCTGCACCCCTCCACCATAGCCACCGACTGTCCTGGGACCCCCACGCCCTTGGGTTGGCCATTTGACCTCTCAGTGTCTCAGGGGTGG